>NC_081346.1:54750188-54757507 GCF_029784015.1 Lycium ferocissimum
CATTGCATTGCAGCACTCTTTGAATGGTCATTCATGTCATTGCATGGCACATTCTGCGATTGATTCTTGATTTGTATTATTTCGAGTTGTTGTTTGTGAGTATTTATTTTAAAGGCCGGATGGAATCGAGGTTTATAGAATTCTCCCTAGGCTTATAATACGAGATATTGAGATCCTCGCGACTATCGTTAATGCAAGACTTTCTACGCGTGCTAGATGTGTATCGTGTTTGATTACTTATACGCTACTTGTTAGTTGCTTCTTGTTTATATGCGTGAACTAACCATTGTCGCCTGTAATACCTACGAGCCTAGTGTTGTGCTCATACTACTCTTGCTACGCTCCGGGAGTGTAGAGTTATTTTCGAGCGATGTTCGGAGTCTCACGACCGTTTTCGAGGCATTCGTCAAAGGCGTTTGGGTGAGGGTTTATTTGAGATATTGCAACCCGAGTCTCTCCTTAGATTCGTTGTTCTCTATCCTTCAACGAAGTCGTATCCGATTTAGTCGGTATCTATTCAAATTGTAAACTTCTTAGAAGCTCTGTATGAGTCTAGACAGATTTTGGGAATTTTTAGCATAATAATAGCATTTATTCCGCATGTTGTATCAAATTAAGGTAGTTATCGAAGGGTTCGCCCGCGGGGAAGGTTAGTGTGGGTGCCTTTTGATCACGTGATTTGGGTCGTGACACTTTCCTTCCTCTTTTGGAGAACCTCAAAATGATTAACGTCTATCAAATATGAATTCTACGTCAGAATATGAATCTAAGGGTATCCATATTGCCATAGTTTTACCCAAAACCCATAGATGGACCCAAAATAGCCAAACCCGAGCCACAAGGGCAAAACTATAATTTTATTAAAAATTTAGATACAATATAGTCAAAACAATACTCTACGAGTCTAAACGAGTCCAACGATACCCATATTGCTATACTTTTAGAAAAATACCCAAAATACCCCTATAATGTGAATCCGGGTTCATGAGGGTAAAACGCGAAATTTAGTGCACAATTATGCTACCCATCATCTAGTTAACCTTCAATCTTAATTTTATGAAAATCTATTTATCACAAGATATTCAAACTCATCTTTTCTATTTTTAGCCCTAGGGTTCTTAACCCATTAGTTCTTCATAATCAAGGCATAGGAATGACTATGAGATGATAATCGACCGATAAATAATGAATACTAGGTTAGAATCTTACCCCAAATTGCTTGTGAATGATTTTCCTTTGTTATCTCCCAACCCTTCAACTATTGAAGGTTTCATAAATTCTTGGGTTCTAATCTTGCACCCACCATTAATGGAGCTTAAGCTTGTCATGGGAGTTAAAGAAGGACTGATAAAGAATCACATAAGGGTTTGCACTTTCCTTCAAGGAAGAACTTCACCCTAATCCTAGGAAAATAGCCTCTCACATTCTAAGGATTTATTTTTGGGTTTATGAGGGAAAAGAATTGAAAAAAAGCAAATACAAAGGAGCCTCTTTTGCCTAGTTGGGCCGCTGTGGCGCTCACCAGGCCGCTATAGCGGTCCTCTGGTTGCTGCCAGCGGCCAACTAGAAAAGCCCGGAAGAAAATGGGCATAACTCCCTCATCCGGAGACCGAACGCGTCAATTCTTTTTCCTATAGCTTTGTAATTTCGATACGGATCTAATGGTTCAGAACTAACCCAAAAAATAAGGTCGGATGCTCAATCTGGAGCCATTTCTAGCCACAAACCTCCGGCAAAAACACCGAATACGAGCTCGACAAAACTCCAAACCCATCTAAAACTCTTTGGAACCTCACCAAAACTTGTGGACAAGTTCAAAATCATCATAATAACATATTGGAACTTCCAAAACATAGACACGGGGTCATCCTAACCCGGCGTTGACCATGGTCAACTCTAACTCGTCAACTCAACTAGTTTCTCCATCAATGGCTCAATTACACTCAAACCTTGCGGAAACCAGCCCAATGACTTCATTAAGTCATAGATCATACTAACAGGACTTGGGGAAAGGGTCAACAAGGTTAAATGGGTCAAAACACTATAACGACTAAATGGGTCATTACATTAGATACCAATTTACCCATCATTCGTCCTCGAACGAAGAACGGGAGTATGAAGGTTGATGATAACCCAAGGACATGCATCATAACAACATGGAATCCTCCACGGCACTAAGTGCGCCCTAACCACTATCCATTTATCTTATCAGTCAAAGCTTATTTCTAACTTTAGCTCAAAGACCCAATTTCCATATTTATGGACTCGAACCTACCACAGGAATTCCTACAACACATGCATCATCTAATATATCGAAGTTTGATCATACTAATACCAAATTATACCTCTAATGATTTCAACTTCTCTAGACCTTTATGATCACCAAGGTAAACAACAAATCATTGTTATACTAGAAAACTAAGAATTCATATCTCAACATGCTTTTTTTAATACTAACTTTGTCAACATTTTACCTATCAATCATTCAAGTAATAGTTTATCACAGACTTACCCGAACCTCTCTGTTCTATCACTTACTTAATACTCCAAAAGGACCACGCGAAACCCAACGGCCTTATCTATTCCGTCAACATATTTACTCTTTTTCCTAAAGACTACTTTATTAGGACACACATCCTAACATCTCGTCCTATCAGAACTATTTAACATCCCTATATTTCGCACATTATGATAAATTTACTATTTATCAATGTCACGACCCGACTAGGGGCCATGACGGGTACCCGGAGCTAACTACCGAGCACCGTTCATATCACTAGTCATCATACTCAACCAGAACACATACATATATAAATACCCCAAGGCTACACATAGATAAACATAAGACTGTACGGTTACCAAAAATGATATACAAAAATGTACACTGACATCGTCATGGGACACCAACAACCCACACGTATGTATCTACGAGCCTCTACTAGAGTACTATACATAAGGACGAGACAGGGCCCTGTCTTGCCCAAAATATATACACAAAAGAATATGATCATAAGTGGCATCTCCGGAACAATAGAGTGCTCTCAAAGTCTGCTGATAGCTCCTACGACTCTGGATCACCTCCCCGTACTACCTCGGGGGCATGAACACGGTGTCAAAGAAAGGGGACGTCGACGAATAAACGATTATGCGAGTATGTAAGGCATGAATAAAATGAGCATAATAGAGCAATCATAAGACAAGAGATGAATATATATAACCTGCTTAACTTTTAAGAGTGTGTGCGCGTTTTAGTCATGTCACATTTATCATCATACCACATATACCCTCGTAGTTAACCCGCATTCGGGTAACCATCATATGCCGCCAACTAGTGGTGGTCATGTCCGGCCTTCCAGGCGCGGTGGTGTCGTAAGCAGCCCACATTAGCGGTAACATGTCCGGCCATCTAGGCACGGTGGGATCGTAAGCAGCCCGCGTTAGCGGTGACATGTCCAGCCATCTAGGCACGGTGTAGCCTCATCATCGTACACATCTCATAAAACATACATTCGAACTCGAAGATAATCTAAAACTATATCGGGGTGACGTAAGGTTGAGAACCCCCGATTTTCGTATGGAGTATCCATGATCATCATACCTCACCTTGAAGAAATTAATATCTTAAGGTGGGTTTAGCAACAATGAACATCAAGGAATCATACGATGGTCACTAGCCTCGTAAAATGGCATATCGTATTCATAGCATGAACATCGTGAGAGTATTATATCATAAGCTTTAGAATCACAAGACTTTGGTTCATCCTTACCTTTATCATATTCATAATATATCTTATTCTTTTATCTCATAAGAGGCTCTATCTAACATAGATTCATAGTTCATGGGATGTAAGAAGGTCATGGAGAGATAGGGGGATTCATGCCATCGGGATTATGCCTTAGAAAAGAAAGGACGAGCCTTACATACGCTGTATCCCTTCAACTTTTATCGTTCAATCGCGTGCCCCTCTAACTTGCGATTCTACCTTCAAGGGAATTCGTACAAAATTTAGATAATTGATAATATAAATATATATTTGAACTAAAGCTAATGAAAATTGCCCAATATCTCCTTAGTTTCTACAACTTTCCCCATACCATATAACAACTCCCAACATTTGTAAGAACATTCATTATCCCATAATCCACAATCTTCATCAACTATATCTCATTCAATTCTCCTACTCCCATTTCAAGGGCATCCATAGCCATGATCATAATACAATATTGCATTCGTCCTCCTATTATGTTTCTCCCATGTTCTTAATATCATTTATAGCAAGATTCTAGTCATAATACATCAAGGGCCAAGGGCTATGATTCATGTCAACTACTATTTGAGATTACTATTACTTTCACCTTTGAGCTCTATATTCTATTTCTTCCATAATCCAAGTCCTTCAACCCCTCAATGCTCTCAATAATAGGAAATAAACATAAACTCACCTTAAACACTTGGGAACAAGCCTTGAGTCACCCTACTCCATTAGAATGGAATCCTCCACTTGCATGCCAAAGGAATCCTCACTCTTCACAAACCCTAGTAGGCTTCCTAGTATATGAATCTCTTAATTCTTGGCTTTGATCTTGGATTTTTGGTATAGATTGTTGTGAAAATAGAGGAGGGTTTTTGGAGGGTTCTAGTAGAGATATAGAATCGCTTTTTATGGAAAATAATGAAATAAAGCGTGGGTTCTTATATTTATAGATAGGGCTAGAAACTTCCAGGTCCGCGGGTTGGCGAGCCGGGTCGACGGTCGTCGACGTGTCGACGATCGTCGATGTGGCCGTCGAACCGCCACCTGAAATGTCTGAGTTCTGAACCCTGTCGACGTGGCTGTCGATGCTGACTGGTTTCAGTAGTTTTCTGAACTGCTTCGCTTTGCTCCGATTCGATTCGCTTCACTTTTAACTCCCCTGTAATGTCAAGGATGCCTACTTATATTCCTGTACACATACAATGCAAAATATCTCGTGATTAACGCTCTGGTGCGGACTACCGAACTGAGGGTATACACCGCCAATAAGCCAAAATCTACTTGAAATAAAATGGGAGGTGTAACATTCTTCCCCCCTTTAAAAACATTCGTCCTCGAATGTTAAGTCCTCGGGACTTCTATGAAAATTTCGCCACAACTTCTGCTGTAACGTGGTGCTACCATCCTGTCACTGTGACTCATAATAACTATACGCACGGGCTACAACAAGATAGCAATAAATTATGGTCACTCACGACCAAAAGCATGAAAAGAAAGCATACAAACCTCACAATATCGAGGTTGCACCTTAGATATCTTTCGGGGGTTGGATTAGGTGTGGGTACTTAGACTTCATATTTTCTTCCGCTTCCCAAGTCATTTCTTCTCGATTTTTGTTCCTCAATAAGACCTTAACTGAGGCTACTTCTTTATTTCTAAGTCTCCGTACTTGCCTATCTAGTATGGCAACGGGTACTTCTTCATAAGCTAACCTTTCTGTCACTTGAACGTCATCTATTGGAACAATCCTCATCGGATCTCCAACACACTTACGGATCATTGAGACATGGAAAATCAGAGGGACTGATTCAAGTTCTGTGGGTAAGTCCAATTCATAAGCTACTTGACCCACCTTGCGGATAATTTTGTAGGGTCCAATATATTGAGGACTCAACTTGCCTTTCTTACCAAATCTTATCAGCCCTTTCATCAGTGATACCTTCAAGAATACCCAATCATCCACTTGAAATTCTAAACCTCGTCGATGGTTGTCCGCATAGGATTTTTCTTGGGGCTTTTGAGCGTCAACAATCGATCTCGGATGACCTTGACCTTTTCCACCGCTTGTTGAATCACCTCGGGGACCTATTAATTGTGTTGCCCCGACATCAAACCACCCAATTGGGGATCTACACTTTCTTCCATGTAGAGCTTCATATGGGGCCATCTGGATACTGGAATGGTAGTTGTTATTGTACGCGAACTTGATTAGAGGCAAGTGATCATCCCAATTACCACCAAAATCTAGCACGCATGCTCGTAACATATCTTCTAAGGTCTGAATAGTGTGTTCAGCCTGTCCATCAGTTTGCGGATTAAATACCGTGCTAAGCTTTACCTGAGTACCCAAACCTTCTTGAAAAGATTTCCAGAATTTAGCTGCAAATTGTGCTCCTCTATCTGTGATAATAGATAACGGAACACCATGAAGTCTCAAAATTTCCTTAAGATACAATCTTGCATAATCTTCTGCTGAATATGTGGTTCTGACTTGAAGAAAATGGGCTGATTTCGTGAGTCTGTCCACGACCACCCATATGGAGTCATACTTGCTTCGGGAACAAGGTAACCCTACAATGAAATCCATGTTTATCGCTTCCCATTTCCAAGTTGGAATTTCCATTGCTTGTAATAATCCTCCTGGCCTTTGATGCTCGACCTTCACTTGTTGGCAGTTTGGACACTGAGCTACAAATTCTGCTATGTCCTTTTTCATTCCATCCCACCAATACATTAGCTTAAGATCGTGATACATCTTTGTTGCTCCTGGATGAATAGAATATCGGTAGTAATGAGCTTCTTCTAGAATTTGACGACGTAGCCCTGCAATATTTGGGACACATAGCCTGTGTTGGTACCTAAGAACTCCATCTGTAGAAACTTCAAATGGCGAATTCTCTTTCACATGAAATGTATCTCTATAATGGCTCAACTGAGGATCTTCATATTTGTTACATCCCGTATTTTGGACCCTCGGGTAAGTCAAGGCAAGTGACACAAGTTGCGTATGGAAAATTGTAAAGTTGGAATAATAAGAAAGGCCAGGGGTAAAAAGGTAAACTTGCAAGACGACTCATGGAAATACGGAGAAAGGCTAGGGGAAAATTTGGAACTAAGGAAAATATTTTTCATGAATTAAGAGAAATCTCCTAGAATTTTTCAAGAAAGGGGGCCACTTGGCCGTGGCCCCCACTTGCAAAACATGGCCAAATAGAATTGAGCCAAACAAGGGACCATATGGTTGGTTATAATTGGAAGGGGCTATATGTATATATAAAGGAAAAGATGACTAATTCATCTTAATTCCCTAGAACTTTCAAGAAAGCAAAGCAAGAAAGAGAGAGGAGAAAGAACAAGGCCAATTCGGCCAAGCTTGAAGAAAAGAGAAAAAAACCGAAAAAAAAAAGAAGAAAGAAAAAAGGAGAGAATTCTCAACTTTTTTTTCATAGCCAAACAATCCCTTGGAGAGTTCTTAGTAAGTTGAAGTGGTTTGTGGAGCAAGAAAACACATATTCATACAAGTTGTTGAATTGAGTCAAGTGAAGAGTTGAGGAAAAGGTAAGG
>NC_081346.1:54757607-54793036 GCF_029784015.1 Lycium ferocissimum
GAAACTGAGATATGTACACAGATGTTTCGCAGCCTAGTCGTCTTTGTCACCGTGTGATATGTTAGTACAGTTGAATATTACTACTCGTTTACATGTACGATGTTATCGGCGATGTTATGAAAAAAAAAATGTCAGTGTTCATACGGCCCACTTAGTAATAAGAACAAGACAGATGACAGGGGGTGCCCGGTACAAGTATCGGGTACTCGTCGCGGCCCCTAGTTGGGTCGTGACAATATTGGCGCTCTCTCACCTCCATATCTAAGGATGAAACAGTTGGGTTATGAATAGCAACTCCTGCCCGTAATTAATTAGACGAACTCCAAGGCTGGCTGGGCGGTGGAGCTCACGGATTAATTCTTTTTCTCCGAAGGAATCTCACATAGACTTCCCATTGATTTGTGGCTAAGTGCATCGGCCACTACATTCGCCTTTCTAGGTGGTATAAAATACTCACATCATAATCTTTCAATAATTCCAACCACCGTCTCTGTCGAAGATTTAACTCCTTCTGCTTGAAGATATATTGGAGACTCTTGTGATCCGTATAAATATCAACATGAACACCATACAAGTAATGTCTCCACAGCTTTAGTGCATGAATAATCGCAGCCAATTCAAGATCATGAGTTGGATAGTTCTTTTCATGTTTTCGCAACTGCCTCGAAGCATACGCAATGACTTTACCGTGCTGCATCAATAAACATCCTAACCAAACACCAGAGGCATCACAATACACAACATAATCGTCTCGGGTCGGGAGTGTGGGGAAATTTGTCAAGTCAATACGTTCTTTAACTCTTGCTCTTTTCACAAGCATCAATGCATTGAAATTTCACTGATTTCTGAGTTAGCTTCATCAATGGTGCTGAAATGGAAGAAAATCCTTCCACAAATCTTCTATAATAACCTGCCAATCCCAGAAAACTACGAACTTCCATGGGCGTTGTAGGCCTTGGCCAAGTCTTCACTGTCTCAATTTTCTGAGTATCAATTCTAGTGCCTTCAGCTGAAATAACATGGCCTAGAAAGGTCACAGAATTCAACCAAAACTCGCATTTTGAAAATTTTGCATACAATTCTCTAGTTCGAAGAATTCCAAGGACAATACTCAAATGGTCCGCATATTCAGATTCTGTCCGAGAGTAAACAAGAATATCGTCAATGAACACGATCACGAACAGATCTAAGAGTGGCCTGAATACATTGTTCATCAAGTTCATAAACACTGCCGGAGCATTCGTCAACGCAAACGACATTTCTCGAAATTCATAGTGGTCATACCTTGTTCTAAAAGCTGTTTTAGGAATATCTTCTTCTCTAACCCTCACTTGGTGATAACCCGATCTTAGATCAATTTTGGAAAACCACTTGGCTCCCTGTAAATGATCGAACAGATCATCAATTCTTGGTAGCGGATATTTGTTCTTAATCGTCACTTTGTTCAATTGTCTATAATCAATGCACATCCGCAAGGAACCGTCTTTCTTTCGTAAAAATAGGACAGGTGCTCCCCATGGTGACGAACTGGGCCTAATAAATCCCTTCTCAAGCAAATCTTTCAATTGAGCCTTCAACTCTTTCAATTCTGCCGGAGCCATTCGGTAAGGAGAAATAGATATGAGCTTGGTGTCCGGCAATACATCAATAGCAAAATCAATCTCTCTTTTTGGGGGAAGGCCTGGAAGTTCATCTGGAAATTCATTCCCTACCGGGACGGATTGAAAAGTCGGTGGCTTCGCTTCGGTATCATGAACTCGAACTAGGTGATAAATGTAGCCTTTAGCTATCATCTTCCTTGCCTTAAGGTAGGAAATAAACCTACCTCTAGGTGACGCTGTATTACCTTTCCATTCAAGCACGAGCTCTCCCAGAAACTGAAATCAAACTACTTTCGTTCGACAATCAACATTGGCATAACATGAGGCCAACCAATCCATACCCATAATCACATCAAAATCTAACATTTTCAGATCGATTAAATCAACTTTGGTCTGGCGTTCGCATACCACAATTACACAACTCTTGTACACTTGTCTAGCTATCACGGGATCACCAACTGGAGTAAACACCTCAAAAGGTTTAATTGGCTCGAGGTACAATCACGCATCACGTGCCCAGTCTGTCCACAAACATAACAAGCATCTGTACCTTGATGACACAGACCCGAATGCAACTTTCTGCACTGGCTACATCGTGGGACCGGTGGTCTCCTCTGGCTATAATCACCCCCAAAACTGAGGACCTGAAGCTTTCGAACTCTGACCCTGTCCTGAATGAACGGGGTGGTCCAATCTCCTGCCCGCAAATCGAGAAGGTGCACTAGTCGTCGATCGGCGGCACGAGTGTACGGAATATGACCGCGCCTCGATCCCCCTCTATAGTCGCTACCGGACCCATAGATGCGGCTCTTACTTTGCCCTCTGTCAATATCCCACTCACCCTTTCGGATGTTCTTGCTCTTTTAGATTCTGGGCATGGGCCTGAATGCGGGAAATATCCATCCCCTCCTGTAATGAAGCTGTCATGAAATCCTTAAAAAAATGTGGCCCTAGGCCTCTCACAAACCTATGCACTCTATCTCCCATGTCGGCCACCATAGTGGGAGCATATCTAGCCAATGAGTTAAAATGAAGGCTATACTCCCGGGCACTCATGTTTTCTTGCTTCAAATTCAAGAATTTATTCGCTCTAGCTTGACGAACCTCGGGTGACAAATAGTGGCGGATGAAGGCATCTACAAATTCTTGCCGAACTGGAGGAGGCGCATTCTCTTTTCTTGAGGATATCCAATTATTATACCATAAGACTGCCACATCCAAGAGTTTATAAGATGCTAACTTCACTGATTCAGTCTCGGAGGCATGAATAATTTTTAATGTCCTCAACATTTCATCAATAAAACCTTACGGGTCTTCATCCGGCTTTAACCCGATAAACTCCGGAGGATTTAAACTTATGAAATCACGGGCCGTCGATGCTGACTGGTTTTAGCAGTTTTCTGAACTGCTTCGCTTTGCTCTGATTCGATTCGTTTCACTTCTAACTCCCCTGTAATGTCAAGGATGCCTACTTATATTCCTGTACACATACAACGCAAAATATCTCGTGAGTAACGCTCTGGTGCGGACTACCGAACCGAGGGTATACACCACCAATATGCCAAAATCTACTTGAAATAAAATGGGAGCTTTAACAATCAAGAAGTCACAACAGTATATCAACTCTTAGACAAATCTCCACTACCATCAATTTATTAATTATTCCTCATATCTATCTCAACAAACCAGGACTCATTTCGCTTCACTAAGTTCATGCTTAACCCTTTTTTGACTTAGACAACTAATTTAACTAAGATCACCATTTTTTTTAATACGACGGAACCTAACTCAGAGATCTCAGAAATAAGCCTTCCCTTAGCAAGATGTCGTACAACTCGGGAACACCAACCAACAAACATATATTTGCGCTCAACAATCATAATGGTAATTACAAAAACATATTACAATAAATAATATCATCTTTCATCAGCCATAAGTAACATAATAACCACTAGAGTCTCTGTTTGTATTATCTAACCAATGTCCCCTATAGCCTATGACATACTAGAACTTACCAATTCATACATAACCCTCGAGTCGACTTCACATTGTATAACCTCAACATAACTCTCAAATTATTAGTTCTTGTTTCGAACGATCCCCCCCTTTTTTTTCCTTAATCAATCTTAATCTAGATTAGACATTCAAGCTTATGGTTTACTACTTCATGAAATCCCATCTTACTATAGGAAAGATTCACCAATTAAACTAATATTCAAAGCCTATTATTCAATCCTCATTGTTAAGGTAGAAACTCATCTTCTATAACTAGTCCCCATACATTTGCACTATTAATTCAAGCCTAAGATAATAGATAATCATAAGATAAGGAATGGGAACTCACCTCTTAGAAGAAATAATTTCACAGCAGCCACAAAGGAACGCCCAGTGGTCAGCCCACCGGTACAGCGGTACCGCCACAGCGGTACTCCCACCGCTGCAGCGGTGCCTTTAGGGCAGTGAGCTCGACTTTTACCTAGTTTTTCACTCTATCACCCAACATTTCATCCGAGGCCTCACACATGAAAACAAAACATGCATATTAATGTAAAAACACCATACGGACTTACCCGTGGCCTCGGAATCCCCAAGGGAGGTCTAATTTCCTATGTCGCCCCCAATGGACTCAATATAACCAAAAAATAACCGCAAATCGCTCGCATAAGAGTTTAGGGGATGAGTTTCCACTATTCGTGGAAGAATAAGACAAGGAAGTGCAGATACCAATTAGAATCGTCTAGATACCAATTTGAACAAAGTAGCACGAAAGAATGAAAGAAGTGAAAGTTTCCTAAATGTGCCATAGCCTCTCGCAGATAGGTACGGAGCTCTTCATACCGATCCGCAAGACTCTACTAGACACGTCCTTGTACAACGAGATTCACGAACCTAAAGCTCTGACACAACTGTCACGACCCTAATGACCGATCGTGCGGGAACCTACTTTAGTATCACTAGTAGCCGAACCCTTACCCGTTAACCCTCTAATCACTAGCCAATTTTAACTTCTTTAATTATTTATACTAACACAAATCAATGGCAATCCTCTTCGACTTCCACTCGGGAATGGGCATCCTCTGAAGTACACCGCCGAGTCGCTGGTGCTCATACCTTACCTACTGACAATTCCTACACTTAGCCACGAAATCAACTATATCCCTCTTCCTCCGACGCCACCAATAGTGCTGCCTCAAATCACGATGCATCTTAGTTGCCCCTGGATGAATGGAATATCAAGTGCTATGAGCCTCGGACAAGATCAACTGAATCAAATCACCAACACGAGGAATGTACACACGTCCCTTAATCCTTAAAATGCCCTGAGAATCAATCACGGAGTCCTTGGCCTCACCCCTCAAAACTCTATCTCGAATTTTGCTCAAATGAGTATCCTCAAACTGATGAGTCCTGATCCGATCCAATAAGGATAACCTCGCCTCTACACAAGCCAACATCCTGCCTGGGGCTGAAATATCAAGGCGAATGAGATTGTTGGCAAGAGTCTGAACATCCATGGCCAACGGACGCTCAGAAATAATAAAACATGCTAAGATCCCCATACTCACTACCTTGCGACCCAAGGCATCAGCCAATACATTGGCTTTCTCGGGGTGGTAAAGAATAGAGATGCCATAGTCTTTTAGGAGCTCCATCCATCGGCGTTGCCTGAAATTAAGATCCCTTTGGGTGGACACATGCTGAAGACTATGGTGATCGGTGAAAATCTCATAATGGGTACTGTACAAATAGTGCCTCCAAATCTTCAAGGCGAAGACCACAGCCAATAACTACAAATCATGGGTAGGGTAATTCTTCTCATGAGTCCTTAACTGACGGGAAACATAAGCTATCACTCTACGTTCCTGCATTAACACAGCACCCAAACCCATACGGGAGGCATCACAATAGACAGTGAAATCCTTACCCTCCACGGGTAATGCTAAGATCGGGGCTGAAGTTAAAAGATACTTGAGATTTTTGAAAGCTCTCCTCACAATCATCTGACCGCTAGAAGGGAACATCCTTCTGAGTCAATTTGGTCAAAGATGAAGCAATGGCAGCAAAGCCCTTCACAAAGCGACAATAAAAGCTGGCCAAACCCACAAAACTACAAACCTCGATATGAGTGGGCCTCACCCAACCCTCGCGGCCTCGATCTTCGTGGGTCAACCATAATCCCATCCTTAGACACCACATGGCCCAAGAATGCCACAGACTCCAACCATAACTCACTCTTAGAAAACTTAACAAACAGGCTATGCTTCTTTAACAACCCAAGAACAGTAAGAAGATGTCTCTCATGCCCCTCTATACTCTTGGAATACACTAAGATATCATCAATAAACACAATCACGAAGGAATCAAGGAATGGCCTAAAGATGCCATTCATCAAAGTCATAAATGTGGTAGGGGCATTGGTAAGCCCAAAAGACATCACTAGAAACTCATAGTGGCCATATCTCGTCCGAAAGGCTGTCTTCAGAATATCCTTAGACCTGGTCCTCAACTGATGGTAGCCTGAACGCATGTCAATCTTTGAAAATACTGAAGCACCCTGAAGCTGGTCAATTAGATTGTCAATACGAGGCACAAAGCACTTGTTTCAAATGGTAACCTTATTCAGCTGGCGATAATCAATACACATCCTCATGGTCCCACATTTCTTTTTCACAAATAACACAGGAGCACCCCAAGAGGAGACACTCGGTCTAATAAACCCCTTGCTCAATAAATCCTGCAACTGCTCCTTAAGCTCTCTCAACTCGGCAGGTGCAATCCGATATGGCGGAATAGAAATAGGGCGAGTGCTCGGATCCAAGTCAATACAGAAATCAATGTCACAATTGGGTGGCATACCCGGCAGATCAGACGGGATTACCTTCATGAACTCACTCATAATAGGAATAGACTCAAGGGGTGGAGATGCAACAGTCGTGTCTCGCACATGAGCCAAATAGGCTAAACATCCCTCATTGACTAACTTCTTCACCTAAAGGAAGGAAATGATCTTTTTCGGAGAAGGACTGGAGTACCCCTCCACTCAAGCCTAGGAATGCCCGGTATGGCTAAGGTGACTGTCTTGGCGTGACAGTCCAATATCGCGTGATAAGGAGAAAGAAAGGACATCGCCAATATAATATCAAAGTCTAGCATATCGAGAATCATCAAATCTACCCAAGAATCATACCTCATAAAAGTAACCAAACAAGACTAGTAAACTCGATCAACAATCATAGTCTCCAACCCGAGTAGACACATGAACAGGTATATGTATGCTATCACAAGGCAAATCCCAACCAATGTCATGATATGCAGGCACATACGAATAGCTGGATCCAAGATCAAATAACACAGATGCTGCTTTATGATGTACATAAATAGTACCTGTAATAATAACATCTGAGGCCTCTGGCTCCGGCCTACCCTAAAATGAGTAACAATGGGCCCCACCATATTCAGTCTGAGATACCCCTCTCGCACTCTGGGACCCACCTCTAGCTTCCTGGGATCCACTTCTGGAACCCTGAGAACTATCGCGGCCTGACTGAGCGCCGCCCCTCTGAGAAGCGCCACCTCAACCACCAGATAATGTCAGAGTCCTCTGTATATGATATTCCCATCTAGGTTGGGAAAACCTCCTAGCATTATACCCAACCTCTCCACACGAAAAACAAATCAGAGGGGACGAAGGCTGATAAACTGAAGCTGAGGACTCGGATGAAACAACCTTGTCTACTAGTCGGGAAAATGAACTCTCAGGAACTCTCTGTCAGTGTGACTCATTGGAGGAAACCTGCAAGGCTGAGTGTACAGGGCAGTCGAAATATGGCTGATACGGCTTAGAAGACTGACCAGCGCCCCTCGAACTAGAACCACCATAACTCCCAGTTTGACGCGGTCTCTTGTCACCACCACTTCCAAATGTATGGGCCTTAGCGGCCTCAACCAAAGAAGCATGCTCGACGATGGATTGGAAGGAAGCCCCCATGGCCTCCATTTGAAGGCAAGGAATCTGAAGAGGACCGACCAACCTACTAATAAATCGCCTAATCCTGTTAGGCTCAGTACGGATCAAGGGGGTGGAATAACGGGCCAGATATAGATAACAAGTCACATAGGCCTCCACAATGATACCTCTCTGCTGTAGATTTTGAAACTCCTACCTACGCACCTCTCTCAAAGATCGGGGCGCATACTTCTTAAAGAAGGCTCGGTAGAACTGAGTCCAAGTCAAGGGAGGGGAACCCTCAGGTCTGCAAGAAACAAAATACCTCCACCAAGTCTTCGCGTCGCCGCAAAACTGGTAGGACACACGGTCAACTCCTTGGGTCTCTAAGATCCCCATCCTGACAACTCATGCATATCCAGGATGAACTCGTAAGCGTCCTCAGAAGAAGTACACGAAAATATCAGCGGCTCTAACTTTCTTGGCCTCCCAACAAGATCTTGATCAGACACGATCATAACAGCACCCTCCATGGGCCTCAGATCATCACCAGGAGCGAGTACCACATCAATACGAGGAGCTATAGCTGCAGCGGGGTGTGCTACCCGAGTAGGTCTCTGCTCAGGGACTTTGGTCTGTGAACCTTTGCCAGGAATAGTAACACCAGCGGTAGCCTGCTGGGCATCTAGATGAAGTAAGACCCTAGCCAAAGTATCTTGCATGGCCTGATCAGAAGTAACCTCAGGCTGTGTCCGTGATGGGGCCACACCATTCTCTGCGGCCTGGTCTCGATCCTGCTGATACTCAGGCGCCGAAACGGAGGTTTCTTGCACCATTGTCCTACCGTAGGAGCCCTACCCCTGGCTGGGGCAGCCCCATGGCCTCTAGCTCTGCAGCATCCTGGTGCTTGCCGTAGCTGCGGGCTCTCGCACCTGACCTTGGACTGTAGTAGCTCGAGTCCTCACCATCTATGAGAGAAGTGATAAGAGTCAGATACCAATTTGATTGTTCCAGATACCAATTAGAATAATGTAACACGAAAGGATAAAAGAAAGTGAGATATCTTAAATGCCCTGTAGCCGCTCGCAGATAAATACGGAGCTCATCGTACTGATCCATGAGACTCTACTAGACACTCTCTTGTATTATAGATCAGGTAACCTCGGGCTCTGATACCAACTTGACACGACCCAATTTGGATAAGTCGTGCGTGCACTTACCTTTTCCACCTTGGTAAGCGAACCCTCAACCTAATGAAAATTAAGACATAAATAATAAATC
The DNA here is from genome assembly GCF_029784015.1 of Lycium ferocissimum. Lineage (NCBI taxonomy): Eukaryota > Viridiplantae > Streptophyta > Magnoliopsida > Solanales > Solanaceae > Lycium > Lycium ferocissimum. The sequence continues at coordinate 54,766,437 of NC_081346.1, forward strand.
AATTAAGAGGAAGAAATTATTCACGTAAGTCTTATGATAATAAAATAGAAGAAAGTGTGGAAATAAGAAATATACGCAGGGTCTGGTCTAAGCATACAAGAGCATCTAAGTTAAATATACAGTCTGGAATATAATAATACATCAATTTGTCTATGTCTCCAAACGGAAAGTAAGACATAATAAGAGGAGTCTTCAAGGCAGCAAACGTCTCGTGCTCACCCTGTAAACTCAAAGCAGTCCTGATAGCGACTATCAGCCACGGGAGACGGAAGAAGACCCAACTTGAAACTCTGCACTCATAAAAGAATGCAACAAGTGCAGGTCAGTACAAAACCATGGTACTGGTAGGTATCATAGGCCGACTAAGTATAGCTAACATAATCCAGACAATAAAGAAAGATAGGTAGATAAATCAATAAGTATTATAAGTGAAACATAATCGGAAACAAGTACACGTCATTGCCTAAGTATAGCATCTAAACCCAAATGTGCCAATTCTCAATATGTCCAATCTGAAACTAACCTCACAAGTAAAACACCAAACCATCTAAATATAAGCCATGATGCAATACAATGCAATAATGTATGAATGCAAGTGCAATGCCACGCAATACTGTGTACACATGTACTCTGGACGGAATACCTTCACGTCTCGGTAGCACAACCCAAGGTGACTCGTGAAGTCTAAGTGATACTGGTCCCGGATCTTTGCCAACAGACCGATAAGACTCCGAATCTTTACCCATGGAGGGTTCTCACTAGCACCACCCTGGAAAACCTGTAGAGTCTATGCACTCACCCAATCCACGATTCTAGGACAAACATCGGATATCGAACTCTCACACCACTCTTATCCAAAAATCGAGCCCAGCTCATCACAGTGTTTCATCAAGTACCAACAATGTATCAACAATATATCGTGAAGGATGAGAATGCGTGCAATGTATGTGTCAATATCAATAATCAAGTCAATATCACAAAGTACCAAACATGGGTACGCCAACACTATCATGAAAGACTGCACAAATCATATAAGACTCTATCCTCGTATATACATCAACTCGTAAGATACTACAATATCACAATCAAGATGGAACAACAATTCCCAATATCTACTAATAACACGTGGCATCAAGCCAACATAATCGTATAATCAAGTCACAACACAACGAGGTGGGAAGCCCCAATCACACAACAGGGGCCAACCTAAGGCAATATCCAACCCAACTTCATACCCGAAGGTTTACATGCTGTCTCCAACAATATCATTTAAATATATGCTTCGCTACATGAAGTCTCACCAAGGGTAAGCCATAGCTTACCTGGATAGCCGAACAATAAACATCAACAATCACTCTTTATCCTTGGCCTTCCGCTGAGCCTCAAGATCAAAGAAGTCTAGACATATTTGAAATCTAGATTAGAAATCCCGAAGACTGATACCTATATTGCTATCATTCAAATTTGGTCAAAACTAACCCTAGAATTTGGGAAAACGGGGCCCACAAGATCAAAACAGGAAATTCGGCTGTAAAATATCAAATTAAGCACTAGGTGATCAAAACCCAATGACTAATTGCTAAGTAACTCAAGGATTCACCTAATTCCAAATTTCAAGTAAAACCCTCAATTTTGAGTATAAACCCTAACTCTTAGATTCAAGGATTCAACACTAATAATAAAATTTATATGATTAATAACCTTAGATATATCATAATCTAGCATGAACCCAATCAATTTCATCATTTAAAAGCCTAAGTAGAATATCCATTAAATTCACTTTTTATCTTCCATTACTAAGGAACTAATGAGGAAAGAGGAATTCTAAGATGATTAGAAGTAATGAATTAGTAAGGAGATTAGCAAGACTTACCACCAAGATTTCCCCCCAAGAATCCTCTAGCACACTTCCCAAGAGCTCAAATTTCATAATGGTGATAAATGATAGACTAAGGGCTTTTTAATACACACTTAATAAAGTAACAGGCCCGATACGACCACAGCGGCATCGGGGCCGCCACGGCGCCACCGCCCCGGTGTCTTCTATGACTGTCTGGATGGTCTGGACAAAACACACTTGGCCGCCACAGCGGTGCCGCTGGGATGGTACTAGTGCCGCTCTGGCGGACACCAGGCACCAGAATCCCAAATATTTTTCCAAGTTCCAACCGATATCCCAACCAACTCCTGAGGCCATCTGCTCATAAACCACATACACAGACCTATGTAAAAACACGCTACGAACGCACTCATGGCCTCAGAATTTCCAACGGAGGTCTCGTTGATCGAGTCAGCCCCCAATACCTCATTTTCAATTTCCCAACCCAAGTCCCTAAATGCATCCAAATGCATTGGGAACTAAACCAGTTATACACACAAGTTCTAAACGACCATCCAGACCTCTCAGAATTGACGAATTTCCGAAAAAGGTCCTTTTACCTAAAGGTCAACTTTCAGTCAACTCTTTTTTGCTTAAAGCCCATATTTCGCAAAAAGTCGCCCGAATCAAATCTAGACATCTCGAAAAGTTTGTCAACTGTTTCCTCGGGTAAAAAATGAGCTAATCAAGCTTGGTAAAGGGCGAAAATGTCGAAAAGGATATAACAACCAAACGGGTCGTTACATTTTTGGTTTGGATATAACCAACCCATTTTGAATAATGATTTTCTTGAATATATCCAAATGTTTAAAATACATTTCTATAGTATTCGAAAATACTACGATATCATCAATATATACAATGATAAAATTGCTACATGGCATAAAAATATCATACATAGTATTTTGAAATTCTGAAAGGGATTTTTTTTTTATCCAAATGGCATAACATTCCATTCGAATTGCCCTACAGGGACATTAAAAGCATTTTTGTATTTATCTGCTTCAGCAATTTGAATTTTGTCAATATCCTGATTTTAAATCAAATTTTGAAGATATATAAGCATTATTAAGTCTATCCAACAAATCTTTTTTGTGTTGAATAGGATATCTAATCCATTTCAAAACTCTATTAAGCGGTTTATAATTTATAACTAATCTAGGAACTCCTCGTTTCTTTTTAACATTTTTATTAACATAAAAAGTGAAGTAATTTCCTTTTTATATAATTCTAAGTATTCAGAATTCATTTGACATGGTCTTGCTTTTTTAGGGATATCTCCCTCATTAAAATTATCTTCATATGGGAGAGCAACAACATGCTTCTTTCTATTCCAAAAAGCATTGGAATGTTCACTACAAATTTGTAATAAAAACTGGTTTTTTATAAATTCATTTTTTTGTTGTAATTTAGGATTTTGTAAAATTTACTCAATATTAATACTATAAATTTCTTAATTAAGAAAATTGACTTGTTGATATTTATTCATCAACTTGTCTTTGATTTCATTTATAATGCTTGTAATTTCACGTATAAACTGAAATTTAACTTCTTTTCCTTCAAAGGTTCCTGTTATACCTTTCTCATCCCATTCCAAAATAGAAAATATTTTTTGAAAAAATGGAGTGCCCAATATAATTTCGTTTGAAATATTTTTTACCAGTATAAACTTTCTGGTATACAAACCTTTTCTTGCCAAATATAAGATCATATACGTACATATATCTATATATATATACGTTTGGGTTGGGGGGGGGGATACCCGTTTAATAAAAATTTGTCGGGCCCAATCCAATTTGGACCGACCCATTCCAAAAACGCTTATAAGCATTCATGTATACCAAATGAACTCTCATTTGGTAGAAAGGGGTTTCTACACTCGAAACCCTTGCAGCCTCTGAGAGATTTCTCTCTCTTTGGTTCAAGTTTTGCCGGAAATGGAAAAGTCAATGCTGCCACTTCACCTTTGCAGTCTTTGGTGTGTTGATTTAGGGCAAAGCATTTATTGCTTTGTCCTCTTTCCACCATATCTCAACCAAACAAGGTATAGTGCCTCTTTCTCTTTTGCTTTTTCTGCAAATACGCTCAACAAGGACAAACCCTTGATGGGTTTTGTCCATATCTCCATGATTTCTATTGGTTTACAACAAATTGCAAGGATTCAAGAGAACCCCTTGCAAATTACAAGTCCCACATCGGTTGATACACTAAAAATTTGATTTTTTGGGGCTTATATAAAGAAATTCCTATTTCAAAACACACACACACAAATGTCTCAAAAAATTTAGAGCCAAAAACACTTAATATACCCAGGGATCTAGCAATTTCTACTAGAACCTTTAATTTATTGAGTTTCATAGTTAATTTTTTTTTATTCTTTTGTTTGATGTCGAGCTTTGGTGTTAAGGAGCAAAGGGATCTTCAAACTTCAAATATCGACTCAAGGCTGCACAAAGAAAAGGTAATGGTTCATCATTTAAGTTTGTTTTAGTTTAATTGTTTATCTGTGTGTATGTGTTTATTTAGCTTGTTTCTGCTTATTGTTGGTTAATAGTAGTTTTAGCATAATTATCTGTTTAGTTGTTAGTTGAATATAATAGTATATCAGTCATTAGTATTTCTAAGTTTTGATTAGGTCAAAATGCTTAAGTGTTGTTTAGATATTGTTGTTGGTTTAGTCTAATTGCTAGTATGCCTATATAGCATTTATGTTCAATGTAGTATCGGTTTAACATGATAGTCTTAGTACAACTTAATTTATAAAGGCTAATCCCCTTAACAAATTTAAGTTAAAGTCTATTTGTGATAAATCAACTTTTTCATGATGCCTCTTTAGCTAAAAAAGATGTTAAAATATTGTTTTCTATTCAGCACCTCACTTGTTCTTTGAATGTTAGTATGTTTATAGCCTAGCTTAGTTGTTGCTTGAACAAATGTATGCCAAATCAAGTTATCTATGTTACCGGCATGCCAATAAGTTTGTTTAAAGTCTGAATGTTGTCTAAACCCTTGTAGGTTAGTCATGTGTGGGTTTATTAGCATATTATGTGGCTTGATTTGGCCCAATTCATGTCTGATTATGAGCATGCCTGAATATTGTTGATTATTTTAAAAAAATATGTGCTTGATAATATAGCCCTAGGTCATAAATAAATTTAGATATCTTCCTTATACTTTTATGTGGTTTAAATGTTCTTTTTGGTAAGGATAGTAGTGTGCTTGCTTTATATTTGTTTAAGTATAGTTGTTGTTCAAATCGTATATGTGTTGGATTAGCATAAGAGGTATTAACCTTCATAAATGTCTGCTTGTCTGGCCTGATTTGGCTCAACATTTGGTTGATTTTCATGTGTAATTAGCATGCACGGCTATTAACCAATTTGACGTGTGAACTAGCTTACTTCACTTATGAGTTCTGTATTAGCTTAGCTCATAAACTTAGTCTTGAGGGATCAGCATATGTGCTCACTTACTTTAACTTATAAGAATGCATCAATATGTGTTAGTATGATAATGAGTTAACTTGAAAGTACTGGAGTATGAGATTCAAGTTTTAAACATGTTAAACATTAATCTGTATATGCAAGGTTTAAGTTAAGCCATGTGGAGAGTTTATACCTTATATGTTTTAATTAAACAGTGGATAGTTCTTTCAAATATGTCTATTGGTTGCTTAATGTGTGTTTAATTTAGCCAAGCCTTGTCTTTATTGAAATGCCTATATGTTGATGTACTCATGAGCTGACTAATGAGCCTCAATCAGTAAAATATCTGAAGTATTTTGCAAAAATCATCTTTGTTTGGTCCCAACCTATTTCAATGCATGATTATTCATGTATACTATGTGTACAAATGAATCTAAATGCCTAGTAGCAAGTCAGTCACTATGAGCATTTGCAAGTCAATCATATGTTAAAGAAAATGCGTAAATGAAATCTTTTTAAGTTAACTGCATGCAGTAGATAACTTTGGTTCTTGAGACTAACTTTAACATGAAAAAGTATGGTTATATTCTTACTATGTGGTTTGTGGTTATGTTACCCTAGCTGTTTGGTTGAAAATTGACAGTTGAAACAGTTAGGAGTTTAAGAAGTAAAGTTTTATCCCGATTATGGTAAGTTGAAGCCAGGTCAGCTGTTAGAGTAAAAATGAACTGACTATAATCACCTTAAGTAAAAAAGTGCTCAAGAAGTTTTCACTTAGTTTATAATACATGAGAAGTGACTTACCTAGGGGTAAGAAGAATTTAGGAAAGACTTTGAGTCCCCACTCAGTCTAGTACTACCTATTCTAGGCTATTAGGGTTCCTTCTTGAGTATTTGCAATGTCATAGGACCCTTTTGGTCCCTGAAAGTGTAAAAGAGGAGATTGTGTAAAAATAGGATGTATAAATGAAGTTGGAGATCTGTTTGAGGAACAATGGGTCTATCTCTGTAATGTTTTGATTTTGTATCCTGTCTGGGTTATCTCATATCATGATTTAGAAGTCTTTAGTGATGTTTCTCCCTTTGTGGCAGTCCAGATCAGAGGCCTGTCTTGTTTGATTATGTTTAGGATTCCAAGAGGTTCCTTATAGTCATTAAGAATCTGTCGAAGGTCTTAAATGTGAAATTTAGCATGGACACCCCTTCACCTTTTTCCTCCTCTTGTTTGGACTTCTAAACATGATGAGTGACATGTATATTGATCAAAATTTGAAATAAATGATTCATGTTTATGTTCACTTGTTGCTGATGTGAATGTCTTGTTCTTCCTTTAAAATAAATCAATTTTGATGTGTGTCAATTTCCTTGAGTAGGTATCATTAGTCTCCAAGAAGTGAATGCGCAGTATATATATATATATATATATATATATATATATATATATATATATATATATATATATATATATATATAGATATATATCTATACGAACTCCGTGTACCTAAGTTCTGAGACCAAGTTTGAGTGAACTGTTACATTTTGTTTGTTCACATTGTCCATTCTCTTCTTTTCCCTTTATATTGGACATGTTATAACTTATGCATATACCAGGTATATAAGATATACATATCCTTTATATACCTCAATATATATTGAGCTGTGTATCATGTATCCCCATGGTATATCATGATAATTTTGAAGAATAGAGACTGTGCTTTAACTGATTTAGGCTCATCCCTTTTAATTTTATCACTACATAATTGGGTTTATTTTTTTTAAAGAAAATTTATACCACTAGAAAGAGTGTCTAGCCGTCTTTTATTAATAACAATATAAAAATCCTCAACATGTATAAGTACAAGCAAGGGGGGCTAGGCCTTATCTTACAAATCCTAATGAGGTAACGAACCTTTACTAATTGACAAGCATGAAGAAAATAAGAGCTAGAGAAAAATAGGTATTCTATGATCATCACAGAGTTTATAATACACTTTATGATGATATTACAAATTAGGATGCTTAAGTAATGCAAAAATATGAACACCAAGAGGAAGGTTGAGCTATCAACCTCAAGCTTCCTTTTATATATGTATGAACTAAAAAAGATAGCTTGCCCATCTAATGTAACTTGAAGTATTTTCCTCTTGTTTTCTTCTTCAAATCTGTCCAATAATATTTTATAGTTCATCTCTCTTTCTTGAATTTACTAGATCATTTTGAAGTTGTTGACACTGTCATAATGATTCTACTTTGCCAGTCGCATAGGTAGGTGTCTTGAAACAAATTCCTCAGTCACCTTACCATCCCAACTATGCTGCCTTCCATGTGTCATCTTTTTGCTTTTGTTGCTTCCACTTCTTTGTTGCCTAGGTGAGAGATCCCATCCCTAGCCACTTTGTCAAAGCATATATCTAGCATATTATCTTCCTCATCCTCATCAAAAAGTTCATCGCCCAAATCAATTACATAAGCATTAGTTGGACTAAATACTGATACTAAGGCCCCTAACTCATTCTTCTTTTAAATCTCACTTTTAGGCAGAAATGTTGGAGCTTCTGGACTTAATTTGCTTTTCAAGGAAGGAGGCAAAATCTTCTCTTCTTCATCAACCAAATCAGCCCACTTAAGAGCACTTATCTCTCCTTGAGTATTAGGTTCCTCATTTACACCTTTGTCCAATCTCGTCCAAACGAGAGTTTCCAAAAACATTCACAATATCCATAGTGTCCCCACAACATACAAGTGACTTAACACCACTTTGGTTCACTTTATCCAATTCATTTGAATTCATATTTGAATTGGAAAGAGACATAGCTATCTTAGTGGCATTATGACTTGGTGACAACTTATCAATAGTCACTTCTTGTTGCAATGACTCTTTTTGTTGGTTCTTATCAGTCAAGCATCTAGCTCCATATGTTGTAAATTGATTGAGAGCAACCTAAATAGTTGTACTAGAGTCGTCACATGATAATGCATCTTATGTATTTTTAACTGTTTGTTGCGCGATCTTTTGATTACCAGGGCTCCTATTAAAATGTTCCAACTAAATTTTTCCAGTATCCGACAGAGGTAAAAAAGCGTTTTTAATAGATAAATTTACTTTAGGATAGACACACAATTGCATCTTCTCGGTCGCACCTTTGTCATGACTGGGAGACTTAATTCGACTAGCCGAGGAAGTACCGGCCGAATTTTTGTGTGCAATCACTGTCCAATTCCCCATTGCATTATCATTTTCATCTTGCAAATGATGATGCCCTAAAATTTCAGAATCTTCTATATCACTTGTAACAGCTGGGTTCTGCCTCGAATTAACTAGCGACGCTCCTGCAACATTCATAATTTTTTGTTGCTGCAATATCTCTCCCATTTGGGGAACTAGGGTTAACTCTTGATCCCCTGAATTTTCTACAATTGTAGCAGTTCCAATATCACCTATAGCATCGCTTGTTTCTACAGTTGGTCGCTGCCCAGCATCAACATTCGACACAACGCTCTTTGCAAGGTTCTTTTCGCCCTTAATATCACCTTGTGTGTCTATAGTATCGATGTTTTCATTCTGACCTGTAGGTATTTCGTCTGTAGGAATAAAAACATTAGCTAATTATTTCTTGCCATTCAAGTAGGATCTTGCATCACCTTGGAGTTTTTCAACCAAAAGCCGCTCTTCCTCCGATGCATCAACACTTTCTTTTTGTTCAACTAGCTACTTTCCTAATAGCCCACAACATTTATGTTCATCATGTCCTTGGTTCTTACAATGATTACAGTAAAGTGGTAAATTATCATAGACGACCTCCTGGAGCTCCTCAACAAACTTACCAGTTTTTCCATCCACATATTATAACCTTACATGATCTGGATGCTTGTCCAAAAGGTCGAAGATAACTTTAAACCTAGCCGTGCCAAGTCTAGATCAAACTTGAGTTGCCTTGTCAATGGCAATTAGTTTCCCAACTGCCGCTGCAATGGACATTAACGCTCTCCTAGCAAATAATTCTTGTGGCAGATTTGGCAAAGAAATCAATACCACTGCCCTAGACGTCTCTTCCTTAGGGTTGCAGCCAATACTACATGGAAAAATCCTAAATTGATGTTCCTTCCCGTTGAAAGGAAAATAATTCACGATCCTAGATAATGAAGCCACGAAGTCTTCATACTGATCTATCCTCAAAAGAGGTTGCCTTGGAGCAAGCAAACCAATTAAATAATGACCTTGAATGCTAATGTTTTTTGGCAATATTGTGCGGAACACTTACAATTCCGGCACACCTGGGGATAGTTTCACCGTTATTGCTTGATGGAATTCCTCCTCTTCAGAAAATTCGTCACGTTCCTCCATTGTAAATTGTAAAGTTGGTATTCCATGAACAATTTCACTAAGTTTTAGTAACGTTTTTGTTAGAGATGTGGTTGTTTAGTTTTGATTTAAGCGTGAAGCATAAGATAGTTGTTTAGTAGGGTTGGGGCCGCTATCCTTAGGGTTTTGAGAGGTCTCTCCCACAACCAAAGGCTAGGGAGAGAGTGGAAGACATGGCTATCCTAACTTACCATCGAGAGTGAAGAGAGAGGATAGAGCGATGACCTTAGGGTTTCAGTCCACTACATAATTGGTTTGGGCCTTGCCTCGCCTATTTTCCTCATTTGGGCCTTTATTTGTTTTTCTTTAAATTGTGTGGGCCTCCTGTCATGTCTTCTTGGCTCCACTGAATTTGTTTAGGTCTGCTTTGGTTATATACATTCTGATACCTATTGGATATACAACTGAAATATGACTTTGTGTATGTTATCACGTGTAAATGATTTATTTCCTTTCTTGTATAATTTTGCTAACCATAGATGCCTTCTAACTTCCATTTTCTTTTTCCCCTCTCCTCTTTTGCGTGGAACCCCCCGACACGAGCCACTTGGTCAATTTCGAGCCACTGTTGGGCTTGAAGCCTAACAGCTTACTTCTCTGATCGAGTCCGAAAGATTGAAGGCCCACCCATTGGTGGAAATGGTCAACTGGTGGGCTCGGTAGGCCACCAGCCTTATTTTCCTCTTTCATATATATATATATAGTGTGTATGTATTTGTAAAAGATGCTTGTGATATTGGAACCCATTTGGTTAGAGCTTAGTTGAATTAGAAAAAACTATGTGTAAATCGTTTAGAACGGATAGGAACCGAATCATTTTCAAACTTGGACCCAACAAAAGATAATGATAATATGCCTTCAAAAAATATGACAAAAAATGACTTTTTGATCTTTCCTTGCAAGTGTAGAAAACTAAAAACATTGGAGAACATATTTTTGAAGAAAATTTAACTTTTCTTCAACTCAATTTTTCTGAAAAGTGAAAACGGCTGGACAACCTTGAGATTTTTTTTTTCAATCTTCCTTCTTTCAACTTAAGAGTTTGCAAAAGAGATAACAAAAATCTGATTTCAAAATAAATGTCTTTGAAAAGGACTTCAAGTGATTTCAAGTAAACATAAAGAATTTTCCAAACCACTTTGGGCCAAGCCCACTTTAAATTAAAACAAAACAAGAAGAACTCCATTTGTGGAAAAAGGAACCATAGTAGAAGAACTTCACACGCTCTCTTCTCTCTCCTCAAAGTTCATGCAAACCCTAATACTACAAACCCTAACCTAGCCGTAACGTGGCCACTCCGGCTACTGGTCTGCCGTCGTTAGCGGCTGACCAGCCTCTCCCTCTTGCCTCCTCAATCATATTCCCACCTCTACCTCAATCTAATCTACCCCCTTCATCTTCATCTCACCAAACCCTAATTCTTCAAACCGTAACATAAACCCTTCTAAATACTACTTCTTCAAAAGCTTTGCCAATACCTTAACGAGTAGAGAAAATACGCAGAGCAATAAAGCGACAATGTGAGCTTATACCTAGGAAGAATCTAACGTATATTGATGGTGTTCCAATGGTGAAGTGGACCGACGCTGAAATCAAAAGAATGGAGATATTGGAAGACCTTCAACATGCAGTAATAGGCAAGTTTTCTCATGGATGGCCTGAGTTGGAAGACTTACGCAACATTATACCATCACAATGTGGCTTAAAAAGGAGAATGAGGTTGGTTTATTTAGGCCAAGACATGTATTGATCAGATGCTCATTGATGGAAGATTTTATCAACCTTACGTCCAAAGGTGAATATTATTTGAAGGCTAAAGATGGTTTTACTTATTAGATAAGGCCCCTTATCTATGATTCTAAGTTCAAAGTGGATGAAGAAACATCTCAGGCAATGGCGTGGATTTCTTTTCCAAACTTATTACCTACTTTCTTTGTCAAAGAATCTTTGTTTACTTAAACCTGTTGGAAAGCCTTTACGGTTGGACTTGGCAACCATAAACAAAACTCGACCTAGTTGTGCTAGAGTCAAGGTCCAAGTTGATCTTCTCATTTTGAATTACCTAAGTTTCTGATGTTGGAAATAGAGGATGAGGATACAAAAGAAATCAGGAAGATGAAAGTCAAAATTCAATATGATTTCTTACCAAAATATTGTACTGAATGTAAGATTCAAGGCCTTTCTAGAGATGGGTGTAGAATCCTTCATCTTGAATTGAAGAAAACAGCAGATGTTGTGGTTACAGTCTCAGATAAAGGGGTGAAGAATACAGGAAATCAAGAGGAACAAACTATTCAGGATAAAGGCAAGCATGAGGCACGTAGATAGTACCATGGCAGAAATTATCATATGGTGAAGTTTGTCCCAAAAACTAACACTTCTGATAAGGTGAATGAAAGCAATGTTGAGAAGGCTGATGCAAAGAATAATGTTGATTCGGAAGTACAAGTGATGGTGCAAAACAAATTTGATGTTTTAAACCTTTGTGGAGTAAGGTGAGATACCAAGTACAAGTATATCCACAGTGGGGGGAGAATTCTAATGCGAGATGGCAACAAGGATGGTCAAGGTAATCAGGTGGAGACTAGGCTGAATAATGCAGATATGGAACAAACAAATGTGGATAACACTACACAAGTTTCCACACAAGGTCAGCAAATAAATCAGGAAATTATGCCAGGCAGTACTCAGGAAGAAGAAATTCATAGATCATGGGCTGATAAGGTGGAGGAAAAGGAACTGAATACAGGAGAAAGGCAACAGGAAGATGAAGAACAAGGTAATACTGATGAAGACTATAATAAAAAGGACTGTGTCGAAGTATCATTTGAAGGAAATCATCATGGCACTAATACAGCAGAAAAGGGAACAAGTTTGAGGTAAGTAGAGATACCAGACAAAGAGGAGGTGCAAAACCAAGATGTTCATCCTGATCATGATGAACATGTGGCTATTGATGATACAGGATTAGATGGAGTAAAAGAGGCTACAGAGGGTTCTCCCTCAGTGATAATTCATAATCTTGTGCAAAGAGAAGGAAAAGTGCAGGAAAATGTGCAATCAATAGAGGCAACAGCTGTAGATGCCACAAGTGACAAGATGAAGAAGCAGATGTATGTGGAGCAAGATGCAGATCCACCAGATCAGTCTTCCTCAGAAAAGGCAATGGTGATTTCACATAATGAGCATCAACAAGTACACTTTGTAGAAGTCTTCCCTAGTCAAAGAGCTACATGACCTGATCTCTCATAATATAGATGTCTTGGAAGTAGAGGAGGATGTCAGAGATCTCCATAAAGAAGACAAGGAGGAGATTATTAAGCAAAATAAGGAAAACATTCTTAAACAGGCTGATATATCTCCTAATAGCAAGTCTAACAATAAGGGTCAGGAGAAAGGCAAGAAGAATGCTATTGATAAGCAAATTCCACTCAGGGTGGTACCAAAGAGGAATGCTACTAAATCTAATGTTAAATGATGATAAAATCATTCATTTGGAACATTAGGTCAGCGAGGACACAAAAAGCCTTTCATATGTTACAAATGTTAAACAGGCATCACAAATTCTTCTTGATTGCTCTCATGGAACCATTTCAACATATCAGAACAATAAACCATTATAGGAGAAGGTTGGGCATGTGTTTAGCTAATGCCAACTGTAATGGTAAAATCTGGTACTTTGTGGCTGATAATATAGATGTAGAAGTTCTGATGGATTCCCTCGTGCCAGTTACTTTGAAATTTGTTTTACAAGATTTGAATCAGCATCTTATTACTACTTTAGTATATGCTAAATGTAGTGCTTCTGAAAGGCTAGAGTTGTGGCAGGATATCTATCATCTTTCCAATCACTATCTTGTTTATCATCTTTCCAATACACTATCTTGTTCCTGGTTAATAGGAGGAGGCTTCAATGTGGTTCTGAATAATGAAGAAAAGATAGGGGGTAATCTTATTCAACCTCAACATATAGAAGAATTTGCCTTTTGCATAAACTCTTGTGATCTTGAAGAGGTAAACTTGAAGGGAAGTCCATTCACCTGGTGGAATGTAAGGGAAGATGAAGCATGTATTTTTGAGAGATTGGATAGGATGTTGGTGAATTCACTGCTTTTGGACAACTTTGGAAATATTGAAGTGGAACATCTTAAGAAGCTGGATCGGATCATGCTCACTTCGTGTACCTATGGTGATAAGCATCCGAATCAGGTCAGACCTTTTAAATTTCTAGCATTTTGGATAGAACATGCATCTTTCCTGGATAAAGTCAGGCTGAATTGGTCCACTTGGGAGCATAAGGATCCTTTCATAAAATTCAAAAGCAAGATGAAAAAGCTGAAAGGAGTGTTATCCAAATGAAGAAGGGAAGTGTTTGGTGATATATTCAAGAAACTGATCATAAGGGAGGAAATAGTGAGATTAAAGGAAGAGTTGTTTGAAGAAAATCCAAGCCAACTTAATAGAATGGTTTTGCAGAAAGCTCAGGCTGAGACTAAAAGATATTTGCATTATGAAGAAGAGTACTGGAGACAAAAATCAGGCTTGGATTGGTTTGCAGATGGAGACAAAAATACTAGATTTTTCCATAATCTAGTAAAGGGAAGAAGGAAGAAAGCTGAGATCAAAAGAATTCAAAATTCGGATGGTTCATGGATTGAGGATGATGACTAAATGGCGGATGAAAGGTGCACTTTTATTCTCAACAATTTTCACAAGAAGAGTTAATTGGAGATGAAAATTTGTTGTCACACATTCTGTTTTTGATTGATCAAAATAGAAATGATCTCTTGTGTCAAATGCCTAGTGTTGAGGAAGTCAAAAAAATTTGTTTTCAACCTTAGTGGATCAAGTGCTAGTGGACCTATTGGTTTTCCTGGAATTTTCTATCAGACATGTTGGGACATTATTAGCTTGGATGTATACAAGATGGTGGTGGCTTTCTTTTAGGGTCATACTCTTCCAAGGTCAGTTACTCACACAAATTTTGTTCTACTACCAAAGAAGGAGTTGGTTCAAAGTTACTCAGACTTAAGGCCTATAAGTTTAAGTAATTTTATCAACAAAGTGATGTCAAGAGTGGTTCATGATAGATTGGAAGCTGTGCTACCAAAGTTGATATCTATTAATCAAGCAGGTTTTGTACAAGGGAGAAGCATTATTGAGAATGTGCTCTTGGCACAAGAAATAGTGACAGACATCAGAAAAAGGGGCAAACCAGCAAATGTAGTGATCAAATTGGACATGGCAAAGGCCTATGATAGAGTATCTTGGTCATATTTGATAAAGGTACTCAGCAGAATGGGATTTGCTAGTCAATTCATTGACATGATTTGGAGGTTGATTGCAAATAACTGGTATTCCATCCTTTTCAATGGTCAGGCCAAAGGTTTTTCCATTCAACCGGGGGTGTCAAACAAGGTGATCCACTTTCACCTGCTTTCATTCATCTTATCGGCGAGAGGTGTTATCAAGAGCTCTAAATGCGAGAATTTGACAATGCTAAGTATGTGGGCTATGGCATGCCTAAATGGAGTCAAAATATTAATCATTTGGCTTATGCGAGATGATACTATAATATTTGCATGCAGAAGGGGATTCATTGAAGAGAATTATGAAGATGCGGGATTATGAGGCAATTTCGAGGTCGGTGATCAATAAAGGCAAGAGTGCCTTTTATATGCATCACAAAATTTCTGGTGCCTTTGTCTCAGCAAGTGGAGCAGATTACAGGCTTTAAAAGGGATCAATTTCCATTAAAATACTTGGGATGCCCTATATTTCATTCAAGGAGGAAAAAGGTATATTATAATGATCTCATCAAGAAGGTGAAAAACAAATTTGCAAAATTGGAAAGGAAAATTTCTCTCTTTTGGTGGAAAAGCGAGTTCTTATCAATAGTGTGCTTGAGTATTCCAATATACATCTTTGTCAATGTTGTTGTTCCCACAAAATATACCATAAATGAGCTTCATAAAATCTTTGCAAGGTTTTTCTGGAGTACTAAAGAAGAAGGTAAAAGTAGGCATTGGTCCTCTTGGGACAAGGTTTGTTTACCAAAAGAAGAAGGAGGATTAGGATTCAGATCTCTAGATGATGTGTCTAAGGCCTTTTTTGCCAAATTATGGTGGAGATTTAGAACATCAAATACATTATGGTCAACCTTTCTGTGGAATAAAAATTGCAAGAAGAAGAAGCCTACAGAAGTGCAGTGGAAAGGTGGATCACAAGTGTGGAAGAGAATGCTAGAAGCAAGGGATCAGGTGGATCAACATATATGGTGGGAACCTAGAAATGGAGCATGTGATGCATGGGAAGATAACTGGACTAAACTTGGTTCACTCAAACATGTAATACCTCTAGATTTTCAGATTGACAACAGCATTGAAGAAGTATCATACTTTGTGAATGCAGAAGGTTGGGATATACAGAAATTGCATAACAAGTTGCCAAGTAATGTCTGTGATCATATCCTACAAGAGTTGAATATAGTGGAGCATTCAGAGGAGAAAGATAAAGCCTGGTGGATGGCTAGTACTACAGGAGATTTCACTGTAGGGAGTGTTTGGAATTTGCTCAGGAAAAAGGCTCAAACATCAGGTCACTTTCCAAAATTGTGGTTCAAAGGAGTTCCATTCAAAATATCATTCTTTCTTTGGAGATTGTGGAAGTTCAAAATCCTAGTGGATGATGTACTAAAGAGAATGAATATCAGCATTGTTTCTAGATGTAGATGCTTTCTGAATCCTCATCAGGAGGAGACAGTTCAACATCTATTCCTAACAGGTGAATTTGCAGCAGAAATTTGGCAATATTACAATGCTGCTATGGGGATAATTGTTCCAAGGATTCAGATTCATCAGACAATAGTGCAATGGTGGTATATGCAAGGTCCTACAAAACTCAAGTCAGTTATGCAGGCTGCACCAGCATTCATATGCTGGCAATTATGGAAGAGAAGAAATACTATCATGCATGGGGGTAAGATGAATAAAATAAAGGTGATAAATGGGATCAACTACAATCTACAACAACTAGTGAAGACATTATATCCTTGGCTAAGAAATATTCCACATGATTGGCCTCACATGGTGAAATATTTAGAGGATTACAGGCCTCGAATAGGATATAAGATGGTGCAATGGAAGTTTCCTGATGCTGGCTGGTTCAAGTGCAATACAGATGGGGCCTCTAGGGGTAATCCAGGGTTGAGTTCAGCTGCTTTCTGCATTAGAGATGAGGTTGGAAACCTGATATATGCTGGGGCAAGAAGAATAGCTGATACAACTAACATCACAGCAGAATCTGTAGCTATATTGGATGGAATTGAGTTCTGTATTAAAAATGATCTGGTGCCTGTAATGATTGAATCAGATTCTCTGTCCATGATAAATATTATTCAAGGAATATGGGAGATTCCATGGAAGATCAGTATGGAAGTTAGTAAGATCAACTTTTGGAGGAACAAGGGACAAGTGCAGTTTGCTCATATCCTTAGGGAAGGCAATGCACTTGCTGATTTTTTAACTAACTTGGTTTTTGATTTTGCAGGTACAGTTCATTTTCATTCATTTGCTGAGTTGCCAACAGGTGCAAAGAAGATCCTCAATAGTGATAAGATGATGATGCCTAACTTCAGAAGCAAGATCTACAGAAATAGAGAACCAGACTGAATCATATGCATCTGATCTCTGTATACATGCTAACAACTGATGACACAACAATTAGCTTCACAAGGAAGTAAAGGTTCATGATAACAGCTTCATCTGAGTGTTGTAGTCCTGGTTGGATGACTAAGGTTATCCTCGTTAGTGTGTGGTATTAACAGAAATGTTCAGCCTACTATCAGGATCTCCTTAGTTACCTAATCCAGCTACAAACATTCAACATAACCTCATGTGTAAGAGTGGTCAGGCATATTGTACAGCAAAGGACAACAACCATGAGGAGCTTCAAACGACACTTCTTCTTGAAAGATTTTTAGTGAGATTAGATACCATAGCACCTGGTGAGAGCTTGAGGTGACTGATAATGACATTAATCCAAAGAAGGAGTGTTCTTGTTTGCAGTTTCTTCATTGTTACACTTGGCTGTTCAAACAAGGCTTAGACTTTACTTTCATTTCCTAGGATAGAGTAGTATAGCTTTTTTCAGCTTTCTTTCATTTTGTTCTGTAAATATCTTTGATTATTTTTAATAAAATCCAACAACATCAGGCTGATTGGTTTTGCTTCAAAAAAAAAAAAAGAACTCCATTTGTACTTTTAGTTAGAGGAAAGGTCTAAAATGGAATATGGTTGACCTTCATAAAAAATAAAAATTGAAAAAAGCATTTGCTAAACTTTAAAAGACTTGTGTAGATCTCATGTCATTTTTTAAAAATGACACATACTTGGAACTTTTCTTTATGAAAACGTATCAGGGTAAAAAGGACATAACATTTGGACCAAAATTAAGTGGAACTCTATCTAAGAGAAATCATGGGTGTATTTTTGGTCTGGAAAGGAAATGACCATTTCAAACCTTATATACATTTTTAAAGTGAACCTAAATTCTTTCTTCAAAATAAAGGGATTTTTCTAAAATATTTCAAATGATATGTCATTACATGATATACAAGATTTTAAACTATTTTAAGCTAATAATTACAAATCACACATTGAAGCTCGGAGGTCAACCGTATTCTACGAATTCTTAACATCGGGGTGCCTAACACCTTCCCTGAGGAATCTCCAGAACCTTACCTCGAACTCTAGTTTTAAAGAAATTGATCTCTTGTTTGACTAAACCCTTTTTACTTGGTTTTCCTTAATAAATTAGGTGGCGACTCTAAAAAAATACAAAAATCCAATAGAGTTCACAAATTTGAAGTAGCTTTTATGCCTCGCACAAAAGTGAACCGTAATAGATGGCGACTCTACTGGGGATTTTTCAAATAGGTTCTAACCATAATGGTTTCAATATAATGCGATTTTTTGCAATTATTTGCTTATTTGTTTACTTTCTTGTTGCATGCATATCATAAATTCCGCCACTACTAGCAAAAATTTGCATGGTTTTAAAGGGGTGTCACGACCCAACCAGAGGGCCACGACAGGCACCCGGAGCTAACATATCATTTGATAAGCATTTTCAAGAAAATAAGTTAAACTCAAGGATGCACCTTTGTTCATTATTTACAACCTTCTTGGTTCTAGTTATGAAAACGTATAGGTTGGTTCCAGGGTCCTCACGTTCATCCCTTGTCACGTATAACATTACTCTATCTCCCGTTGATTTATTTAAATTTGATCCTATTGTCTGCTTTCCTGCTTTCGTCTAACCTTTTCCTCAAATATATATTACCTGACCCTCAATAGGTGTACGTTTTTCTTGTCCAAGTTTCTTTCCCCTTCATTTCATGATATCATAACCTTCTTTTTCCTAATACTCGTGCTTACATATTTGGTTTCGCTATCGCTATCCGACTTTAATTTTCGAGAACACCCAATCCGGATTCTTTCTGTAGCGCTTGCTACCTCAATTTTGACATACAACACAATTAATACTTTTAACATGTCGTAACATCAATCATAAGGGTATACATAATACTTGATGTAACCACTTGTGATGTATCTTTTTATTGTTTTTCAACACCTTTTCTTGCGAGATCTCCCGTTGCCATTAGATTTTGTCCTGAATCTGTGGCTTTAATACATCTCCCTTCTCTTTTCCCCAGCTAGCCAGAGAATTCTAATTGTAAAGCTCATATGCTTCTAATTTCCCTCGGGCTATTCTGATGTCTCATATTCTTTTTTTTTGTATGTCTAAATTTGGGGGTCCTCCTAGCATATCTTTCTATGTCCTAACTGTGAATCCCGGCAATATAACTTTACTTAAAAATCCTTACTCGTACTTGTACCCTGTCTCATTGTCGAAAATAATCAACCTCACATCCTTTACTTTCCTGTAGCAACCAAATCGATCCTTGCGATATTTTATCTTCACTTGTACCCGTACTCTCTTCTCTCCTGACCCATAAACAGACATCGCACGTAATTTCTCTATCGTCAATATCCTTCACAACACCCATCTGAAAAAAAAAATACGGTAAAACCTTCTTGTAAGGATCAACTAGAAATGCACCATATATTCCTAAGGCTGATACAATCTTTACTTCCTTCATCGGCCAAGCACCATCACATTTAGAAGTTATATAAACGATCCAGAAATGATCATAATTACAATCCAACCTACCTAACCATTTCTTATTATTGAGTTCAAGGTCACCATTAATACCCGAAGTAACTTAGCAATAATAATTCTCAGAATCAAATATTCAGAATTCTTTTGAAGTCGAATGACTGATGACTTCTAAATCCCAATGTAACCTCACATCATATAGGAAAGTCCGATGAAGCGAGTCTGTGTGCCTGTCATCAACCCGTCCTGCTCTTATGTACATATATAGACTTCTAGAGTATAACTTCCCCCTACTCGTTAACTTCCTTTCCTATATCAATGTCTTTTCTTTATCTTTTACTCACCAATCTATAAATCGTAATACTGCATTTGAATTCTTAGTGCCAACTTTCCCTATATCTTCAATAAATCTCAATTCTCCGAGATCTCAAATGCACTCATAAGAACTCCTTTAATTATTAGTCATTTTTCCCCTCCAAGGTTCTTCCCTTAAATTAAAATAAAATCATTTTAAAACTTCTCTTGGAAAGCGTCTCATAATGGTTCATTCAATCATGACTTACCAAACATCCAATGGTCACATTCTCCCTTCATTCTTTCTCTATAGCATAGATATTCAAACAATTCAATTTGTAAAAATTTCGGCAGAGTTTCCTCTATACTTCTTACTGCCTCATTCCTGCACACAGTCCAAAAAAGCACATCCAATGCCTCACAGGGCTATCAAAGATACTCATAACATCTAGCTCGAGTTCTTATATCAAAGTCTATCACTATCACTAAGGCAGGAAACATACCTTTCGGAGTAACAACTTCAATTCTCATCAATTACCTCATAACGGTATAATCAATTGCTCATCCACAATCAAAAAATTTAGGATTAGAATTAGGGACATCACATCCTATAATTCAGCTCTACGACACGATCCAAGATGAGAAAGAAGGGTTGATCATTCCTAAATGCCCTGCAACCTCTTGTTTATAAGTGTGGCGCGCTTCACACCCATAAACAAGACTTTACTGGACACGACTCGTAGACACTCCCTAGGATGAACTGCTCTGATACTACTTTTGTCATGACCTAACCAGAGGGCCATGACAGGCACCCGGAGCTAACATACCGAGCACCTCTGAACATACATCTCGTAATCATTTCTGGGCGAACTATAAAGATAGCTCATGGCTATCATAATCTATAAGGACATATGTCACAACATAACGACACATCTTTATATAATCTTTAACAATTATGTCCATCATCACCTGCCGCCAAGGCTACTAAAACGTTACAACAATCTGAATCGATGGGGTTATGAAACGTCTAACTGTACACACATGTCTACGAGCCTCTACATAAAATACAAGCGACCATGAAGACCGATACCAATAGACTGCAGTTCCGAAGTAAGTGGGGCGCTTCTGAGATTCTGCTCATGAAGGTCCTATGTATCTGTCACACCCCACCCTTGGTAAGGCATGATTGGCACCCGGCACCTTACGGAAACCGAGCGAACCAACTTATAACTTACATCCTTCATGTCTCAAATGGAAACAATAGGATCAAGAGGCTAAATACGAACATAATATCATGCATAAGCATATGTACATTAGACCCATGATACCGACATTACTATCGTCACACTATGACTAAGTTGTACACAGGAACTGTTTGCAAAGCCTCTATGAACATGACTGAAGTATACAAGTCGGGACGGGGCCCCGACATACACACACACACACGAACGAAAATCACACACATATATATATATATATATATATATATATATATATATATATATATATATACTCGGCAGTGCTCCAGGAAGAAGTGGAGCTCACCAATCAGAACTGATACCTGAAGGCAGCCTACTATGAAAGATCCTTGTCTCATCTATCTACACCTGCGGGCATGAACGCAGCGTTCACAATAAGGGACGTCAGTACGAGCAATGTACTGAGTATGTAAGGCATGAATAGTAACATATTAAGAGATACCGAATATGGAAAATAATATAATGAACGTATGAAGATAAAGTAATATAAAAGGGATCAACCTGTGCCTCTAAATGCCCTTTTAAGGCGAATGTCATGCACGCATAGCGTTTTCAGAATTTTTTCATACATGTCCATACATATATAATATCTCGTCCGGTCGTTAAGGCGCGGTAATATGTATATAGATATATATATTTACACACATATAACATCTTACCTGGTGTTATCTTACCCGGCCATGTAGGCTCGGTATTATCTTACCCGGCCCTTTCGGGACTCGGTGTTATCTTACCCGGCCCTTTCGGGACTCGGTGTTATCTTACCCGGCCCTTTCGGGACTCGGTGTTATCCCCAACTGATCAGTGGGATGCAATGCATACATATATACACATAAAAATACATAAATGAAATCAACATCATCATTGGCATTACCATTGTCACTATATCATTCCTTGAAGGATCAACCATCGTAAGATATAATCGACGATGTCACGGAGTCTCGAGAATCATGAACTTAGGTAGCACTGGAAATAGAACCGTTATCATCGCTATATCTCAGCTCGAAGGAACGAGTAACATGAGGTGAGACCATCAACAATAAGTACGGTTAAGAGATCCATGGAATTGCTCAATAATCTCATAATGCGCTTAAATCATAGCTTCGGAGTTTCAAAAGAAGAGAATCATCATCATCGTCACAATCATCATAGAACATACTCCATTTAACATCATAATAGGCTTTAAGAGTCATGAACTTTGAGCTTTTGAAAACAAGGCAGTTATGGAAACATTTATGGAATCATAACATAGGAATCATGCCTTTGAAAGAAAGGGACGAGCCTTAACATACCTGTTCAGCCTCCAATTATCTACACTTATTCGTCCGAGCTTGCAAGTCTACATTTAAGAGGATTCAGACAATCGTTAGACTCATCGTTATACGCTTGTCTTAGTCCTTCAAATAAATCCATTTATAATCTGTCAAAATTCGGGCAGCACCTCCCCTGTTTATATGTTTAGCCCGAAATCACAATACCAACAAAACAACAACTACAATAGCACCAACATCAACAACATCATCATCAATACCAAAATATTCCATAAAACGTCTCACGCGATGTTTGTCCAATTTCTCAACCAACAACTTTATTATACAACCATTTCATCACTCTATCTTCATAAATAAACCAAAAGTAATATTAATAAGAAGAGATTCATACCTTATTTTTGTTAAAACAGCGATATCTTCAATATCCACCTTGAATCCACCACAAAATCATACTAGAATCACATCTATGCATTTATCCGAGCTTCGATTAATACTCCGTCGCTTGAAAATACTTACTTTGTGATTTCCTCTCTCTCTCTCTTCAATTTTTCTGGAAATTTCTGGGCAAATCTGGTGAAAAAAATGGGTTTTTACCCTTTATATAGGGTCAAATTCGGGTCGGGGTCACTGTAGCAATTAACTGTAGCAGTACTGTAGCACGCGTTTTCTGCTCTGTCAGCTGAACTTGTAACGTCCATAATTCTCTACTCCGATGTCCTATCAACTAGCGGTTGGT
Source organism: Lycium ferocissimum (assembly GCF_029784015.1). Taxonomy (NCBI): domain Eukaryota; kingdom Viridiplantae; phylum Streptophyta; class Magnoliopsida; order Solanales; family Solanaceae; genus Lycium; species Lycium ferocissimum. The sequence continues at coordinate 54,789,843 of NC_081346.1, forward strand.
TGCGTTGAAAACTAGACTCGACGAGCTTCATTTTAGACTTTTGTTTCACTTCAAAACACTTCATATGCTAAGAGATATTTGTCCCTCGAGTTGGGCCAAAATTTTCACACAAAACATTACCCATCCTTTCTCCAAAGTCGTACTACTTCATTTCTTCCACTATTTCCTTATAAAACCTTCCGGTATATCTTATGTACATCCTTCACTTATTAAATATACTTAATAATGCTTTCTCCTTATATTCCAAAGTGGTTTTACTTAACCCTAACTCAATGTACTTATGTTTCAAATTTGATAAGTGCTCTTCGAAGATACGGGGTGTAACATCCTTCCCCTCTTAAAAACATTCGTCCTCGAATGTTGTAGTATTGTCAACCCACGACACCATCTTTGATTTGTTAGAACAATTATTTTTCCTTTAGGGTCCGATTACCATTTGCTTAAACTATAACTTGGGTCAGTCTCTTCTTATTCTTTCTTAACTCTTTTATTGCCTTTAGTCATCTTCTTTCACTTCTTTGTCCTCATGTACATGATCGGAAATTTACTAGCATCCCGCTCTTGTTCTTTCTTCATTATAGTAGTCTTGACTTGCCATGCCATAACTATTCAATGTCCTATAAGTGCTATTTTTTTTTCTCTCTCCTTCTTTCCTTGTTAGTGGGCAGCTACCTTTGTCTCTCTACGGCACCCTCTTTGCATTTACTCCTTCGGTGGCATCTCGGGCTATCCTTTTTGTACACGTTGATCTTAGATATACACTGTACCATTTTTTTTTGTAGTCCATTAGTCAGGCTCTCTAATCCTTACCTCCTTGTCGCCATCTCTTTTACCCTTACATTCCAAATGTTTACCCAGCATAACTGTGTCGCTAGTGAACCTAATGGTTATGTCCCTTTCTAAGGCCAGTTATATCATCATTATCCGAAATACGTATATACGTAATGTTTCTTCGCCGTTTATTATCCTTCGCAGTCCAGTTACACTTATGGCAAACTTATAATCCGAGTTCAACTAATTTCATAACTCGCAACATCTTTCCTGCTACAACTTTTTCTTTACTTCCTTCCCTCACATCTATCAATACAATCCCAGAAGCATAGGACCATGGCAATTCTTCTATTATGACTCTCTTGCAACACAAGTATACTTATCTTCGATTTTCTTACATCGATGATCGTTTCGTCAGTCGTTATTCCTTGTTGGCTTTCCGGTGTGGCCTTCTTACAATTGTAGTTGGGCATAGCTTCACGTTGATGGTTCATATAATTCCATAGCATATGCTCTTATGTTCAGTATAATTAGTGGTCCATGAACTATTTTCTAATATCCGGTGAACTCTTTTATTTCCATTCATAGGAGCAGCGTTCTTTCTTTCCTTCAAAATTTTCCAAACTACCAATCGTTGTTCCTTTTATTACAATTGTCATTGTCATCCCAAGTGTTCTTTGGGTTCGTCATCCTCTCTAACACCCTTTGTAAATTTAGCTTGGAGACCTTTCTTGCTCTTTTCATTACCCTTTAGGGCATGTCACTGCATACTTAGGTACGGCGTAATTTTTTGCCCGATACGAGAGATTCAAATCATGATCTAAAAATATCGTAGTTCATCTTGGCGTAAAGTTCTCTCTTGAGTTATCTTCCGTACTTTCTCCCTATGTTTGCCTCATGGTACACTTATTGTCAATTCGTTTCTATTTCTTTCCGTTACCTTCCCGATATGCCAATACACCTCGAACTCTGGCCCCGAGCTAATAAATCTCCTTTTCTGGAGCTTGAAACATCATAGCTCCTTTCAAGTCTAGTATGTTCTTCCCCCCTTATTAAGGAGGTCCTTATACGCCCATAGCCTTCGAGTAACCGTCGTCTTCGATAATTATCTTACTCCTCGTTTTTCTTGTCGACTTTGCTTATAACATTTCTAAAACTTCTTTCCCTGAGTTCTTCTTGCATTTATGTCTATATCATCATTTTTTTTTTCAACACTTCCATACCCTTCCATTCATTACTAGTCCTTTCGCCCGCTTAGCTCACTTACTCCTAATCCTTCTAACTACGCGTTTGTGTTGCAGTTGTGCATCCAAGTTTTTCGAGTGTCCTGCTACTTTTGCTCTTAGCACAGAATTCTTACAGTTTGCACTCTCTCTATCCTCGTTCATCGAACCTTTATCTATCTTTCTAATGTTACGGCCGGGTGGTCTTCCATGCACGTTCCTTACATTTCATTCCATTTCCTCTATGATCGAATCTCTCGGTCTTCACATGAATTCTTATTCCATGTCATTAATTTTCTAATCAATTATGTCGACTCATCATCCTCGTTCTTTCCTTGATGAGTAGTCGGTTTCCTACCGCCAACTCGTTAAAGTATCCTTCTTACTCCCATGGTTAAAGATTTCCAGTTACTTTACTCCTAAATGCTCTCCTCTTCCTTCGACCGACCCATTAGTATACCTTTCCTACTTTCATCCTTAACCTTCCTTGGGTTTCTTCCTCCTCGAGCACCTTTCTTCTCTTGTTATTTGTAGTATCGGCTCAAGTTCGTGAAATATTCCTTTAAATGCGCAAATCCGTTCTATTCTTAAGTCATCTTTTGGAAAGCTTGTCCATGTCCGAGGCAACCGTGTTGATTTGACCACACACTTATCCCTTTACATACCTTTCAAGGGCTGGAAATCTCTTAATATCATCGCAAGGCCTAACCATTCTTTCTCTTACTTCACATTCCTCGTCGTGGTCACTATCCTTTTAGCCCCACCTATCGAAGCCTGTTCTCTGATCCCACATATTCCTCTTTTGTTCCATACTGCCACACTTTACCCAATTCGAATGCCTACCTTCAAAGAGCACCCCGTATCTTCGAAGAGCACTTATCAAATTTGAAACATAAGTACATTGAGTTAGGGTTAAGTAAAACCACTATGAAATATAAGGAGCAAGCATTATTAAGTATATTTAATAAGTGAAGAATGTATATAAGATATACCGGAATATTTTATAAGGAAATGAGTGGAAGAAATGAAGTAGTACGACTTTGGAGAAAGGATGGTTAATATTTTGTGTGAAAATTTTGGTCCAAATCGAGGGACAAATATCTCTTAGCATATGAAGTGTTTTGAAGTGAAACAAAAGTCTAAAATGAAGCTCGTCGAGTCTAGTTTCCAACGCAACCAACCGCTCGTTGATAAGACATC
>NC_081346.1:54793136-54814256 GCF_029784015.1 Lycium ferocissimum
ATTGTCTCCGGTTCGTTCACCCCTCTCTAACACCCTTTGTAAATTTAGCTTGGAGACCTTTCTTGCTCTTTTCATTACCCTTTAGGGCATGTCACTGCATACTTAGGTACGGCGTAATTTTTTGCCCGATACGAGAGATTCAAATCATGATCTAAAAATATCGTAGTTCATCTTGGCGTAAAGTTCTCTCTTGAGTTATCTTCCGTACTTTCTCCCTATGTTTGCCTCATGGTACACTTATTGTCAATTCGTTTCTATTTCTTTCCGTTACCTTCCCGATATGCCAATACACACTCGAACTCGGCCCCGAGCTAATAAATCTCCTTTTCTCGAGCTTGAAACATCATAGCTCCTTTCAAGTCTAGTATGTTCTTCCCCCTTATTAAGGAGGTCCTTATACGCCCATAGTTTTGTAACCGTCGTCTTCGATAATTATCTTACTCCTCGTTTTTCTTGTCGACTTTGCTTATAACATTTCTAAAACTTCTTTCCCCGAGTTCTTCTTGCATTTATGTCTATATCATCATTTTTTTTTTTTCAACACTTCCATACCCTTCCATTCATTACTAGTCCTTTTCGCCCGCTTAGCTCACTTACTCCTAATCCTTCTTAACTACGCGTTTGTGTTGCGTTTGTGCATCCAAGTTTTTCGAGTGTCCTGCTACTTTTTCTCTTAGCACAGAATTCTTATAGTTTGCACTCTCTCTATCCTCGTTCATCGAACCTTTATCTCTCTTTCTAATGCTACGGCCGGGTGGTCTTCCATGCACGTTCCTTACATTTCATTCCATTTCCTCTATGATCGAATCTCTTGGTCTTCACATGAATTCTTATTCCATGTCATTAATTTTCTAATCAATTATGTCGACTCATCATCCTCATTCTTTCCTTGATGAGTAGTTGGTTTCCTACCGCCAACTCGTTAAAGTATCCTTCTTACTCCCATGGTTAAAGATTTCCATTACTTTACCCTAAATGCTCTCCTCTTCCTTCGACCGACCCATTAGTATACCTTTCCTACTTTCATCCTTAACCTTCCTTGGGTTTCTTCCTCCTCGAGCACCTTTCTTCTCTTGTTATTTGTAGTATCGGCTCGAAGTTCGTGAAATATTCCTTTAAATGCGCAAACCGTTCTATTCTTAAGTCATCTTTTGGAAAGCTTGTCCATGTCCGAGGCAACCGTGTTGATTTGACCACACACTTATCCTTTACATACCTTTCAAGGGCTGAAATCTCTTAATATCATCGCAAGGCCTCAACCATTCTTTCTCTTACTTCACATTCCTCGTCGTGGTCACTATCCTTTTAGCTCCCACCTATCGAAGCCTCGTTCTCCGATCCCACATATTCCTCTTTTGTTCCATACTGCCACACTTTACCCAATTCGAATGCCTACCTTCAAAGAGCACCCCGTATCTTCGAAGAGCACTTATCAAATTTGAAACATAAGTACATTGAGTTAGGGTTAAGTAAAACCACTATGAAATATAAGGAGCAAGCATTATTAATATATTTAATAATGAAGAATGTATATAAGATATACCGGAATATTTTATAAGGAAATGAGTGGAAGAAATGAAGTAGTACGACTTTGGAGAAAGGATGGTTAATATTTTGTGTGAAAATTTTGGTCCAAATCGAGGGACAAATATCTCTTAGCATATGAAGTGTTTTGAAGTGAAACAAAAGTCTAAAATGAAGCTCGTCGAGTCTAGTTTCCAACGCAACCAACCGCTCGTTGATAAGACATCGGAGGAGAGAATTATAGACATTACAAGTTCAGCTGACAGAGCAGAAACGCGTGCTACAGTACTGCTACAGTACCGACCTGCTACAGTACTGCTACAGTGACCCGATCCGAATTTGACCCTATATAAAGGGTAAAAAAAAAAAATTTTCACCAGATTTGCCCAGAAATTTCCAGAAAAATTGAAGAGAGAGAGAGAGGGAATCACAAAGTAAGCAATTTTCAAGCGACGGAGTATTAATTGAAGCTCGGATAAACGTATAGATGTGATTCTAGTATGGTTTTGCGGTGGATTCATGGTGGATATTGAAGATATCGCTGTTTTAACAAAAATAAGGTCTGAATCTCTTCTTATTAATATTACTTTTGGTTTATTTACGAAGATAAAGTGATGAAATGGTTGTATAATAAAGTTGTTGGTTGAGAAATTGGACAAACATCGCGTGGGACGTTTTATGGAATATTTTGGTATTGATAATGATTTTGTTGATGTTGGTGCTGTTGTAGTTGTTGTTTTGTTGGTATTGTGATTTCGGGCTAGGCATATAAACAGGGGAGGTGTTGCCCGAATTTCGGCAGATTATAAATGGATTTATTTGAAGGACTAAGACAAGCGTATAACAATGAGTCCGACGATTGTGTGAATCCTCTTAAATGTAGACTTGCGAGCTCGGACGAATAAGTGTAGATAATTGGAGACTGAACAAGTATGTTAAGGCTCGTCCCTTTCTTTCAAAGGCATGATTCCTATGTTATGATTCCATAAATGTTTCCATAACTGCCTTGTTTTCAAAAGCTCGAAGTTCATGACTCTTAAAGCCTCTTATGATGTTAAATGGAGTATGTTCTATGATGATTGTGACGATGATGATGATTCTCTTCTTTTGAAACTCCGAAGCTATGATTTGAGCGCATTATGAGATTATTGAGCCATTCCAAGAATCTCTTAACCGTACTTATTGTTGATGGTCTCACCTCATGTTACTCGTTCCTTCGAGGTGAGATATAGCGATGATAACGATTCTATTTCCAGTGCTACCTAAGTTCATAATTCTCGAGACTCCCATGACATGGTTGATTTCATCTTACGATGGTTGATCCTTCAAGGAATGATATAGTGACAATGGTAATGCTAATGATGACGTTGATTTCATTTATGTATTTTTATGTGTATATATGTATGTATGCATGCATTGCATCCCACTGATCAGTTGGGGATAACACTGAGTCCCGAAAGGGCCGGGTAAGATAACACCGAGTCCCGAAAGGGCCGAGTAAGATAACGAGTCCCAAAAGGGCCGGGTAAGATAACACCAAGTCCCGAAAGAGCCGGGTAAGATAATACCGAGCCTACATGGCCGGGTAAGATAACACCATGTAAGATGCTATATGTATGTAAATATATATATCTATCTATATATTACCGCGCCTTAACGACCGGACGAGATATTATATATGTATGGACATGTATGGAAAAATTCTGAAAACGGTATGCATGCACGACATTCGCCCTTGGGGCATTTGAGGCACGAAAGTTGATCCTTTTTATATTACTTTATCTTCATACGTTCATTATATTATTTTCCATGTTCGGTATCTCTTAATATGTTACTATTCATGCCTTACATACTCAGTACATTGCTCGTATCGACGTCCTTCTATGGGACACCGCATTCATGCCCGCAGTGTAGACAGACGAGACAAGGATCTTTCATAGAGCGCAGGTCAGTACCGCCCCGATTGGTGAGCTTCCACTTCTTCCTGGGAGCACCGCAAGTCTATATATATATATATATATATATATATATATATATATGATTTTCGTTCGTCGGGGTATGTCGGGGCCCCGTCCCGACTTGTATACTTTCTTACCATGTTCATAGAGGCTTTGCGTATAGTTCCCGTGTACAACTTAGTCATAGCAGGACGATAGCAATGTCAGATCACGGGTCTAATGTACATATACTTATGCATGATATTATGTTCGTATTTAGCCTCTTGATCCTATTGTTTCCATTTGAGACACAAAGGATGTAAGTTATAAGTTGGTTCGCTTGGTTTTCGTAAGGTGCCGGTGCCAATCACGCTTACCAAGGGTGGGGTGTACAAAGTATCAGCATCCATCTACCCGTCTACCGCGGCATGAATGCACCATCCACAAGAAGGGACGCGCATTTAAACATTGTCGAGTATGTAAGGTATGAATAACAACATAATAAGAAATATAGAACATAACAGGGGATAAAGATAACCTATACATTTGATTGCCTCTTAAGGCGGATACCATACATGCAACTTTAACCTTTTTAAATCAATATGTACATAAAATCATGGAAGACATTTGAGACATTTCAATGAATGTGCAAAGATAAATAAATCATTATGGCTATATCAAGAAAACACATATATCTATAGCAATGCCACAACATAGGCCACATCGTCACCCCTAAAAACATCACAACATAGGCCAGTTGTCACCCCCGTCAATCGTGTTTATATATATATATATATGTACATCACATCATAGGCCACATACCCACCGTCAACTATGCCTTATATATGTATACATCACATCATAGGCCACAACGTCACCCCCTGTCAACTGTGCCTTAAATATGAAAACATCACATCATAGGCCACAGCGTCACCCCCTGTCAACTATGCCTTATATATATAAACATCACATCATAGGCCACAATGTCAGCCCCTATCAACTGTGCCTTATATATATAAACATCACATCATAAGAATGAGTGCAGTGCAATAACAAAATGAAATAATAGAACTTGGTAATTTCACAAAATAGCTTTACACACATATTATACTCATAGCATGCATGAGGGTTCAAACATAAGCTACCACTTTAGCGGAGCGACGTAAGGTCGGTAATCTCCAATTTATATTATGGAACAACCATCATCGCTATGTCTCACCTTGAAGGAACAAGTAACATAAGGTGATATCAACAACAATGAATAAAATTGAGGAAATCATGAAATAAGCTCAATAATCTCATAATAGCATTAAATCATAAGCTTTGGAATTTCTAGAATTAAAATCATCATCCTCATGTTCATCATAGAAAACATCTCATCTTTGGCATCATAAGAAGCTTTCAAGAATAATGAACTCTAACTTTTGGAAGTAAGAAGGTTATGGAAATATATATGGAATCCTAACATAGGAATCATGCTCTAGAAAGAAAGGGTTTAGCCTTACATACCTTTTTGGTCTCCTACTACTTACATTTTATTCTCCCGAGCTCGCAACTCTACACATAAACCATCCATATATTATCATTAGGCTCAATATCATACACTTGTCTCTGCATTCAAATGAAATCTTTTTAGAATCGTTTGCCAAAATTCTACAAAAGATCTCCCCTATTTATATGCCTAGCCCGAAATCATAATCCATCAACCAACAACAATACCAACATTAACCACAATATTATCAACACCAATATATTTCATAAAATATCCCGCACGACATTTTTCCAATTTTTCAACAAACCATAACAACACTTTATGATTTTTCTGCTATGATTCTTTCCTCTCTAAGACTTGCTAAATCTTTACATCATCTCAATCATGTAAATAATAGGAAGAACATACCTTATATTAGAAGAACTTCACTTTATTCACCCCTTTCCAAGATCAAGTTCATCACCACCTTGACGAGAAACACGAACAATTATCTTCCATGGATTTTCTTTGAGGTTTTGATGTTGGTATTCCTCTTAATAATATGGAAAGGTTATGGAAGGTTATGAAGGATTATGGAATATCATGGAAGATTATGGAAAATGATGGAGTTATGGAACCCTCAAGAGTTCTCAAGAACTCTTTAGAAGTGTGGGGGATGAGAAGATGGTGAAAAAATGATGAAAAATGAGGGGGTATTTATAGGTGTGTTGGGTCGGGCATTGTAGCAACCCGGTTACTGTAGTAGTGCGTTTCTGCTCCGTCAGCCTAACTTATAACGTCCATAATTCTCTACTCTAATGTTGTATTGACGAGCGCTTTATTGCATTGGAAACTAGACTCGACGAACTTCATTTAGGCTTTTGAAGCACCTTAAAACTCCTACTATACTATGAGATATACCCCTCCAAATTTGACCCAAAATTCTGTCCAAAAATCTACCAATTTTTTCAAATTTTTGACAAACTTATTTTCTTCGATTTGCTTGATCCTGGAATCTCCCGAAACTCTTCATACATGATATTTATCATTAATCATGCTTGATAATGGTCATTTCCTTTGGTTGCAAGGTTGTCCTTCCCGGTTACGACTTACGAGATCATAATTCATCCTTTATTCAAACAATATACTTGATAATGCTTCATTCTTCATAATCCAAAGTTATTTTACCGAGCCATAGCTCGACATACTTACGTTAAAATTTAATAAGTGCTTCTCCGAAAGTACGGGGTGTAACAAGGGGACACGCGGGTTCACGGTCTAGCCTTCACTAAAAAAATCAAATAAATTTCTCTAGAACACGTTGAAGGCGGAGTTGGTTCGAGGTCGTCCAACAGCCGACAACGGTTCACCTCGAGTAGTCCGCTCGAGTCTCAGTCATTTGAAAAGCCCACTCTAGTGTTGCTTAGGATAGAGTGAAGCCACATCCCAATGGTCTAGCGCATTCTTACCTAGATGGGCTTGGATATTTGAGATGTATCTAAGCCCATTAAGAGACCACCCTATTGTCACGACCCAATTCAAATAAGTCGCGTGAGCACCTACCTTTCCCACCTCGATAGTCAAACCCTCAACCCAACAATAGTAAAAACATAAGGAATTAATTAAATAAGCGGAAGAAATAAAATCACGCAAGTCTGACGATAATAATATAGAAAGTATGCGAAAATAAGAAAAATACAGTTGAGAGTCTGGTCTAATCCATACAAGAGCATCTAATCGAGAATATACAAGTCTGGAATATCAATAATACATCAATTATGAATATGTCTGGGAATAGAACATAAGACAGAAATAAAGAAGAGTCTTTGAGGGGGAGGACGTCTCGTGCTCACCCAATAGACTCTAAGAAACTCTCGAAGCGACTATCAACCACAAGAAATGGTTGTAAATCCCACCTAAAATTCTGTATTAATAAAAGAATGCAGCAAGTGCAGGTCAGTACAAAATCACAGTACTAGTAAGTATCCTAGGCCGACTAAGTTTAACTAACATAATCGAGACAATAAAGTAAGATAAACAGGTAAATCAACAAGTATAAATCAACACAAATTAGAAACCAAGTACACGTCATCACCTAGGTTACAGCATCTAATTCCAAGTGTGCCAACTCTCAATATAATCAATCCGAATCCAAATAACACAAGTATATCACCAGATCATCAACATAAAGCCATAATGCAATGCAATGCAATAATGTATGAAATGTGAATGCAATGCAATGCTGTGTACACATGTACTCCGGACGGAAGTATCGACGTCTCGGTAGCACAACCCATGGGGGACCCGCAGAGTCCATGTACCTCATGGTCCGGCGACAACCTGGATACCGCTACCTCACGATCCCGGCACAAATATTGAGATTCGCTACCACAAAACCACGATTCTGGAACTAACATCGGATAACAGTCCTCACGCCACTGTCATCCAACTAAGCCTAGCTCATTACAGTGTTTCCTCAAGTATCATCAATGTATTAATAATATATCATGAAGGACTAGAATGCATGCAATGTATTAGTTTAACATCAATGATTAGATCAATATCACAAGTACCAAGCATGGGTACATCAACAATAACATGAAAAGGCTACACAAGTCATATAGAACACTATCCTCGTATCAAATGTCAACAAGTAAGATATTGAAATCGCATGAAAAGGATACACAAGCCATATACAACACTATCCTCATATCAACCATCAAAAAGTAAGATACTGCGATATCATGATCAAGATATAACAATAGTCTCCAATATCTACTATATAACAATAGTCTCCAATATCTACTATCACCACGTGGCATCATGCCAACAACAATAGAACAATCAAGTCACAACACAACGGGGTGGCTAGCCCCAATCACACAACAGTGCCCAACCCAAGACAAGATCCAACCCAACTTCATACTCGAAGTTTTACATGCTTTCTCCGAAAATATCATCTACATATATGCTTCGCTAAAAGTCTCACCATAGGGTAAACCGTAACCTACCTGGAAGGCCGAACATCAATAACACCAACAATCACTCTGTTATATCCCGTATTTCGTACGTCGGGATAATTCGGGTCAATTACGATAAGTTGGGGACAAGACCATTCCGAGAGATGAAGTAGAGATTTTTGTTTGCTTTAAAAGCTTAAGTTGTGTATGATTTTATTAGCATGAGATATTATGGAGTTTGGGATTAAAATTGGATTGTGGGAAGTTAGATGTCTTATGAAAAATTTGGGACCAAAAGTGAGTTTTTGGAAGTTTTTATTTCATGAAAAATATGGCCATGTGGCTGGCCACATAAGGAGTGGGCCATGGCCACATGGTTGGCTATTGTTTGTTATTAAAGGATGACTAAGTCATCTTAATTCCTCACTTTTATCTCTAGAAATTTCAAGAAAGAATTGGAGGAGAAAGACAAGGCCATATTCGGCCATAACAAGAGGAAGAGGAAGCTCAAAAACCTTCATTCCAAAAATAATTTCTCCTAGTTTTCCTACCAATTGGAAGGTGCTCTTCAACGTGGGATAGTTGTTGGAACAAACAAAACACTTATTCTTGCAAAATTTACTCCTAGCCGTGTGGAAAAGTTTGAAGGAGAAGGTATGCTCTAATCTTTTCTTTTGTATGTTATGCATGGCTCATGTATGTTGTTAAGTGTGGAAATTAATGAAAATTATGAAAACATAGATGTTGGAGGTATGGCCGTGGGTCTAGGTGGTTGGCCGTGCATGTGTGTGTGTGTTGTTAAGGTGATGAATTAATGGAATTTAGCATGCTTGTGTGTTGTTGTAATGTGTAGAAAATGAATGAAATCATGGAAGATGTATATGTAGGTGTTGGCCGAAAATAGGGGTTGTTTGTTATGTAAGAAATGAAGTCATGTTATCTAGTATTTTGATCGTCGTCGTTATGAATTCTATAAGAAAAAAATGAAGTTTAATGAATCAAATGGAAGTTGGGATGGTTGTGGGCTGGTTTGGAAGCCTATGTAGCTCTTGTGTGAATTTTATATTTAGGATGATCACATTGTTAATATATATATTGTTGATGTAGTTTATGAGTTTTGGAAGAAGAAAATATGTTAGTATTGTTTTCGGGTTTGGAGAGCATTTCGGGTAAGTTGGCACATTGGTTGGATTGTTTGGAAGATTGTATGAATTGTTTATAGTGTCCTTGAATATTGTTTGAATGATTTCGGATTGGTAATTGAACGTGTGAATATTGATGTTAGTTTGATTTTATGCGGTTGAATTGAATATAAGTGAATATCGTCGCATTATGTGAAAGAAGGTTGTTGATGCTAGAATGCGTTTTGAATCAATGGTTGATGTCATTAGAATGTTTTTTGGTATTGTGGTTGATGAAATTGGTAGAGTTTAATTCTCGGGGTGGTGTATTTATAGGGGAAGTCTTTGCCAAAATTTCTGTAGAATTTGGTGTGCGCTTGGAATCGGGTTTCCAAATGCCTTGAGCTAATATTTGATGTTTAACGATGTATTGTAGATCTTGGAAAGTTCACGACGTAAATTTGGATTAGCTTGGAAAGCAGGCAAGGTATGCAAGGCTTACCCTTTTCCTTCATTGGCATGTCTTAGCTACGATTAAGTTATGATAAGTTACGAATCTCGAGGCGATTCCATTCTTGTGGTCCGAGCAAGCATATGGGTTTTATTCACCTTTTTGTGTTCGCAAGTCAAATTAGTTAAATTATGGCCCCTATGTTTTGAAAGGTTGAATTTCAAAAGTCTTAAAAAGAATGTTGCTACAAAAAGGATCCCGATCTTCAAACGTCCGTAACTTTTGCATACGAGCTCGGAATGCCCCAAAACATAATAGGTAAGTTCATAAGACATAACATTCCCCTAACTCTCGAAGTCGGGCTCGGATGGGGGTCGGCACCCGTCCGTGGGGCCCGCGGCTCTTCTATACTATTCCTAATGATCTTCGGGAAAATTTTAATGCTATTTCACTTTGACCTCCGCATATGAATTTCCTACTTATCTGATGGGTTATGATTATGATTTTATACATATGGTTCCTATGGTTCCGTGATATGTTTAAGATATTTGATACGTTTCCGAAAGTCGTCCGAAAGGTAACTGACATGACTAAGTTTTGACTCTTTAACGATAAATTGTTTCGATTTTTCCATTATATTTTTGGAAAATGTTTTAAAAATTGCATATAGTCTCTCACGACTCTGCTCGTGCACTATTGTCACTTCCTTCACCGAGTCCGGGGCGGACGTTATCGTGCGCATTATGTTATATTTCCGGAGTATGATGTGTCCGGTTCGCGAGCCCCTTTGGCCGGGGAACCGTGGATAATGGTGTTATGATGTGTCCGCACGCCGCGCCCCTATTGGCGGGTACCGTGGTATATATATGATGTGTTGTGTGATGGGGATACGGAGATATAAAAATCTTCTGGAGTATGATGTGTTGTGGCGCCAACGACGGGCGGGCGACCACAGTTCTAAGAGCCTTATGCATGATTTATGTTTTATGAGTAAGCATTTTAATATTCTGTATATTGCATTTACTTTCTGTACTTCTGATTCTGATTATGACCCTGTTTACTATATTTTATTTCATGCCTTGTATACTCAGTACATTTCCCCGTACTGACCCCCTTTCTTCGGGGGCTGCGTTTTCATACGCGCGGTACGGTACACGCTTCAGAGGTTCGTCAGTCTAGGATATCTGTTCTGCTGCTTGAAGTGCTCCTTTGATCCGGAGCCTATACATTTTGGTACTGACATCTCTATTATCTGTACATATGTTTGTTCATGGGTACGGCGGGGCCCTGTCCCGTCATATGATTCTGTTATGACTCTTAGAGGTCTGTAGACATATACGTGTGGGTTATGGGTAGTTACCGTTTCATTGTGTCTGTGTGATCGTATTCGTACCCCTTGTATGATGTTGGCCCTACTGGCTCACGTATGATATTCTCCGCTGGATGTTGTGACCGCGGAATGTATATATATGTATATGTGTTTGTGACAGTTACGGGGCGATGTGTCACTATTTGTAGGAATAAGATCTGATTATGTCACTTATAGTCTGATGTTGAACTCTGTATACGCATAATCTGTTTGTATGTTGATTATGGTTAATAGGTACGTCTGGGTGCCCAGCTCGGGTACCAGTCACGGCCTACGGGGTTGGGTCGTGACACACTCCTTAGCCTTTCCTTTCCTCTAAGCCTTGAGATCAAGAAAGTCTAGGCATATGCGAATTATGGAATTAGAATCAACAAGAACATCAAAACAAGCCCTACTTCAATCAAGACCAAATCTCCAACCTATAGAATAGGTTTATAAACTAGAAGGGTGAAATTAGGGATCTAAAATTCCCAACTTGAAATTAAACTTCTAGGTGATCAATTCTCATCATTAGCAAGCTAGAATAATCAACAAATCACTCTATTTCGGATTCTAGGCAAAACCCCCAAATTTGGGTATAAGCCCTAATTTTCAATTCCACAAATTAGCCTCTAACTAGAAAGAATTTATGAAATAAGGGATTCTAATCATCAATCCAATGCTTAAAGAAGCTAACCCAACCAACAATTCATGATATAAAAGCCTAGAAGGAAAATTCATTAAAACCCACTTTTAGCCTTCTATTACTTAATGAACTAACAAGGAAAAGGGATTCGAAGATGATTAGGGGTAATGGAATAACAAGGAGATTAAAAGGACTTACCACCAAGAATATTCTCCAAGAATCCTCTAGAATTGCTCCTAATAGCTCAGTTTTTCGAAATAGTAGTGAATGAGAGACTAAGGGCTTTTAATACACAATTAATCAAATAACATGCCCGATACCGATACAATGGCAGCATAACCGCTAAGGCAGTCCCGGCCCGACGGCCTCTCAGACCATTGAGACGGTCGGCTACATAAACACTTGGCTACCCCAGCGGCCCATCCCACTGCTATGGCGGTGCCGTTGGGACGGTAACGGTGCCACATGGCAGACACTAGCACCAGAATTTCCAGAAATAAACACAATCTCAAGCAAAAATCCTGACTAATACCTGAGGCCATTTGCTCACAAACCACATACACAGACACACATAAAAACACGCTACGGATGCACTCGTGGCCTCGAAATTCCCAGCAGAGGTCTCGTTGACCAAGTTAACCCCCGATACCTCAATTCTAGCTTCCCAACCTAAGTTCCAAACTGCACCCGAGTGCTTTGAGAACCGAACCAGATGCGCACACAAGTTCTAAATGACCATCTAGACCTCTCGGAATCGATGAATTTTTGAAAAAGGTCCGTTTACCACAAGTCAACTTTTTATCGCTTAAATTTTTCCCAAAAGTCACCCAAAATCAACCCCGAGCACTTTGGATAGCGTGCCAACTGTCCCCTCTAGTCAAAAGTGCCGAAAAGACTGTAACGATCAATCGGCTCATTACATTAGATGCCAATTGAACCATAGCTCATCAAGAACAGAGAAGTACCTGACTCAGTGAACAACTGGGGATATCGGCTACGCATATCGAACTTGTCTCCCAAGTAGCCTCTTGAACTGGACGATGCTTCCATTGCTCCTTCACAGAAGCAATTTTCTTGGACCTCAACTTTCGAACCTGCCTATCCAAAATCGCAATCGGCTCCTCCTCATAGGTCAACTTCTCATCAAGCTATATCGAATCCTAACGAACAATGTAAGTACCGTCGGCATGGTACTTCTTCAGCATAGAAACATGAAAAATTAGATGAACTCATGCCAAGCCCGGCGGCAAGGTTAACTCATAAGCAGCATCACCCAAATAGATAAAAATCTCAAAAGGGCCAATATACCTGGGGCTCAACTTGCCTCTCTTCCCAAACCTCATAAGACCCTTTATAGGTGAAATCTTCAATAGAACCTGGTCACAAATAGTAAGCTCTAGGTCTCAAACCTTTCGGTCAGCATGAATTTTCTGTCAACTCTGAGCTGCCAAAAGCTTGCCTTGAATAACCCTCACTCTATCAAGGGACTTTCTCAATAGATCCGTACTCTAAGGTCGAACCTCAAACCCATCAATCCAGCCAATCGGAGATCTATATCTCCTACTAGATAAAGCCTCAAAAGGCACCATGCCGATACTCGAATGATAACTGTTGTTGTACGCAAACTCTGCCAAAGGCAAGTGCTGATTCCAATGACCACCAAAATCAATAACGCAAGCTCTCAACATATCCTCGAGCACCTGGATGGTCCACTCAGACTGCCAATCGGTCTGGAGGTGGAAAGCTGTACTACAATCCAATTAGGTACCCAACTCCTCATGAAAAGCCCTCATGAAATAGGAAGTGAAGCTACTACACCGATCGGATACGATAGAAATATGAAACCCATGCAATCTCATAATATCCCGAATGTACAATTGGCTAACTTCTCCGTGGTATAGCAAAGCTTGACAGGAATGAAATGAGCAAACTTAGTCAACCGATCAACTATCAGCCAAATAGAATCAAACTTGCCTAAGTTTTTCGGAAGAGCCGTAACAAAATCCATGGCAATCCTCTCCCACTTCTACTCGGGAATGCGCATCCTTTAAAGTATACTATTGGGTCGCTGGTGCTCATACTTAACTTGCTGAGAATTACCACACTTAGCCACGAAATTAGCTATATCCTTCTTCATCCGACGCTATCAATAGTGCTGCCTCAAATCATGATACATCTTAGTTGCCCCCGGATGGATGGAATATCGAGAGCTATGAGCCTCAGTCAAAATCAACTGAATCAAATCACCAACATAAGGAACGCACACGTGCCCCTTAATCCTAAAATGCCCTCAGAATCAATCATGGCCTCTTTGGCCTCACCCTTCGAAATCCTATCTCGAATCTTGCTCAACTGAGCATCCTTAAGCTGATGAGTCCTGATCTGATCTAATAAGGAAGACCTCGCCTCAACGCAAGCCAAAACTTTTCCTGGGGCTGAAATATCAAGACGAACGAAACTGTTAGCTAGAGTCTGAACCTCCTTAGTCAACGGACACTCTGAAACAATCAAACTAGCTAAACTCCCCACACTCTCTGCCTTGCGACTCAAGGTATCAACAACAACATTGGCTTTCCTTGGGTGATACAGAATTGAGATGTCATAGCCCTTCAGGAGCTCCATCTATCTACACTGCCTGGAATTAAGATCACTCTGGGTAAACATATGCTGCAAGCTACGGTGATCGGTAAAAACCTCACAATGGACACCATACAAGTAATGCCTCTAAATCTTCAAAGCAAAGACCACGACCAACAACTCCAAATCATGGGTAGGGTAATTCTTCTCATGGATGTTTAACTGATGGGAAGCATAAGTTATAACTCTACCCACCTGTATCAACACAACACCCAAACCCATACGAGATGCATCACAATAGATCGCGAAATTCTTACCCTCCACGGATAATGCCAGAATCAGGGTTGAAGTCGAAAGAGTCATGAGCTTTTGAAAGCTCTCCTCACAATCATCGAACCACTGGAAGGGAACATCCTTCTGAGTTAATCTGGTCAAGGATGAAGCAATAGCAGCATAAACCTTCATAAATATGAGGTAGTAGGCGCCAAACCCATAAAACTATAGATCTCGATAACAGTAGTGGGCTCGCCAAATTTCTCATAGCCTCAATCTTCTGTGAATCAACCATAATCCCATCCTTATACACCACATAGCCCAAGAATGCCACAGTCTCCAACCAAGACTCGCATTTCAAAAACTTAACAAACAAGCTATTCTTCTTCAACAACACAAGAACAGTGCGAAGATAGCTCTCATGCTCCTCTCTACTCTTGGAATACACCAAGATATCATTAATAAACACAATAAAAAAGGAATGAAGGAATGGCCTAAAGATGCCATTCATCAATGTTATGAACGCAGCCGGGGCATTGGTAAGCCCAAATGACATCACCAGAAACTCATAGTGACCATATCTCGTTCGAAAGGCTGTCTTCGGAATATCCTCAGCCCTAATCCTCAATTGGTGGTAGTCTGAACACAAGTCAATCTTCGATAACACTGAAGCACCCTGAAGTTTGTTAAATAAATCATCAATACGAGGCATAGGACACTTGTTTTGAATAGTGACCTTGTTCAACTGGCGATAACCAATGCACATCCTCATGGACCTATCTTTTTTCTTCACAAACAACATAGGAGCACCCCTAGGGGAGACACTTGGTCTATGAACCCCTTGCTCAAAAGATCCTGCAACTGCTCCGTAAGTTCCCTCAACTCAGTCGGTACTATCCGATATGGTGGAATAGAAATAAGGTGAGTGCCCGGATCCAAATCCATACATAAGTCAATGTCGCGATCGGGTGGCATACCCGACAAATTGGTCGAGAATACCTCCGTGAACTCGCTCACAATAGGAATGGACTCAAGGGGTGGAGCTGTAACAGTAGTGTCACGCACATGAGCCAGATAAGCTAAACAATCCTTGTTGACTAACTTCTTCGCCCGAAGGAAGGAAATGATCTTCTTCGGAACGGGCTAGGAGTACTCCTCCACTAAAGTCTAGGGATGCTCGGCATGGCTAAGGTGACTGTCTTGGCATGACAGTCCAAGATCGCATGGTAAGGAGAAAGCCAGGTCATACCCAAGATAATATCAAAGTCTGCCATATCAAGAATCATCAAATCTATCCAAGGGTCATACCCCATAAAAGTAACCAAAGATGACCAACAAACTCGATCAACGACAACAAAATCTCCAACCAGAGTAGACACATGAACATGTATATCTATGCTATCACAAGGCAATTCCCAATCAACGGCATGATATGCAGGCATATACGAATAAGTGGATGCAGGATCAAATAACACAGATGCTGCTCTATGATGGACAGAAACGGTACCTGAGATAACAACATTTGAGGTCTCTGCTTCGGGTCTATCAGGGAACGAGCAACACTAGGCCACACCATATCCTGAATGAGATCCACCTCTCGAACTCTGGGATCCACCTCTACCAACCTGGGATCCACCTCTAGAAACCTGAGAACCACTGTGGCCTGACTGAGCACCGCCCCTATGCGAAGCACCATCTCGACTACCAGACGATGTCGGAGTACCTTAAAGCCGATAATATCACCTGGCTCGGGGAAATATCCTAGCAATATGCCCAAGCTCTCCACATGCTAAACATCCTTGAGATGGCAAAGATTGATAAACTGAAGTTGAGGACCTGGTTGGAACAACTTTGTCTACTGGTCGAGAGAATGAGCTCTCAGGAGCTCTCTTCCTGGGTGGCTCACTAGAAAAAACCTGCAAAGCTGAATGCACTAGGCGGCCGGAATATGGCTAATATGGCCTAGAAGACTGACCAGCGCCCCTCGAACTAGAACCACCATAACTCTGAACCTCACGCTGCCTCTTCTCACCACCACCTCCAAATGCACGGTCCTTAGCGGCCTTAACCAAAGAAGCATGCTCAACGATAAACTGGAAGGAAATCCCCATAGCCTCCATCTGAAGGCAAGGAATATAAAGAGAACCAACTAGACCACCAACAAAATGCCTAATCCTGTCAGGCTTAGTAGGGATCAAGGGAGTGAAATAATAAGCCAGATACAGATAGAGGGTCACATAGGCCTCCACAGACATACCCTCTGCTGAAGATATAAAAACTCATCCTTACGTGCCTCTCTCAAAGCTCGGGGCACATACTTCTCAAAGAAGGCCTGGTAGAACTGAGTCCAAGTCAGGGGAGAAGAACCCTCAGGTCTACAAGCAGCAAAATACCTCTACCAAGTCTTCGCGTCGCCACAAAACTAGTAGGACACATAGTCAACTCCATGGGTCTTTACGATCCCCATCCTAAGTAGCAACTCATGCATATCCGAGATGAACTCATAAGTGTCCTCTGTAGAAATACCAAAAACCCTCAGCGGCTCCAACTTCCTAAACCTCCCAATAACATCTTGGTCAGTTATGGTTATAAAAGCACCCACCACGAGCCTAAGATCATCCCTTAGGGCTGGCACTCTATCAATACGGGGAGCCATTACTGCAGTAGGGTGTGCTACTCGAGTAGGTCTCTGCTCAAGGTCTGGCCCCAACTCTGGTCTGCGAACCTCCGTTCGGAGTAGTAACCCCAGCAACAGCCTACTGGGTATCTAGATGGAGTAGAACAGGGCAATAGTATCCTATATAGTCTGATAAGAAGTAATCTCAGGCTGTGTCTGTGCTGTGGCCACCCATCCTTGAAGGCCTTCTCTCGATCCTGCTGATCCTTAAGATTTGGAGATGGAGATCTCTTGCGCCGCCGTCCTACTGCAGGAGCCCTGCCCTTGGATGGGTAGCCCCGCGGCCTCTAGCTCTGCCATGCCCTCTAGCTGTCACTTACCCTTTGGTGCCAGCCGCAGCTGGGGGCTCTGGCGCCTGATCTCGGGCTACATCAGCTCGAGTCCTCACTATCTGTGAGAGAAGAGATAAAAGTTAGATACCAATTCGATTGTTCCAGCTACCAATTAGAATAAAGTAGCACGAAAGAAAGAATGAAGGTGAATTTTCCTAAATGTCCTATAGTCTCTCGCAGATAATTACGAAGCTCATTGTACCAATCCATAAGACTCTAGGAGACACGTTCTAGTATTATATACCTGGTAACCTAGGGCTCAGATACCAACTTATCACGACCCAATTCAGGTAAGTCGCGCAGGTACCTACCTTTCCCACCTCGGTAGGCGAACCCTCAAGCCAACAATAGTAAAAACACAAGGAATTAATTAAACAAGCAGAAGAAATAAAATCACGTAAGTCTGACTATAATAATATAGAAAGTATGCGAAAATAAGGAAAATACACCCTAGAGTCTGGTCTAATCCATAAAAGAGAATCTAATCGAGAATATATAAGTCTGGAATATCAATAATACATCAAGTTTGAATATGTCTCGAAATAGAACCTAAGACATAAAGAAAGAAGAGTCTTCAAGGGGGTGGACGTCTGGTGCTCACCCTGTAGACTCTAAGCAACTCGCGGAGCGACTATCAGCCACGAGAAATGAAAGTAGAACCCACCTGGAATTTTGCATTCATAAAAAAATGCAACAAGTGCAGGTCAGTACAAAACCATAGTACTGGTAGGTATCATAGGCCGAGTAAGTTTAACTAACATAATCCAGACAATAAAGTAAGATAAACAGGTAAATCAACACAAATCAGAAACCAAGTACACGTCGTCACCTAGGTTACAACATCTAATCCCAAGTGTGCCAAGTCTCAATATAATCAATCCGAGTCAAAATAACACAATTATATCACCAGATTATCAACATAAAGCCATAATGCAATGCAATGCAATAATGTATGAAATGTGAATGCAATGCAATGTTGTGTACACATATACTTCGGACGGAAGTATCAACGTCTCGATAGCACAACCCACAGGGGACCCGCAGAGTCCATCTACCTCACGGTCCAGCGACAACTTGGATACCGCTACCTCACAATTCCGGCACAAACATCGGGATTCGCTACCACACAACCACGATATAGAACACTATCCTCATATCAAACATTACTAAGTAAGATACTACAATAGCATGATCAAAATATAACAATAGTCTCCAATATCTAATATCACCACATGGCATCAAGCCAACAATAATAGAACAATCAAGTCACAATACAACGGGGTGGCTAACCCCAATCACATAATAGGGCCCAACCTAAGACAAGATTCAACCCAACTTCATACCCGAAAGTTTGCATGCTTTCTCTGATAATATCATCTAAGTATATGCTCATTAAATGAAGTCTCATCATAGGGTAAACTGTAACCTACCTGGAAGGCCGAACAATAATAGCACCAACGATCACTCCTTAGCCTTTCCTGTCCTTCGAGTCTCGAGATCAAGAAAGTCTAGGCATATCTGAATCATGGAATTAGAATAAAAAAGAACATAAAAACCAACCCTACTTCGATCAAGACCCAAATCTCCAACCTATGGAATAGGGTTTATGAACTTGAAGGGTGAAATTAGGGATCTAAAGTTCCCAACATGAAATTAAACCACTAGGTGATCAATTCCCATCATTAGTAAGATAGAATAATCAATAAATCATTCTATTCTGGAATCTAGGCAAAACGCCCAAATTTGGGTATAAACCCTAACTTCCAATTCCACAAATTAGCCTCTAATTAGGAAAAATTAATGATCTAAGGGATTCTAATCATCAATATAATGCTTAAAGAAGCAAACCTAACCAAAAATTAATTATTAGAAGCCTAGAAGGAAAATTCATTAAAACCCACTTTTATTCTTCCATTACTTAATGAACAAACAAGGAAAAGTGCTACACCTTGAAAAAATTTTCGATAGCGTACAGTGAATAGACTAATGAAGGGCATGACGCATGTGATATTTTGATAAGTAATAAATAGCATTTGATGATTCTAAACGAGATTTCAAAGACATTTAAGGTAAGGGAAGAGAGTTGTTAAGGAAAGCAAGTTATATATTGCGTGTCGGGCAAGATTTATGAGTATCGAGTTAATGAGAGTTTAATGATGCTTTGAAGAAGAGTTATAACATCCCTTTGATTGATAATGAGGTGTTAAACAAGTGCCAAGAAGGTTCCATAAGGATTGGAGATCAAACGAGTCAACGAGAATGATTTCGGAACCATCTGGCATTATACTACTAAATACATCGGCCGTATAAATTATACTGGCCGTATGTCTGGCTGTATAATCAGCCCAGAATGGCATGTCTCTTTGGACCAAATCTACGGCCAGACATACGGTCAGTACAATTTATACGGACCGTAGATTTCGGTCGAGACAGTTTTTAAAACGATATAAGGACCTCTCTCTCATTTCATTTCATTTCATTTCATTTCTCTTCTCCACAAGTCAAGAAACCTCTAGAATATTCTCCACTCTTCATCCACAAGAATCCAAAGGAAATTGATGATCAACTTCATCAAACCAACAAAATCAAGAGTGTGAAACCCATTAAAGTTCATCTAAGTCAAGAAATCCCATTGGAAGTGAATTAGGGTTTTGGTGAAAGAAGGGTATTTTCACTCAAGGCTTGTTCCTACACTATCTAAGGTAAGTTTTATGGTATTTTAATATTGTTTAAGGTGTTGAGAAGTTGAAACACTTGGATTGTAGAAGAATATAGAAAATGGGTCATAAATGTGGGAATAGTATCATTGTTGAGCCATAGCTTGGAATGAATCATGAATATGGATAAGTTGTGATTATAAGTAGGTTATGAATGACATTTAGAACATGGAATAAGTATTATACATGAAAGAACACGATAGTGAACTTTGATCATGATTATGGAGAATTGAAGTGAAATTGTAAAATGTGGATAATTTGAACGAATGATGATTGTTGCTTATGATATTGTGATTGTTGTTATGGATGTTTGGGAGTTGATATGGAATATGGAGGAAGTTGTATAAAAAAAGGAAATGCTGCCCGATTTTCTCTAGCTTTAGTAAGCACGTTCTCTTGAAGGTATAATTGTGTAGCTAATGTCGATACGAATTCTCTTGAAGGTATAAACGTGGGCATTAAAGGAGGACAAGAAAGCGATAGATTAGTTAAACAACAAAGGTATGTGAGGATAGTTCTTTCTTTCTACGGCATGAATCTTATGGCATGATTTTCCTCCTTCTTTAAGAACTTCCTACATTCCGGATAACTAAGAGTCTATGATTTTGAATAGCTATAAGAGATAAGAGATACATTATGAGTACGATAATGATGATGATGAGCTTAAGTCTAAAGATTCTAGAGTCGATGATATGATGTTCCTATAAAGCTATTGAGGCTATCTATAATCCATTGATGTTATCTATCATATACACTCACCTTATATGCTAATTCCACAAGGTGAGTGCGTAATACTTACTCCATAATGTAATCGGGGGTTCACGACCTTATGTCACCCCGATAAAGTATAGTTGTCCTTGAGTTTCCATGCATACATTATGATGAGTATATTATGATGAGTATATTATAATGATTATATTATGATGAGTATATGATGATGACATTACACCCGCCGATATGGCCGGGCAGACACAGCTAAGGCGGGCAGCGTATACACCATGGCCAGATAGCATGGGCAGACACCACTAATGGGCGGCACGAGATGGTACCCCGGACGCGGGAGCCCTGGACGCAAGTTAATGCTAA
>NC_081346.1:54814356-54826725 GCF_029784015.1 Lycium ferocissimum
GCATGGGCAGACACCACTAGTGGGCGGCATGAGATGGTGCCCCGAGGCGGAGGCACGGATCTCATTAATGCTAATGATTATCACCCGGTACCTATATGGTCGGGCAGCTTATACATATATGTGTACATGATATGATGATGATTATGAAAATAAGACAGCATGCATTATTTCTTTCATGATTCACAGTCACTTACAGATTGCTCCTCATTTGATGCCTCCTCATTTCATTGACGTGTTATTATTGTTGATGCCTTACATACTCAGTACAATGTTCGTACTGACGTCCATTTTCTTTGGACGCTGTGTTCATGCCCACAGATAGACAGGGAGGTGATTGAGACTCGTAGGAGCTATTAGCTGATTGAGAGCACCCCATTATTCCGGAGGTGCCATTGACTTATTCTTTTGATGTATATATTCATGTGTTGGGTATGACGGGGTCCTGTCCCGTCCCTATGTCTAGCACTCTAGTAGAGGCTCGTAGATGTGTAGTTGTGGGTAGTATGGTCTCACAAGTTTCTCATTGTATATATATATATATATATATATATTGTTTTGATAGCCGAAGGGCTCGTGTATATAAAGTGAATATGTTTCAAATGAAAATATTTTTCTATGATTATGAGCATAAGAAATAAGAATGAAGGCAGATGAGTAATAGAATGAGTGGTGCTCGGTGGTTAGCCCCGGGTGCCCGTCATGGCCCTAGTCGGGTCGTGACAAAAAGGGATTATAAGATGATTAGGGGTAATGGAATAGCAAGGATATTAGAAGGACATACCACCAAGAATCTTCTCTAAGGATCCTATAGAATTGCTCCCAATAGCTTAGTTTTTCGGAATAGTAATGAATAAGAGACTGAGGGATTTTAATACACAATTAATTAAATAACATGCCCGATACCGATACCGTGGCAGCGTAACCGCTAAGGCGTTCCCGCCCTGACTGCCTCTCAGACCGTTGAGACGGTCGGCTACATAAGCACTTGGCCCCAGCGGCCCATCCCACCGCTATGGCGGTGCCGCTGGGATGGTAATGGTGCCACCATGGCGGATACCAGCACTAGAATTTCCCGAAATAAACACAATCTAAATCTGAAATCGCGACTAATACCCGAGGTCATCTGCTCACAAACCACATACACAGACACATATAAAAACACGCGACGGACGCACTCGTGGCATCGAAATTCCCAACGGAGGTCTCGTTGACCAAGTCAACCCCCGGTACCTCAATTCTAACTTCCCAACCCAAGTCCCAAAATGCACCCGAGTGCATTAGGAATCGAACCTGATACACACACATGTTCTAAATGACCATCTGGACCTCTCGAATTGATAAATTTTTGAAAAAGGTCAGTTCACCTAAAAGTCAACTTTGAGTCAACTATTTTCGCTTAAAGCCAATTTTTCCCAAAAGGCATACAAAATCAACCCCAGGCACCTCGGGAAGCGTGCCAACTGTACCCTCAGGTCAAAAGTACCGAAAAGACTATAACGACCAATCGGGTCGTTACATCTATGTCAAGACGATCTATGACCCGAAGACACTACATCCCACAATATGCTAATTAGAAACATGTTTATTCCTATGTGCTAAACCGTTGTCTTTGGGGGGAGGGGGGGGGGGGAATTAACCTTGTTTTATTTTGTAGATGTCGACCAATTTAAAGTTCGACGTGGTCCTTGTGGCTCCAGCTATGCTATAAATTTTGTGGGGTTGGTTAAGTGAGGAACAACAAAAGGCAGTTACAAATTGTTTGGGACGCCTACCCTCATTTATGACTATGAAAAGTTGTTGAGAGCAAATCGAGGCAATTACTGGGTATTAGGATTGTGACAGAATGGTGTCAGGTTCGGAGACATAGAGATGACCCCGACTTTGGAGAAAATTTGAGATTGCATAGACAACATTGGAACCTGTCCAAGAAGAAGGAAAAAACCCGATCAGAATTTCTTAATCCCACATAAGCCTACACCCGACCGAATCTTGAAACTACTATCCCTATCCAATGCTAATTGGATCTTCAGTCCAACCATAGCCTTTAGGGATTTGTACAACTGATTTGGAACCAAAAGAGGATACTTGGAGTATTCAACGGAATTTTGAACCTTTACTGATTGGGAAGTTACCTAACCTTTAGCCTTTGACATATGCCTATTGGAACTCATAGTATTTCCCAAAATAGACACCAAGACATAGATGCCCGAATCATTTCCATCACCCATGCTATCTTTCATGGCATAACCATAAATGAAGAAACCAAATACTTGGTCCCCATCATCTTTGCCGATATGTATCGAGCCTTAAGCCTATGCCTAAACCACTACAAGTAATTCCAAAGGTACAACTTGCTGTTACAGTGGTGGATCATTAAATATTTGAACAAATCTGAGGGTCCCCAATATCTAAGCGACCAAAATAGAAAGGATAGGCTCAAATCCCACTGTCCAAATTTTGGGTATCAGACCAAACATGCTTGGGCCTTTATTTTCTCAAGACTAAAAGAGAACAACATACAATTGATGATCCCCGATTTCATATCCACCTAGGTTGTAGTTAGAAGTAGAAAATGCCTTTTTTTTTTATCACTTATGGGGATTTGAGAAATCCGCCCTTATGCACCTGCCCGGATCTTGAGGCAATTTGGTAGGACCCAAATAATACCCCATGTAGGGAACATGGGAAAGTATATGAATGAATATGAGGAGTATAAGATTCAAAATGGTGGGGATATCGTCTGAGAGTGGAATGGTCGCATAACTTGGGGTCCCGAGACTTTAGCTCATGATAGGTTCCACCCTGGGTATGACGAAGACTATAAGGATTGGTTGAGGGCACATTTTCAATGCACACTTACCCTTGGACCCAACCTTTACCACTGTGTGCAAGAAAAGTACTCCAAGGCCGAGATCAAGGCCCGTTTGGCTCAAAGGCGAGACGATGATGGGGACGCCAAATACTTAGAGAAGATCGAACATGATCAAGACATCATAGCTATCTTCGCACATGATTTGGGGTTCACACATGAGAGCTTAGAGGATCTCGATGATCGAATGAAGAAAGCGATGGATGAGACCTCACCCATGGCATTCTCAGAGATAGGATTCTAGATGGATGCATTGTTGACATTTACTCACTTTCGGATCCAGACCGCTTCGAAGGGCCAAGAAGGCTAGGCTCGAGAGTGCTTCATCATCTGCCACTGGAGGTCACTTCTGCTAATTTTACTTTTTATGCTTCATTATATTTTGTAACCCCTTTGGGGAAAATATTATTAATTAAAACTTTGATTTATGGGGCAATGGTTTAATACAATTGGCGCAATACTGTTTCAAAGCGATTAGACAGACATTGGTCTAAAAAAGGTCTTAAAAACACGAGTAGCATAATTTATTGCAATTAGTGATTCTGTGATTATGTGCTTATGTGCTTCATGTATTCTTTTAAAAGATTGATTGATTCGATATTCTGGCCACTACCCCAAAGAGAGACACAAGAAATGCCAAAATAGCCAAATGCCATGTACTTAAAGACAAACTATTTACACCTCTTAAAAGGTTGGCTTGCTATCATGGACGTTCAAGAGAACCAAAGTGACACCACTCCAATTATCAAATCAGCCAGCGTGGAAGAAAATAAGGAGTCACTTCAAAGAAAGATCTGTAGGCTAGAAGGAAAAAACAATTTGGTCAAGGCAAAAATCAAAGAGGCTGATTGAATCTTGGACTTGGCTGGGAGCCCGCCAAAAGAGGCTACTGAGTTGGAATGCTATCACGAGAGCCTCTCAGACAAGGTCAAGGGAATGGTGCAAAGCTATGTACTGCTTCTTGTCAAATCTGAGACACCCAAACAAGAGACTGAGGATCCCAAAAAGGAATCTAAGCCTCATGAGCAAGAACAAAGCTGGCCATCCAAAGAGGCCACCATTGCTACCTCTGCGGCCAAAGCTTATAATTATCAGATACCTCAAGAATTCACTCTCCACCATGACCAACATGGTGGGAAATTTCCCTCAGAGCCCATGCGTGCCCCTACCGAGTCATACTAAAGCATGTATGATGCACAAATTTTTTTGAGAAAATGAAGACTATGGGGGCCGTATGCACCAATTATGAGAAGCTACCACCTTGCACTCTAATCTATGCACACAAAAGGTGCTCATTCCATAAGAATCAACCTGGGCACACTGCTGATGAATGTGTGGCCCTCAAGAGAAGGATCCTAAGATTGATCGATGACAAGACAATCCACATATTATGGAGATCGCAATCCTTGTTGGTCCTGACACAGTGATTCCGAGTGAAGGAATCATGCTAGACACTCATATCTAGCGTTATGACTTAACCATCTTCAAGGACTCATATGCAAGCATTTTCTAAAAGCTTGCAAGTACTAGAAAAATCTGTTCGATCGAGGCCAACACCTCGTGCTTTTGTACGTAGAATTTCGTCACGAGTTAGTTGTCGTACAATTGGAGACTAGGACAACCTTCCAAGTCAAATGGGACTAGAAATGTATATCTTGAGTGTATAAGAGTTTATGACCATGTTTAATAGGTATTGGAAGGTTTCGGGATCAAGCGAATTGAAGAAATTAAGTTCGTCGAAACACCGGGAAAATTAAGCAGGATTCTGGACAAGATTTTGGCCCAACTTTCGGGAGGTATATCTTGTAGTGTATAAGGAATTATGAGATGAATAATCTATCTAAATTAAAGTTCAGAGAGTCTTCTGTCTAATACAACAGACAGTTTATAAATCTGAGAAGTACGGTGCCATGTAAAACCCGTACAAAAAAGTACGTCTCGTACATTTTTGGCGTACTTTGTGGGGGGTTCCAGCTTTAAGTTGATCTTTATAATTCGTTTGGCTTCATTTCTGATTTATTATTCATCCAATACAAAACCAGTACCCCTAAACACCCTCTCCCCAAGTTCATACATCAAAGTGAAGTGAAACCCAAGAGAATCAAGTGAATAAATTGCTAGGACGCTCACTAGTGCTACTAGAGTTCAAGTACTCTCTTGTATTGAAGTTAGAAGCTTTCCTCCTTGTGAAGTAATCTGGATTTGGACGTGTTCTTGTGTGATTAAGGTAATATTCTATCCCTCCTTTATTTTCTTGAGGTTGTATTATCATTATGCAACTTGTTGGAAGTTGAGATTGTGAAGGGGAAAACAAAGTTGTGATAGAAATTGTATTGGACCTAGGGTCTGTTTTGAATCATGTTATTGTTGTGATGTTAAGTTAATTCCTATGTATATGGATGGTGCTTGATGTTGTTAACGGGTTGTTGATATTATACTCCACGAATGTGAAGAAGAGAAGCGTATATCATCCTTGTGTATTAGCATATATTGGGTTGATTGTGTATATCTTTGTATGGTTGATGATTTGAGCTTAAAAATGGATTCAAGAGGTTATAGTTGGTGTTATGGTTTTGTTGATTTAGTTATGTTGTTAAGAATAGGGGAAATGTTGTCTATTTCATTTTAGAACCGAATTATCAATTGATATACGCGATATACTTTTGTCATCTAAGTTCGTATATGCATTTCTCGCTATAGGATTGGTGTACTAACTATGAAGGGTTGGCTGTGGGAGTGTATTGATGACTTGAGTCATGTAAAGGCTATCCCTTCTTTCTCATTTTGGCATGGTTTCCTCTTGACGAGCTACCTTCGATTATCCGTACAACAATGTGCTATTCATAATAGTCGTACTTAGGTTACCATGACCCTATTGTAGCTCTTGCTTCTTATTAGGAATGAGATTATGATAAGGCACGTTAGTTAAATAGTTAAAATGATGTAAAGAATGGCTATAGAAAGTAGAGAGTTATAGTTGCCTTCGGGGCTATGATGTTTTCCCTCGGGACTATGATGGTTGCCTTCGGGGCTATGAAGTTTGCCAATGGGGCTATAGCCCATACAGATTGCCTTTGGGGCTATTCAGATGCGTGCTTTCTTTCGGGGCTATGAATATGCATATAGATTGCCTTCGAGGCTACATTGAGTGCCTTCGGGGCTAATCATGCATGTCTAGAAGCCTTGTATAAGGCTAAGTAATTCGACGTCTTATTATTAGTTATTAGATATTAGAGACAGGTAAGTACAACCGTATTATTTATTGACTCTTCAAATGTTTAGTTACTTTATATTTCATTTCAGTATTAGTTTCAGTAACTTTACTTACTCGGTACATTATTTTGTATTGACGTCCCTTTGCCTAGGGAGGCTGTGTCCATGCCCGCAGGTTCGGATAGGTTGCCAAGAGAATCGCACCAGTAGGGCTTGCTAAATATCAGCAATTGTGGTAAGCTCCATGTCACACCCTAACCCGATAGGGCATGATGGGCACCCGACCCTTACGTGGGGCCGAGCGAACCCGCTGACTCTCGTGAAACTCATAATCATACTGGGCCCTTAAATCATGACATGAGCGCAAAATGAAAACCTTTCAAAGAACAACATGCTTTTCGTCTTTTTTTAAATCAAATAAAATCTATGATCATATAAAATCTGTAATGTAATGCATAATGATACATCGGCTTATAGAGCCGCTTACAAAATTGACATATCATACACATGACTCTGTCTGCAAAGTCTCTAACATAAATAAGCTGTCATAATATAAATACTCGATTCGGCAAAGCACTCGGAGGAAATGGAGCTCGCCAATCCGGGCTGGAACATCTTACTACTCATCCGTGTACACACAAGCGTGGCACGAAACGCGAAATTCAAAAGAAAGGGGTCGAGACGGAACATGTACGAGCATGTAAAGCATGAAATACGAGAAATGGGATCATACAATAAGGAGTACGGAAAATCGTAAGTCTTGACTGCGAAACATAAACAAATAATCATCATGTACATATGCGTGCATAGCGTGTCCCGGCCCTACAGTGAGGGACTCGGTAAGTAAAATCAACATATACATGTACATATAGCGTGTCCCGGCCCTCTAGTGAGGGACTCGGTAAATAACATCATCATATGCATGTCATCATGTCATCATGTCATCATATATATATACCGTATCCGGCCCTCTAGTGAGGGACTCGGTGAATAGAATCATCATATGCCATCCTGGCCACCATCCCCATATCATCATATCATCATATCATCATATCATCATGTCATCATATATATATACCGTACCCGGCCCTCTAGTGAGGGACTCGGTGAACAATGCAGTAAAGCTGTGCACGAATACATACCCGGCCCGGGACTCGGTGAAAGATGCATTGAGGCATGCACGAGCAGAGTAGTGAGAAATCATATGCACATAAATCATCATTACAGACTTAATGGATAAGTAAGTAGTCGACGCTCGAGAGTCAAAACGGTAATCATATTAAGTCTTTCAAAAAGTCATCAAGACTAAACAAAGGAAAAATCTCGGGGACCACGGATATGCATCAAACCAATCCGGGCCCGCCCATGAAAGTTAAAGTCATTATACGTTATAGAACTTTCTACGAACATTTCAAAGCAATCCGGTTCTGTCTATGAAAGTTACGGACATTTTTAACATAAAAATCCTTTTTGGAGCAAAACTCTTTGTACCACAATTGAATTCAATCATACAAAGACATAAAGACCATAGTTCTACCACATTAAGAATACTAACACTAAGAGGTGGATAAGGATCGTAAACATGCTCGGATCATAAGAGTAGAGTTACCCCGAGGATCGTATCATAGCTTACTTACACTAAGACATGCCAAAAGAAAGAAAGGGTAAGCTTCACATACCTCGTCCGCTTCCTAAGCTAATCCAAACTCAAGTCTTGGGCTCCCCAAGATCTACAATATGTCAATAAATACCAAACATTAGCTATAGGCACTTAGGAATTCAATCCTAAGTTAGCATTTGTCTACGAAATTTGGGCGACATTTCCCCCGTTTATATGCCTAGCCCGAATTCTCAATTCAGTTACCAACAACACCAACAACAATACCAATAGTATTAAAATCATTTCCAATACCGACGTATGCCATAAAACAGCCCGCATTAATCGTTTTCTAAATTTCTCAACCAACCAAATTTGTGATATAACTATTTAATAATTTTATTTCCGTAAAGGAGTCGAAATTCATATGAACAACATCAATAACAACAGCCTTCACATTTTACAAGGTAAATACATTTATTTTCATCCAAAATTCTCTTCAAGTCTCCTTCCATAATTCACAACAACACACGAATTTATCAGACTATTCCCTCCGTGCTAATCCGTTAAAATTCAAAATAAACTCGTTAATAATGAAAAGGAACCGTATTCATACCTTAAGCATGCATCCCCCATGTTATCACTCTTCTCCTTGGTTGATTTTTAGCTCAAATTGAAGACAACGCAGCGTACAACAGTTTTCTCTTCATGGGCTTCTAATTCGGGCTCGATTTTGGTCAAAATTGGTTTTTCTTCTCTCCAAGGCTCTTCTCTCTCTCTTTCCAGAATTTTCTGGTGTTCTTGGTCTGAAAAATGAGATTCAAGGGCTGAAATTTCACTTAAATAGGCATGGGTCATGGGCCTAACCCGATTGGGCCCGGTTTGGGCCTAGCCCACTGACCTTTCCGCCTTAAAACGTCCATATCCCGTTATACCGACATCACCTGTGGGCCCAAGACCTATGGTTGGAAATATAATTCAATTATCTACAACTTCTATCTTTGGTATTTTTCCAAATTCCAAACTTATAATACCGTTTCTGCCCCTCGAAGTCAGATCGCCCAAAAACGTTACTTAAAAATATTTGCTTGGAGGACTTCCACTTTGATTTGGCTCAAGGGTCCTTCTTGAGTTATGTTTAACTTCACATATGTGATTCATATAAATTGTCGCATGTCCCAAAAAAATCTCAATGTGTGGGCCCCACCTCAACTTGCGAATAATCCGACGTACAAAAATACGAAATATAATACTGTCAACGTGAGTTTAAATTATGAAGCAACAACATGATTGTCAATTTTTAAGCACGTTAATAAGGACCTTCCAATTGGTTGGGCTCGCTAGAAGAAAATAATTTTGGTGATCACTATTCATGGTCTTCCATTTTAGCTTGCCTTGGCCGAATATGGCTCCTTTGGTTTTCTCCAAGTTTCTTGAATTTTCTAAGGGTGAGAATGATGAAGATGATTTAATTAGTCATCTTCTAATCACATATATAAAACATCCATGTGGCCCATGGCCCACACCCATGTGGCCGGCCACTTGGCCATTTTTATTTCATGAATTTTAACTTTCCAATATTCACTTTTAACCCCAATATTCCTTAATATTCCATGCCAAAAAAATCATAAGCAACTCATGTCTTAAAACAAGATCGTAGTTAAAAGTCTCCACTTCGCCTCCCGGAATAGCCTTGCCCTTAACTTATCATCATTAACTCGGATTGTCCCAATGTACGAAATACGGGATATAACACTCCATGTCATTTGGAGTCACCCGGTTCAATGTTTTGCGTATGTATAGTAAGGCCCCAACCATTTTATGGTCACACTTCTATAGAGGCTGGTAGACTTATTTTGTTAGTATAGTATGTCAATTTAAAGGCCTTGTTGGCCTTCTCTATGTTCATTTTGTTACTGTTGGTTGTATACGCTTATGGAGGCCTCGTCAGCCTTATTAGTATTGTTTGTTTACAGGTAGGCCTCGTTGGCCTAAGTTGAGGGTTACCCCTCTGGAGTCTCGATTACAGAGTAGTTTGCTCGGGCTGCGTATGGCATTGGGTGCCAGCCACGCCTCTCCAAATTTCGGGCATGACAAACTTCGTATTAGAGCTGGTCTATCCTAGGGAGTCTGCATGCCGTGTCTAGTAGGGTCTTGTTTATAAATGTGTTGTACACCACATTATATAAACAGAGAGCTACAGGGCATTTAAGAGTCAGTTCCTTCTTTTAGATCTAGATCGTGCAATAGAGCTGAGTCGTAGGAGTTTGAGTTTACTCTTACATATTTTGTTTGTATACAGAGATGCCAGTAACTAGAAAAATAAAAATTAATCAGAGTAATGCAGCAGCGGGTAACGGGATCCGTAGGGTATGCCCAGCAGACGTGGACTAGGTGAGATGAAGACCCGCATGATTTTATTAATCCGCTCCACCGAATCTTTAGGGAGATACATGCTTCGAGACTCGAGGTAGTAGAGTTAGCAGCCTTTAGATTATAGGACATGACCATCTAGTGGTATAGGGGATGGGAGAATTCTAGGGGGTCTGATGCACCTCCCGCAGTTTGGTCTGAGTTCTCAGAAGCCTTTTTAGACCATTACTTACCACCAGAGATATGAGAGGCTCGGGTGGATCAATTTTTAGCAGTTGAGCAGGGTAGTTCGAGCATCCATGAGTATTGCTTCAGTTTGACTCATTAGCCAGATATGCTCTATCTTTTGTTGAGATGATGAGGGCCAGGATTCATAGGTTTATAGCAGGGCTACATCCAGATTATGTTGAGGCCTGTACTACAGCCATATTGAATGATAACATAAATATCTCTCGAATTCAGGCATTTGCACAGAACCTGGAGGATTGTAGGTGCCAACAACGGGTTACTGAGACTATAGAAAGGGAGCAACATAAGAGGACGAGACCTAGTGGCGATTAGAAAGATGCTCAGGGTGATTTCGGTCCACGCTATCAGGACAGGCCACCACCACCACCTCATTCCCAGAGTTACAGACCAGATCCGTATATTCCATCAGGACTTTGCGAGAGTTCATGAGCAGTAGGGTCGTAGTGGCAGTCAGGTTTAGGTCAGACTAGATTGATGCCTCAGTGATGTGATACTTGTGGTAGGACGTACTATGGAAGGTGTAGGTTTGGTTCGACCGCCTGCTATACGTGTGGTTGTGAGGGCCATATAGGATGAGAGCTTGCCCAGAAAATGGGCAGGTTGACATGGCTCAGCCGGCTGGGTCAGTAGCAAGGTCATCTTCTTCGATACATCCTCCGAGATGTGGATCCCAGTCCTCCGCTGGCCGGGGTTGAGGCAGAGGTGGAGAGTCCAGTTCGAGCGGTAGTCAAAACTGCATTTATGCTTTGGCAAGTCATCAGGACCTAGATTCTACACCAGTTGAAGGGAAAAGTACCACAGCTATTAGTTCTCATAATGCATATATGTTATTAGATTTTATTTATTGCGAATCACCCTATTTGATGTGGATAGTATAAGAGTCAGTTAGCATTACATTTGAGTAGTCAAAAAAATCTGGGTTAGGGTTAAAGCAAATAAGGAAAGGAGGAAAGATAAGTGACCTGAGATGGTAGGAGAGTGGAACTTCGATATGTTTTAGTTACACCCCTAAGGGATCGTTTCTTTTGAAGACAAGTTATACTGGGATAAGTTATGATGCGATTAGTTTTGCTGGGATTAGTTATGTTGGGATTAGTTACACTGGGATTATTTCTTATTCATTATTTGGTATGTTATATTAAAATTAACATGCGTTGTTTAATTTCTTAGAAGAAGTTGTTTGTTTATAAAAATACCTCCACCCTATTTAACCTAAAAATGCCTAAAATTTCCCCTTTTCTTGCTCCTTTATCTGTTTGAAACACATCAATTCTCTTTTAAATATATATGTTGACTTATTTCTTCTTCTTTTTCATTTCCATGATACATTTTCCCTTATTTGTTTGTCAATTTGATGCCCTTTATGGTTCTTTTATGATCTTAAGTTAGTATTAGTTGTTTTGCATTAGAACATAACTCTTTCCCTTTACTCTTTTGGATTTATATGGTAGGCAATCTGAAATATAACCATTCTAAATTGAAGAATCCAACAAACATTGCACAACGTATTCATTACACGAAACACTCCAATTGTTACTCGTTATAGATGAAAATTAGCTCAACAAACTAGTTTTTAAAATAAGATTGGTTCAACAAAGTGAATAGACAAAATGGAAAAAATAGACAACGATATAAGAAAAGGGAAAGGATTATTATTCAACTTTAGGGCTATTTTAGTCAATTTGTTATTTTATCCTGGGATAACTTATCCCAAGATTATTATTTCACCCTCTGGTGGGTATAAGATATCCCAGTACTATTTTTAATACTGGAATAACTTATCCAAAAATTAGTAACCAAATAAAGGATAAGGTGGTACGAACTTTTTATCCCATTACTATTTTTGCTTATCCGTCATACAAAACTATCTATAATTGTGAGCCTACAAATAGCTTGTGGAAGTACTCATACAGAATAGAAGGTTAGGAGTCCGACTCTCTTGAAACCAATAGGTGTTAGTATCTAAGAGATGGCCGCGCAGATGGGGAAGAAATTAGGATGTGACCTTTGGATATAGCAGTTACATCTCAGAAAATTTGAGTTGTTGCGTTGAGAATAGACTAATGCG
>NC_081346.1:54826825-54832860 GCF_029784015.1 Lycium ferocissimum
ACACGATGAAAATTTGAAAAAGCAAGCCATAGCCTCTAACGTCACATATGGGAAACGAACTTTTTTTAGGGGGTCACAAAACCCAAAAAAACTAACAAAATATCAAGGTGAAAAGGGCCCCCTTTTTATAGATGAATTTTTCCAAAACGGACTATGTCGATATAGTTGACCAAGGCCCATATACAACCCACACATGTCTACAAACCTCTAAGAGTATAATAGTGAAATATGACGGGACAGGGTGTCACGCCCCGAACCATGGCCTGGGCGTAACACGGCACTCGGGCCTTGCTTACATGTGTCCGAGCGAACCTCATGGCTTGCTTGTCAACATGGGCATCAAAACAATATCTATATGATGCTATTTAAATAAATCATGAAAATATAATTTGCGGAATAAAGTCTTGAAATTATCTCATAACGCGAAAATTCATGAAAACGTAATAGTACGGAAACATGAAAACACGTAGCGACTCTGTGAACTAATATACATCTATGAAACCTCTAAAGCATTAATACCGAATACTAACTACGGGACATGGCTGGACTACCATAAGCGCATACTAATATAGACTCCATGTTGAACCCAGACCCAAGGGAGTGGGGCTCATCGATAAGGCGCCAGCGAAGTGATCCTACACGCGGTGTATGCTCACGAAAATCGGTGTCTGCACCGTGAAGTGCGAGCCCGAGCAAAAAGGGACGTTAGTACATGGTGAATAGTACTAGTATGTAAAACCTGTTGAAATGAAGAACATGGCACAACATAGGTATAGAACATGTGAGCTGAAAATGTAACTTGAACATGAGCATGAGAAACGTGATAAAGCCTAAAAACGGTAATTCAATGAAAATACATGTATAAAACTTCTTTATGTGGGGAATGGTATAGTGTAACCGACAACATGATACGGTAGCCTATGGGGGGAACACTCACACCTTGCCGGGGGATATGAGATTTAAGTAATAATAGCATGTAAGGATCCAAACTGCATAATGAAGGTGTTGCCTACTTGCTGACAACCCTTATCCTACGGTGGCAACGTAATTTCAGGCTATCTGAGCCTTCTCGTTTAACTAAGCAATCTCAAAAACATGAACATGATGTAGTTGGCTAAGAAGCCCATGATTTTCGTGAAATAACTTGTAACATGGTTTCATGAAATATCTTGTAATGTGGTTTCATAAAATAACTTATCGTAGTCTTGCAAACATGTTCTTGATTCATGAGTAATAACAATAGTTCATAATTTATATATATAATTGACTTGAAAACTTGCTTGTAACTTGCTACATAAAATCATAAAATTTCATATAAACAAAATGAGAATACATGAGGAAGAATTCATGATTCATGGATTAAGCTAGGGTTCCTAATAACTTGGTAATGGAAGATTAGGAATACAGCCATGCGAATATAGATACCAAATTCATGTACGTCAATACGCTAACTATGGGCTACCAATATGTTGGGTTTAATGCCCTAGGGTTTTGTACTTCATGAATATCATGAAACGGAGCATGGGGAAGAACGTGAGGATTCCCACATGTGATGGAAGTTCTACATACATTAAAGACTTGAGCTTTGAAGAGGATTTCTAAAATCTTGAATTCTTGAACCTTGAGATGGGTTTACTCGAGTTAGAAAAGATTAGGGACTTGAATTCAACTGGAAATCATGATAAAACTTACCTTGTAGGGTTCTTGAGGCTTCGGACTTGTTCTTCTTGATTTTAGGGTAATCTTTCGTGAATGGGGGTCTTTGGAAATAAACCCCAGACCTTAAATATAACTTAAAACGTATGCGCTTGAGCCTTTTGACCCGAAACTTACTTTGTTTCGCGATGGTTCCGCGATGCGGTTGCATCGCACAACGTTACGAAGCTAAAAAATCAGGTTGCGATCTCTCCGCAGCGGGAAGCCATCGCGCGCTCTCTCACCGCGCCACAGAAGCGGGTGTCGATTTATAGTGTTCGGTAAAATGGGCATAACTTCTTGTACGTAACTCCGTTTTCGGATGGGCGACCTCTTTGGAAAGCTATTTCAAAGATCTACAACTTTTATTGAGGAAGGTTCCTCAAATTCCCAACAGATTTGCTGAAATTTGACTGGAAGTCAGACGTATCGAAAACTTATTTTATAGGATTCAAGTGCTTTACTATTAGCCATATTGAGATGATCATATCTCCTCGTCCGATCTACGATTGTTGGTCATATATCGTTAGAAAGGTATTTCTACATACTATAACTTCCATTAAGGGTACTTTCCCAAATTTCAAACCGATCAAGGAGTTATCGGCGCCGAAGTAGGCGTATCAACCATTTTCGCAAAACGGTCAAACAGTTTTCCGCTAAAACTCTAATGCTATGAGTCTAAACTTAGTTCAAGATGCGGTGTTACACGAGGCCTGCCGTGCCCCGGACCCGCATAGCCAGAGTCTATATCAAAGGATACGTACCAAAACGACTCAAGCTGGGAACAACGGAGCTCTCAGCGGTCGAGCGAAGTCCCTGGACGGAGGATCACCAAGGCGGTGTCTGTGCCTGGGAATGAAACGCGACCCACAGAAAGGGGTCGGTACGGAAAATGTCTTGAATATGTAAAGCATAAGAACATCACGTACGGATGAATCATGAAAACCGAAATATCAATAATTGAATGCATCCGTGGCCAACATCCGAGAATGTCTTTGCTAACTACTATATGACCGCTGACTTCTATGGCGTATGATAAGCATAGATTATAATATAACTGATTGTGCTGTTGAACGTACAGGCCGATCCATATATAACATAATAATGCCGAGAAACGTACGGCCCGATCCATATATAATATAATAATACCGAGGAACGTACGGCCCGATCGATATATAATATAATATATATAAATACATGTAAGTCTCAGAAAAGGATATGGTGGCATAAGAAGCTAGTATGATAAGTATCTGGGAGTTATGGACATAAAACATAGGAGGCCAAGATACAAATTTCTCTACACTATCTAAGAATAGAGTCTTTGGAACTCGCTTTGTCACTGTGCTCGTTCATATGATAAGGATCATGCCAAAATGAAAGAAAGGGATAGCCTTAACATACCTGACAATCTACCGAATCACCCAACGTCCACTCCTCGAGTCCATATGTCTACAATCACGACGATAATATCACGATTAGACCATTTACACCACCTACTATCTAATTTGTTTACGAACGAAACTTAATGAAATTCGGGCAGCATTTCCTCTATAAACTGGATAATCCCAAAAATCCAATTCAATTGAATCATCAACAACAATACCAACCATTATTATACATCATAACTGAGCTGATTCCATCCATTTAATCCAACTAAAACAGCCCCCGATCCATAAATTTCAACAAAACAACAAACGAGTTTATAACGCTATTTTCTCCGTTCTAATCCGTTAAAACCCTAATTAAACTTATTAACAATGAAAAAGGGACCTTAATCTTACCTTAAGTATGCAGCAACCACGTCAACACTCCTCTTTTTTGGCTGATTTTTAGCTCAAACTGAAGGCAACGCGACGCACAACGCTTTTCTTTTCATGAGCTTGGGGATTCGGGGCTTGGATTTTGATCAAAATGGCTTTCTTAGCCTAGAAGGTCTCTCCCTCTCCCTCTAATGTTTTGGAAGCTCCTAGATGAAAATGACCTTCCCTCAAATGAATTTTCCATATATATTAACGTTAATGGGCCTCATGGGCCGAAATATAAATGCTTGGGTCGGGTCTCAACTTGCTGCCCCGCCGGCCCAACTTGCATCGTCCATAACTCCTTATCCCGATA
Source organism: Lycium ferocissimum (assembly GCF_029784015.1). Classification (NCBI taxonomy): domain Eukaryota; kingdom Viridiplantae; phylum Streptophyta; class Magnoliopsida; order Solanales; family Solanaceae; genus Lycium; species Lycium ferocissimum. The sequence goes on from NC_081346.1 coordinate 54,830,636, forward strand.
TCATTTTGATGAGCGGTTTATTGCGTTGAAAAATAGACTCGATGAAATTCATTTTAGGCTTTTGAAACACCTTAAAACTCCTCATATACTTGGAGATATACCTCCAACAATAGGGGCTAAAAATCTGGTCCTAGATTTTACTGAAGTTGTTCCGATTCATTTCGTTTAGATTCGTTTAACTTCTAATCCTCTTCCAACGCTAATGTAACCTCTTATACATAGATATACATACTCATATACATCCATAACAATCCATACATGCGTCTCGAAACGTCCGGAGAATCACAATAACCTTAAACATAACTAGAGAACTCACAAAGCTTCGCCGAAACTCGAATCGTAAAAGTATATTCATATCTTTTGTCCATCTTCTATATCATTACTAATAATCTCAAATACTTTAAAAGGGCACTCACATTACCTAGTATACATACTCATAACATGATTTCAAATCCTTTAGGTTACCATGTCACCTCGGGATACTTAAGGCAACCATATATATAACAATATTCTTACTAACTCGATTAACTTTCCTTGAAATTTCTTAACTCATTCATTCTTGTCTTATGTCAAGTAGCACAGACTCTTACGTGGTGTAACAATGCCATCCCCTACAGTCTGGTCTCTACCCAGCTGGTACTCGGGCTCGGGAGATGGAGACCTCTGTCGTCGCTGGCCCAACATCGGAGCTCTACCCCTAGCTGGGGCAGCCCCGTGGCCTCTCGCTCTGCCGCTGTGAGTTGCTTTTAAAGGTATTTTAAGATGGTCTTAGTGTGGTTTGAAGAATTATTTGCTAGAGAGATGATTAGTAGTTCGAATGATTAGAATGAGTTACATTCAAGGTTTTATAGGAACAAGGTTTATTGGGGGATTCAGGGGAAGTTGACGAATGAGTTCTACTGTGGCTTATATAAACAGAAGGTTATTACGACTAAATCAAAGAAATGTTTTCTATCCAGTCTACAAATACACGAGGAAGACGAAAGGTAATAAGAATTAGTCTCTAAGGAAGCGAACACGACAAGAAGCAACTACAATGAGTTAGAACAGGTCGACGCCAAGGAATGTCAAAAGCTATGAGGATCGTTATGGATAAGAATTACGATTAAGGATGTAAATGAAATATTCTTGATGTTGTGATACCATAAGATAAGACCTTTAAGGGGGGGGGGGGGGAAGGGAATGAACCGAAGTACGAGCATAAAGGCTAAGATAATGAGTTGCTGGTTTTATGTTGGAAATATATTATGGATGTGTTTTGAAGCAAGATCAATTGTGGGAAATTAAGTGGATAAAATAAACAGGATCTCCAGGCAGTGATAGGAAAGTTATAATGGGATTATCTACAGTGTGGTTTAATAAGTAAACAAAAATTTAACGAACAAAGTCGAAGGAGTATAAAGGTCAAGTACGACTTCTAAAGATAGTGTTAACGTATGGAAGATCGAGAGAGAAATAGTAGGAAGTGTGCCTTGGGAATTAGGAATGGATTATGAAATCCTTGGATAAAGATATCAACGATAAGACAGGATTATCCCATGAGAATTGCTGAAGGGAAATACATGAGAAGAAACAGAATCGAGCAACATTCTGAAAAAGAATTAGATGTCCACGATATGATAAGGATATGCTTATAAGTATTTACAAGTTAATGACAAGATATTTAAGGGAATAATTTAGTGAATTATGTAAGAGATGACGACGCTACAAGTTTAAAGGAAAAACACAGAAGGATGGGTGAGTTAACAAGAAATGAGAATAAAAATAAATGGACAATCGACACGTCATGAGACCGAGGAGAACTGAGGCAAAGGAATGAGCGTGTAGGTACTGACATCGACACTGAGAGTAAGTTCGATTACACTTTAACATTCGAGGACGAATGTTCCTAGGGGGGAAGGATGTCACATCCCGTATTTTCGTGCCTTAGAAAACGGTCGAGTTAGAAGACGTAAGTAGCGAAAAACCTTTCTATCTCCAATTTTATATGTGGTTAGAATAATAGTATGGATGTACCGTAAGGATTTGAAGTTAAACGAATTGAAGAAAAATAATTTTCGCCAAGGTTCAATATTTATTTGAATGAAATACGATCCAAGCTATAATACCCCGTATTTTTGAACTAGGAAATCGAACCGGCCAACATTATTAAATTCCGAGCTCGGAGAATTTTGGTCATAGTCAAATAAGTAAATGAAGATTGGTGTATGAAAAGATGAAGTCCC
>NC_081346.1:54832960-54840951 GCF_029784015.1 Lycium ferocissimum
AAAAATTTAATACAAGTACTCGAGACATTCCCTGGATAAAATTAACTCAACTAAAAGGGCAACCTCTCGCCTTCAAAATTCATGCACCGCATCCTAAAATTTTCCTACCGACCTCAACAATTGAATAATGGATGACAATGATGTCAGGCCCAAAATCTAGCCTTCAAGTCTATTCTCCAAATCACGACTTAATTAATCAACATCATATTTGAACGAAACAAAACAAACAGGTCTTAAAAATGAAATTAATACTAAGCAATATCTATTTACCACCTACCATGAGCTAACTACCTAATTCATTAATCATAAGCCATTGTTTTTCCATTTTTCACGTGACCAAATAGCCCATAATCATTGCATTTTACCAATTAACAAAACTCTTTTAATTTTTATCAACCTAAACCCCAAATCTTACAGCAAAATGTTCAACTCTGTTACAGTCCTTTCTTATTAACGTCATTGCAGCTAAAGGAATTCAAGAGCAAAAATATAATAATCACTTATCCATAAATATGATATCAATTAGTGCAAGCATTAAAAAAATAATTAAATAGCAGTTAAAGGGAAAGATGGACCTTAAACAATTGCAATTTCCCTTCAATGCTAATTAAGAATCTCTAGATCCAAACCAACCGAACCGGCAAGCCTCGAATTAGAACCCACGACGTCGACTTCCATTGTGGCCAGAAACCCCAACCTATAAGTTATTACGGTGATTTTTGGGTGGTTCGAATTGTGGAGATGGGTGAAGGACTGGTGGTTTAATGGGAATTTTCCGGTAGGGTGGCGACAGTTGATGGTGGTGATTTTAAGAAGAAGATGATAATGGTGGGTATATTTTCTCTATTTTTTGGATCTGTTCGTCACTTTCTCTCTCTATCCGTTTTTTTTTTCTTATCTCTTTCTCTCTCTCTATTCTATATCTCCATCCATTTTCTTTCTATGCTACTCTGTATATATTTATGAAGATAGCCCAAAAATGTTTCCAAAACCCTCTATGGTCGTTTGGTGCATGGCCAAAATTATCCCGGGATTATAATCCCAGGACTAATTTATCCCATATCTCAGGACTATTTTATACCATCTCCTAGATGGTATAAAATAGTCCCGGGATAAATGGTATAAGAAGGTATATCCCAGCTTATACCATGGGATGCATTTTATATTTTGTTTGGTACAAGGTATAAATTTATTCCAGGATAAATTTATACCTTCTACCAAACATGGTACAAAAAATTAGTGCTGGGATATCCCAGCTTATACCATGCACCAAACGACCCCTTTGTGTATTACCCTCAATTCACGTGCCTGTCCCCTCTTTCTTTTTCTTTTTTTCTTTTTTATTTTTAATTGTGTGGGCCCCACCCCCTAATATCTTTCCAAAAAAAACGTGTGGCCCTTCCATTTAAAATCTATTTTCCTCCTTGTCTTTTTGTATGATGTGTATGTATATATTGTGGAGTAGTGAGCAAGAAAAATTCAAGTGGGCCCTACATATGGAATATGCTCAAGGTGTGATGGTGTATATGTGAGGTGTATGAAAACGTGTATTGTAAAATGGAGTGGGAGGAATTAGTTTGTTGGAAAGAATCTTATGAGGTGGAACTTTTTGGTTGGTCCTCTTTTTATTTCTTTGTTTTAATAAAAATCTAAATACACTTATAAATTTTAGCCACCTAATTTTAGACTAAGAAAAAATAAAACGTATACATTTAAATCCGGTTAAAAAGAAAAAAAAAATTTGAAAATTTTCTCTTTATCTTAACTACAACTCTATATATTCCTTTTTTTTTTTAATTATTATTTCATTTTTACAAAAGACAACTAAAAATGAGATCAATTCCAGAATAGCAAGATTAAGCCGAAAAGAAATATTTAATATTAAAAATCATGTAAAACAACTCGGGGAGGGTAAAAAAATTACGTGTCTACTGACTTCGAGGGGAGAATGTGGCTCATCTCGTATTTTGGGTTTTGGGTCAGGTGTAGGGGAAACATTTGCGACGTTCTCCTTTTCCTTCCTTATGGGTCTCACAGGGCTTTAGCTGGCGGCTTTGTTAGCTATGCTGACAATTCTGCTAGACTTAAGGTCATCTTCTATAGCTTCTCCCATTTTTACTAATTCAAAAAATAGTCTTCTGGCCATGGACATCATTTGATCATAGAAATCTAATTCTTGTGATCGGATAAAGATAGAGACCGACTCCGCTTCGCTCATTGGTGGTTGCACTCGGGCAGTTTCATCCCTCCACCTACTTGCATATTTGCAGTAGTTCTCAATGGACTTCTATTTGACTTTTTCCAAGTAGTATTTGTCAAGCATAGTTTCGACGTTGAATCGAAACCTTTCCATGAAGGACTTCGCCATATCATTCCATGTAATCCATCAGCACATGTCTCACGCGGTAAACCAATCAACGGCTTCTCCAGTCAGGCTTCGTCTAAATAACCTCCTTATGAGTTCTTGATTCTTCTTCACACCGACCAGTTGATCGCAGTAAGAACGCAAGTGGGCCTTGGGATTTCCCGTTCCATCGAACATTTTGAATTTGGGCACCTTGAAGCCCTCAGGTAAATCCAAATCATGATGCATGCAAAGATCATCATAACTCAAGCCAGTTAGCTTACGAGGTGCTCTTGTGGATTGTTCAAACATTTCTGCGACTTTGCTCTCTATTTCTTTATCACGCCAGCCTTGTTTAGCTCTCCAGGCCATCTCTATCACTTCGTAGTGATTGAGCTTATGGTGCTCTGGGGAAAAGGCATTTGGGATGATCGGAGTATGGAAGGATACCGTTGGATGTGCGGCATAGCTTTTGGGTGTGTAGGTGGTTCGTGAAGTTGGTAGAGAGACGGTGCTTGGGCGGGTAGCAGGGTTGGTGTGAGTGGGTTGCAGGGCCTGGTACGATGGCACAAAATGGGTAGTTCCAGGAATTTGGGTGGTGTTGAGAGGTGGTGGAGTGTGGTATGATGTACCAATGTGGGGTGGTTCAGCAGTGAGTGGGAGGAATGGTACCTGTTGTAGGTTGTGCATCCACCAAACAGTATATGAGGAGCCTAGTTATGTACTAGTTCCGCATGCAATGCAGTGCGAAAATCAACAAAAGATTTTTACGTGAAAAACTCCTTGCTCAAGAGATTAAAAATCACGACTTGCCTTAGTAGGATTTCAACTCCACCAACCAAGCAACTCAGGTTACAACTCTACCGTAAGCTAGGAATTAACTTCCATAATCCCTCACCCTTACAATAACGCTTATGCAAGCCTCACCCTTGACTACCCCTAGCCAAGCACACTAATACACTTAGACTCACCGCAGCCTAGTGTACCACTGAAAGGAACCCTTTGAGAATTTACCACAGTGACTAACTCTAGCCACACACTAATACAACTAAGCTAACTCTAGCCTAGTGTACCACTCAAGAGCTTATGGAAGCAACCTTGAGAATTTAAAGCACCTACAAACAACTTCTTTTCATGGAACAGTAGGTTTACAGTTTAAGCACAAAAGAACAAAGACTCAACAACCTAAGGACCTAAAACATCTTCAGTTCTTGACCTTGTCCTTCAGGTTGATGTTGCTCTGTTCTTGAGAAACACCTTGAAAGCTGGAGACTTGCACTTTGGATAGAGCAATTTTCGGATTGTGCAATAATGAGTCTTTTCTTGGAAGATAATGTCTTTATATGCACGAAGAGAAAGAGAGAAAGAGAGAGAGAGAGAGAGAGAGAGTAGAGATGACCGCTCATGAAATTTGGACCGTTAGCCAATCGGCCTTGTTATGGTACTATTGTACAACTTCCATTATTCATTTCAGCCTCTCACTTTAAAGTGGTGGATTTGGACTTTCAGCTTTAGTGACCAAACCCTTTATCTGGAGGAACCTGTTTCCTCATTTGTTCTTTGAACAAGTTGTAAGTGATGGATACCGTTAGTAGTTCTGGCTACTGTGCATTGTTGGCCGAGTGTAGCCGGAGACTCCGATCCAATCTTGTCCGTATAGATCAACATATCTGGTCTCTCATATATGAGCAAATCCTATAGGCATCTGATCCTTCAAGGAGCATGTTAGAAAAAACAGCATATGAGGTATCATAGAGTTAATCAAGTTCATACAGGTGAACCTAATTGTATCTAGTTTCTTAGGGTTTGTCATGTCATCAAAACGTATCATTTGTTATTATTTTCCCTTTTTTGATGATGACAAAGTGACGTCCTTTGTATTCCCCCTAAGGACCAGATCCCTTACCCAGATGCCTCATTTGTTCCCCCTGAGACTTAGACCTCGAGATACAGAGTAGTGTTCTTGTCCTTTGAGTAAGGTTTGTCAAATTATCAAAACATGTCATGACATATCAATTTCCCCCTTTTTGATAATAATAAACTCATAGATAAAATTCCCCCTGAGAACTAGATTCCCACCTGTTCCCCCTGCGGATCAGTCCTTCACTTGCCCATCTTGCAGTCCTATTTCCCTTTTGCACGGTTACTTTTATCTTTTGCACATGTATCTCTCACATATATTGATTATATTCTTGACACTATCAGACTTATGGAAAGGCCATATTGAGGACTGGGCTTCTCACTCTCTCTGGTTTCACAAGGTTTGGAAATCATCAAAACATATAGTTATTTCCCCCCTTTTTTGATGATGACAAACTTAGAGACACTATTTATATACTGCTCTCCCTCATCATTCTTCCTCCTTTTCCCACCCTTTATTTTCTTCCCCTTTTTGGCATCATTGAACAGAGTAATAAAAGTAGCATAAGCCAAAAAGAAGTTCAGTAGCATTAACTCATGGCCACTAGGGCAACACAACAAAAGCAAGAATAGTAACAACAAGTATTATGGTCATTGCACAAATCAGAGTAATTGCCCAGATTAGATTAAGCATATAAAAAACATAGTAGTCTTTATCAGTACAAAATATGATGTTTAAACTGCCATGAGTGCCATAGTCATCAAGCTATGGAATACAAAGGGTCAGATATTCAGGGGAACTAGGAGGGGCTCAAGAACTAAGGATTAGTGGATTTAGACAAAGATTTTCAGTCATTAGCTAAGAGTCAGCTTCCTTTGCAGCACCACTGAGACCTGGTCCCTTTTCCTTCTTGAGCATTTTGATTTCTCCCTGATTACCACACCATCCTCAATGTAATATCATGCACAACCGGCAACCAATTGTGCATAATAGGCTGGTGGATTCATGGATACCAAATGTATGCACCTTGTATATATAGCAATAACCAGTTTGTATCTGTCGGATCCGTTCTCATCAACCAATACATGGTAATGAGTTGGACGGCTAGTACCTCGGATTTTAGCGTGGCTATACCAGTAAACATCAGGCTCTATAAGGTGGCACATCTTGGTATCTATCATAGTATCTAGCAAGGTGTTTCCATCCTTGTCTGTCATGAAGGATCATTGTGATTCGCAGGAAACAGATGTGCATGATGTCTCTTCTGCACTACACAAGGATTACTCGTGATAGATACCTTTCTTCCAGTGGATTGTATACCTTGCGGATTACATCCATTTCTTCCCTAATAGGTTTCTTCCCCTTCATCTGTTTCATCATTAGATCCTATCGGGTTCCTTCATCGCTTTCTTTTGCCTTCAAGGCCTCTTCAAACCCCTTAACAATTTCAGTTCCACTTTCTATGATTTTAGATCTTTTTCGCTCCCCCTCATTTAGAGTCATCGAGGAGAAGGTCTACACAGGGCTCATAGAGTCCTTTATCTTTTCTAGAATGATTGATGGAAGTAGGACTTACCAAAGTCAGACTATCTTTCGGATCTGGTAGTGATATGGTGGAGTTTAGATTCTAGCCAGTGAGGAAGGACGATTCAGATTTCATATATGGTAATTTATTTGGCAAGATCTGAAAAAGGAACGATTTTCTTTTGAGGTACGAAGAGGTTTAGGATGGACAAGCATTTAAAGGGCTTAAATTGGAATAGGAAGTGGAAGAGTCTTAATGAAATGGCATTCTAGAAAGTTCTAGACATATGAACCACTGAAGAGACTACTAACTTGAGTCATGGACACCAGGCCCCTTGACAATTTTGAAGACGAGGCAAGAGCTTTGAGATGTGCAATGTCACTTATGTTTGCACTATCCTGACCTTGCCACATGTGTGTACCTGTAACGGTACAAGAGTGAGTTAGATGCTTTCGAAAAACACCTTTTAGCTTTCTACCTTTCCTCTCAACATAGCTAAGCCTGAAGAAGTTTGAGGAAAGGCAACAAGTTGAGCTCGATCAAACCCATCTCCTATAGATTGCTCCCTACTTAGTGCCTTGGTGAAGATGTCTGCTACCTTGTCTGTCTTGCAGAATCAGCTTTCAGCAAGTATAGTGATAGAGGGACCAAATTTCTCTGTGCCACATTTTCAGTTCATGGGAGGATGACTTACCAAAATTTTTGTCACTGCCAAGAATGTGACCTTTCTTGCCATTTTCAAAAAGACACACTTCTCCTTGGTAGGCTTTGAGTGAGAGGGTATCATCCACTTTTTCGGTTATATGTCTTGAGCAGTCACTATCTAAGTAAACATTATAAAAAGAATTTTAGACTGCCTCTTCTCACTCCAGCCTTCTTCCTTTTCCGGGAAACTTGGTCGGTCAACTCTTGGCTTCTTTCTCAATCTTCTGACCAGTCCCAGATCCAGCCTTGCAACTTTTCATAGGAACATGAGGTCCATCATAAATGATTTCCCACAACTTAGATCCTCACCCATGAAAAGTTATGCCTTTTCCCTTTCCAAAATCCATGATATTCTCTGTTAGATCTTGATGGTCTTGTGATAGATTCTCTTTTCTCTAGGCTTGGTGAACTAGCCATGATGAAGAACCTCCCTAGGTATTAACCTTTTACAAAGAACCTGCTCTAATACCAATTGTTGCAGGAAAATACGTGCATCCACCAAACAGTATATGAGGGATCTGGTTGTGCACCAGTTCCCTTAAGCAATACAGTATGAAAATCAACAAAAGATTTTTATATGAAAAATTCCTTGCTCAAAGGATTAAAAACAACGACCTACCTCAATAGGATTTCAACTCCACTAACCGAGCAACTCAGGATAAAACTATATCGTAAGCTAGGAATTAACTCCCATAATCCCTCACCCTTACAATATTGCTTATGCAGCACTCACCCTTGACTACCCCAAGACAATCACACTAATACACCTAGACTCACCCCAGCCTAGTGTGCGCAAAAAGCGCACCACGAGAATTCTGTCACGACCTAACCCCCGTGGCCGCGGCCCGAGTGTCCTGCTGAACCGGCACCCATACGCACACAACCGACAGATACGCATATCAAATAGCTAATCTCGTTTAGACATACATAAATTCATACAAATATCGGGTACGTCGCATGAAAGTATATATACATACATAAACATACTTAGACACGTACACTTTAGCCGGCGAGGCTATCATAACGGAGACGTAGTCGCAAACCCGAACATACGTACACGACCGGTGACAACTCACAACCCACAATCATGTCTACGAGCCTCTTATCACATAACGAAGAATCGAGAAGACGGGACGAGGGCCCCGCCGTACCCAAATAGTCATATATACCGAACATATGAACAACGGACGATATATACCAAAAGTATCGGCCCTCGGATCGAGGAGCTCCTCGAAAATAGCGGTATCGAAGTCCTAGACCGGTGGCGTATCACGCGGTGCGTCCGTACACGTGGGCATGTAACACGGCCCCAGAAGCAAGGGGGTCGGTACGAAGATGTACCAGGATGTATAACGAAGAGGTAACAAGTATAACCATGATCAAAAACGGGGAGTACGAAGCATGGCGGACGAGCTGTAATTAGAATCTGAAGTACAAAAAAAGTAATACCGTGTGGAGACCTCGAGAAGACAATAGTGCATATCGGATCATATAATATCATGCGAACATGTATCGTGTCCCGGGCCCCGGATAGGGGCTCGGTGTGAAGTCTCATA
>NC_081346.1:54841051-54864473 GCF_029784015.1 Lycium ferocissimum
GTAGGGGCTCTTGCACTTAGTAATAATACCACAAGAAATGAATTTTTTGAACCAAGGACTTGGCTCCAAGAATTTTCTTCTTTTCTTTTCTTTTTTTTCTCTCTCTAGCCGAAATGGCTTCTTTCTCTTGTTCTTGATCTCTTTTGATTTTTCTTGAATTTTCTAGAGAGAAACACATAGATTTATTTGTCCCTTAATAGATCACATTCTTGGCACATGGCAAAATTTATTAATTGGGGTGGGTTTGGGCCTTAGGTTGGCCGGCCACCCCTTCCAATTTTGGGCCTCATTTGCTTATTGTCTTTTTGGCCCAATTCTACGAAGAATCATGTTTTGCAAATTCCCGAAACAAATTTCCAAAATTCCAATTTTACCCTTAGGCCTTCTCCATGGTTTCCCGCATTCAGCCCATATCCGCCCACATACCTACTAAGAAAAATTCAAACATGGCCTTCTTTCTCATAAATCACAATTACTTCGAATTTTCCGATTACGCAAAAAGGCGGGATATAACATCACCACAGTGACTGACTCTAGCCACACACTAATACAACTAAGCTAACTCTAGCCTAGTGTACCACTCATGAGCTTGTGGAAGCAACCTTGAGAATTTAAGACACCTACAAACAACCTCTTTTTATGGAAAAGTAGGTTTACAGTTTAAGCACAAAAGAAAAAAGACACGACAACCTAAGGCCCTAAAACATCTTCGAGCTGACCCGGTCCCCGCGGGCTGCGTGGGCTCGTTCTTGAGGAACACCTTGAAAGGTGGAGACTTGCAGTTTGGATGGAGCAATTTTCAGATTGTGCAAGAATGAGTCTTCTCTTGGAAGATGATGTCTTTATATACACGGAGAGAGAGTAGAGATGACCACTCATGAAATCTGGACCGTTCATCAATCGGCCTTGTTGAGGTACTACTGTATAGCTGCATTGTACTTTCAACCACTCACTTTATAACTATGGATTTGGACTTTCAGCTTCAGTGACCAGACCTTTTATCTAGAGGAACTTGGTTCCTTGTCTGTTCTTTGAACAAGTTGTAAGTACTGGATACACAGTAAGTAGCTTTGCGACTGTATTGTTGGTTGAGCATGCAGGAGACCTGATCTCATCTGGTCCTGCTGGATCAACATATCTGGTCTCTCATATATGAGCAAATACTGGAGGCATCCGATCCTTCAAGAAACATATTAGAAAAGCAACATATTAGATATCATAAGGTTAATCAAGTTCGGACAAGTGAACCAAATTGTACCTGGTTCCTTAGAGTTTGTCATGTCATCAAAACATATCATTTCTTACCAGTACCGGTAGGGTAGGTGGGGAACTCAGAGGTGGAAAAGGAGAAGGATTCCTTCTTGCCTCAGTAGGTGTTTGTTTGGCCGCACTGGCCATTTTAGCTCTTGCGACTTTCTCTTGAAGATCAACAACTTTCTCGAGTAGCATACTGATCACATCCTCGAAATGCGAGGGTTCTTTTTGGTTTGGGGATGTTGAATCCCTGATGACGATTTCATTTCTGTTGCGTTCGTCTTCTGAAGTACTAGTCATTTTTTCTTTACCTTTGTCTTGCTCGGAAAGAGACGCTATTATGACTTTTGATCTAGTGAAGTAGTCGAGCATCAAATGACATGGATCAACCTCTTTAGTATGTTAGACATAATAAACAACACAAGAAATTGCACGTATTTTGCAAATAAGCACATAAGGCATAGAAAATACATGTATTTGATTCAAGCGTTTTATTGATCCTCCCTTCTGAGGTTTTGGTATTTTGGCTCTTTTGAGTCATTTGTGGATTTTGGTTTGGAGGTTTTACGGTTGATTGGCTTTAATCTGTCTTCTTAATGCTTACTTATGCCTAAAATGGGGAAAATATATATTTTATATAATATAGGGACCTAGTCTTACATAGACTGCCTACGTATACCTCCATGAGAAATCTGGACCTTCCGTAGTTTCGTTTACATAAAAAATATTCCCTAACTTTGCTCTACCTAAAAGCCTTCCCATACCAGGGCCGCTATGGCCTTTCTATGTATCCCTCCTTGAGGCATCAGGTCGGACATAGTTTTTTTTACATATAAATAGAGGGGACAACATTTGATTTACAAAAGGAATATCTAGATCTACCCAAAAGATGACCTCTCATTGAGATCGAAGCTGGTGGTTTGTCCTTACAACCATGAATTTGGCCAAAGGCCTTACTTCTTAGTAATGGGGAGGGAGTACTACCCAGATCTTCCCAGTGTGGACCAGATGTTCCAACTCGAACTTGAAGGCTTCACATTCTTCAATGTCATGCCCTGGTGCCACAGAATGAAATAAGAAAATCCTATTTTGGCTTGGCCCGCAAGGGAGGATTTTTAAGTGGCCTTGTCACGCTCAAATCTGGAGAAGCGTGCCTGACACCCGGTGCCATAATCGGCTCGAGCGAACCACTATGGAACTGTGACTCTGGAGGGGTAACCCTCAACTAAGGCCTAACTGCAAACAGACAATACTAACATGGCTGACGATGCCGCTATAAGCATCTACAACCAATAGTAACAAAATGAACATATACAAGGGCTGACAAGGCCTCTAAACTGACATACTTTACTGACAAGACATGTCTACAAGCCTCTATAGAAGTGTGCCTATAACATGTTCGGGACAGGGCCTCGACCTACTTATACACTCAAATTACACCTATTAAATGATGTAAAGTGGATGATGAAAAATATAGTAACCTAATTAGGTTGGAGTCAAATCCCATCTGGAATATGGTGTGAAAAGGTTACTAAAGTAGTGTAGTATTTTCTTGCAGTCTAGTTTCGTATTTTGTTGAGTTTGTAGAAGATTTGTTGCTTATGACCAATTGCTAACTAATTTCTTTGGATTGTAATATATGGTAAAAGAAACCAAGGTTGTTGTCACGACCCAAACCGATGAGTTGTTAGACACTTTCACACTTTACCTGGATCTTACTGAATAAAAGGGTGGCCCATATGTGACTCATAACTGAAATATATTGACTTCAGTACTACGTCAAGAACTCGTGAGCACATACATACACACATATATATACACGTACTCTAAACAGCAGTGCAAGCCGACTAGGCTACTGTAGATACTGTATAACTAAAATAGAAGCCGACAAGGCTAAATGACATCCATACCACGTACAATCGTCTACAGACCTCTAAAGGAGTACAAAGCTGGAGAAAGGATGGGACAGGACCCCGTCATACCCATATATACATCAAAATAGTATACCCAAAATAGACTGCAGCTCCGAACCAAGTGGAGTGCACCGACTACTACTGGATGGAAGTCCTACCGAGTTGGACAGTCTATCTTTTTACCTGAACCTAGGGGCATGAACGTAGCCCCCAAGAAATAGGGGAGTCAGTACGAATAATGTAACGAGTATGTAAGGCATGAAAGCAACATATATATAAGAATCATGAAAGGAATCTGAGACATAAGAGCAAATCTGTATATCTGAATGCATCTGTGTGACTGTATATCTAGGAGTGTTTGTATAACTCTGTATAACTGAAAGTGCCCCAAAGGGCGTATGATATGCATGCTTTCTTTTAAAAATCATATACATATATCATAGTACAATTATTAGTGCTGTGGAACATACATCCCGATCCATAAATGTTAGTGCGACAGAATGTGCAGTCTGATCCAAATATCATATCATCCGGCGTCTAGGGTAATCTCATAACGTACCCACTGCAGTGGTGTGCACATCTACGTGTCGTACCCGGTCGACTATAGCATGGCGCGGTGTGGTAAAATAAGTGTATCCATATATATACAATGCATGAATGTAACGACCCGTTTAGTTATTATAGTGTTTTGATGCATTTAACCTTGTTAACACTTTCCCCAAGTCTCTCTAGTATGATCTATGACTTAATGAAGTCATTGGGTTGGTTTTCGCAAGGTTCGAGTGTAAATTGAGTCATTGATGGAGAACCTAGTTAAATTAGCAAGTTAGAGTTGACCACGGCTAACAGCGGGTTAGGATGAACCCATGTTAATGTTTTGGAAGCTCCAACATGTTAATATGATGATTTTGAGCATGTCCACAAGTTTTGGTGAGGTTCTGAAGAGTTTCAAATGGGTTTGGGTTTTGTCGCACTCGTATTCGATATTTTTGCCATAGGTCTCCGGATAGAAATAGATCCAGATTGAATGAACAACCTTTTTTTTTAGTGAGGTTTAAACCATTAGATCCGTATCGAAATTAAAAATCCTTAGAAAAAAGAATCGTCGCATTTGGCCTCCGTATAAGGGAGAAATGCCCGTTTTCATTCGGGTTGTAAAGGGCCGCCATAGTGGGGCCGCTGCAGTGACCAACTGAATGCTGCCAGCGACCGATGGGGGCAAAATACCCTATTTTTATATTTTAACTCCGAACCATTATTCCCAAGACCCCAAAGTCAGTTTTCAAGAGAGAAAGAGACAAAATTCATTCCATTCTTTGGTGAAAGCATCTTGGAGGGTAAGTCCCCATCTTTATTTATTCCTTTTCCTTTATTCGTCAAGTTCCACAATTATTTTAAGGTCCATCAATGGTGGGTGAAAATCCTAGAACCCTAGAATTAGTAAACCCTTAAATAATTAGTAGGTTGTTGATTTTGTTGTTGATTAATCATCTAGGAATATAGATTATCACTTTTTAGGAAGGGCATTTGATTTCTTATGGTTGAAATTACATGTTGAGACTTAGGGTTCTAATAAAAATGAAAATTTTGTCCTAAAATATATTTGAAAGGGTAAATTGATTAGAAACCCATGAATTGATGATTAATGATTGTAGAGATAGAAGTTATGATAAATTCACATAAAGGATGGTTTCATCCATTGAAAAGGGTAGAAGTAAGTGGGCCTTCTTCCCCAAATTGTTGTTCTTATTTAAATACATGGTTTTTTGCTTACTTAGCATTGTATTTCTAGACTTTGACTGTTATGAAGCGCTACGGAAATAGAAGGCTCATGTGGAGTAGTTCGTGGCTCCTTTTCTGCATTCCAGTTAGGTTACGGCTTACTTTAGTTAGACTTTGATTAGCAAAACGTATGTATTGTGTAGAATTGATGGGAGAAAGCATGATTACATCTTCGGACATGGTGTTTTGGTTGGATATTAGCTAGGTTGGTATGACTTCTGATTTTGTGGGCTCGTCGCCATTACTTTATGTACTGAAATATGAGGTGTAGTTGTATTCATACTGTGGCATTTCGGGATGGATTTCTATTGGGTTGATTGCTATTTGATGGTTCGTTGCCCTATTATTGTGATTAGAATTATTACCTAAATTGTCGTGTTGTACTCAGTTCTCTCTTATTAAGACATATATTATCGGAGAAAGGAAGGATAATGAGTTTAGGCTTCAATTGTGATATAAACTGATGACAGAACGTAGATGAAAACTAACTTGATGTATGATTTACTGTTCATGATAATATATAGAAAAATGTAGCATCTTGGTGATACAAGACTTAGTTATGTGGCATACTTGCTATGTATGGAAGTAAAGAGGGACATAGACTCTTTTATTGGTTGAGACGGTTTGGATGATTCATTTCATGATTGAGTTGATCCATGCCTTGATATGACTTGTGGCTTATGACTTGTACCTTCACTGCTGCTTTATTGGTTTGCATTGATTTACCATGCTTACACTCATTTATGCATTCATACACTCATGCATGATGGAAATGGTTTGGAAGACTTGTGTCATGATTCCTTGTGTTTGACATTGATGTTGCTAATTGTTCATAGTCCATACATACTAATGAACTGGAATACATTGAAACATACATTGTGATATGAAATTAGTGAAGAAGTTAATATAATATTCTTGTTAAACTTGTGATACTATTTGATACATGGTACTTGATGATTTGAGTATTGAAAATAAGAGGCAGGAAATACCGTTACGGATAGATATATGAAAAGGCACATATGTGACCTAGATTATTGCACGTGGTCCGAGGTTCATTCGAAAAATGAGGGATACATTGATGTGGCCCGCGTCTGAGGTTCTTTTCAGAGTGGAGGTTTATGCTCGGGTCCAAAGAGTGAGTCCGGAACGAGTGGTACATGGACACCATGGGTCCCCTGCAGGTCATGTGTTACACCTTGAAATTTTGTGTCACTCGCATTATGAACATGCCAATGTAAACCTTAAGTGTACATAAAGCCCTTGTAAGGTGAAGAAGGATGTTTAATGATTCTAATTAAGATTCCAAAGGCATTTGAGGTTAAGGAAGTAAGTCGTCGGAGAAAGTTAAGGTTGAGCCAAGTTTTGGGAAATTTCATATCATTTGAGCTATGCAATGCCTAGCATGACCTTGAGAAAGAGATATGAGGTCCCCTAGATGGTTAATGAAGTGTTTCATAAGTGTCAAGAAGGTTCCATAAGGATTAGAGGTTGAATGAATCGACGAGAGAAGTTTTCAGAAAACTGTGGGTTATACGACCACTTATACGGACCGTATAAAGTTATACGGCCCGTATAAATGGTCCGTATAACCATAGCAGAGAAGGGTGTTTCCGTGGTAGGATTATACAGTCACTTATACGAACCGTATAAAGTTATACGGACCGTATAAGTGTCCGTATAACCAAAACGGGCAGTTTTTTTCTTTTTGTATAAATAAATGACCCTAGTTCATTTATTTCATTTCCAACATTTCCCAAAGTCTTAAAAGCCCTAGAATCTTCCCTCAAACTCATTATCCACAAACCCAAGGGAGATTATAGATCAAATAGCAAGAATCAAAGGACCTAATTGTTGAAAGGCTCAATAGGGTTTGTAGAACTCAAGATTTTCTTTGGTATTGAAGCTAGGGTTTTCATACAACTTGGTAACTTGATCCAAAGCTCATTCCTATGATATAAAAGGTTAGTTTCCATGACTATTTCATGTTTTTAAGAATGATTGGTTATTGGAAATCTTGGATAAGGGAAGATAGTAGAAGATGAAGTTCAAAGGTAAAATTTATGACATTTTGAGTAGCAACATACCTTGGGTTATCATATTTAGAATTTTATGATTATAATATCGTTATGAAGGGTAATAACGATGACAAGAAAGTGTTGTGTACGATTGTGTAAAGGGTTGACGTAAAGTTGTTGAAATAAGTTGAAGGTGAGAATGAATTGTGAAACTTAATGAAATGTGACCACTTGGTTATGATATTATGGATGTTATTATGGTTATTTGGGAGTTGTTTTGCAATATGATAGAAGTCAATAAAGTAGAGAAAATGCTGCCCAATTTTCTCTAGCTCATGAATTATTTTAGTATGGGCTTAAGAGTGTCTTTAAGACTAAACCTTAGTATCATCCTTTTTATTGTAGACCTTGTGAATGTAGAATTAGAATGTTAAACGATTAAGGAGATGTTAACCTGTTAAGGCTATTCCTTCTTCTTTTGGCCTGATCCTTTGTTATGACCCAACAAGCGATCAAATGAGCTTCCATATTACTCTACTCTTAGAAGCATTAGGAGCATGTCAATCTTAAATGTTCCCATACCCCGTATAATTGTTCCTTCTGCTCATGGGTCTTGAGATTTCTTATATTGATGATGTTAGCTCAAAAGATGCTCATCGGAGATAGTACGACCATGTGTCACTTCGAGAGTTTTATGTGCTCAGTTTATACATACATTTCATTTATATATTCATATGCATATTGAACCATGACCAGAAGGAGTTATGTATGCGAATATTATATGTATATGGGGTATGGGAAAATGGATATGCATTATATACGCATTACCACGTAATCAGCTGGTGCACCTTGATGATATGGATCGGGCCGTACGTTCTTCGGAATTATTATATGATATATGGATCGGGCCGTACGTTCCTCGTCACTATTATATGATATATGGATCGGGCTGAACATTTCTCAGCACTATGACCTATATTTATATACATAAGCATGATTGTCATTGAGAGAATGCAGATTATGCGCCCACAGAGGCATTGTCAGTTATACAGATACTTGTTCATATAGATCTATGCAGACAGTCAGTTTAGCTTTGAGTCCAGATTTCGCTTATGATTCTTATATGTATACTTATTTTGTTCTTATGCCTCATATACTCAGTACATTATCCGTACTGATTCCCCTATTTCTCGGGGGGCTGCGTTCATGCCCGCAGGTTCAGGTAGACAGACAAGTGGTCCAGCTCCGTAGGACCTCTTTACTCAGCAATAGTTGGTGTGCTCTATTTGATCCGGAGCTACGTATCTATTTTCGTATGCCATTCTTTTGGATATGTATTTGCACATAGGTATGACCGGGCTCTGTCCCGTCCTTTCTACAGTTTTCTATTCCACTAGAGGTCTGTAGACAGATGTATATGTATATCAGATGATGTAGCCTTGCCGGCTCCTATTGTTTTGTGTACAGTATATGTAGCAGCCTAGCCCGTTTGCACTATTCTTTCGTTTTGTATGTATGTAAGTGTACAGAGTTCATGATCCCTTCAGTACGCAGTGTGTGATCAGTTTAAGTTTCTTATAGGCCCTTAATGTTCAGTATGATTCGGTTATGACTATGGGGGTGTTTGGTCTGTAAAGGTCAGACACTTGCAATCACGACTCATCGATTTTGATGGTGATAGAAGTGGTGTTAGAGCAGTTCCGTCCTAGGGTTGTCTACAGACCGTGTCTAGTAGAGTCTTGTTTATGTGTGTGTTGTGCACCACACTTATAAATAAGAGGCTGCAGGACATTTAGGAAATTGTCATTCTTTCTCTCTTAGATCGTGCGATAGAGCCATGTGGTAAGAGTTCGCCTTCTAATGATTTGTTCTGATTTCAGCGATGCCGCGCAAGAAAGCTACAGCTGCCCAGAAGGGCAAGAGAGTGTTTGGTGAGGCTACTAGCCATACCCAGCGGGCTACTAGTACTCAGGATTAGATTCAGAGTTAGAGCCCATCTCAGACTTCACATACATCGCCTCCAGCACCCGCCCCAATTCCCCAGCCAGATGCACCGGGCCAGGATGTGCGGGATGCTCAAATTTTGACAGATCACGATTATTGACTAGATTAGTAGCCGCCCTTGATTGGCTAAGCGGCAGGGGTTGGTGTTGATCGGCGATTGATAGGGCTGGTAGTTCGAGGGTTAAGACTTTCCTCGAATTAGACCCTCCAGAGTTTTCGGTGATAAAGAAAAATATGGACCCCTAGGACTTCATTGATGGTATGTAGAGGACTTTGAGGGTTATGCAAGCAGATGAGGTCGAGTCTATGAGTTGGCTTTATATAGGCTCCATGATATTGCAGTACAGTGGTATCAGACTTGAGAGATATCTAGGGGAGAGAATGCCCCTCCAGCTATTTAGCGAGAGTTTTCAGATGCTTTAATTCGCCATTTTTTACCTCCAGAAGTCAGAGGAGCCTGACAGATAGGTTTTTGCGTATTGAATAGGGCAGTATGAGTGTCCAGGAGGAGTGTGTATATTTTGATTCTATGGCCAGATATGCCTCAGCCATGGTGGCTGAGATGGAGGATAGATTTCATCATTTTATGGCGGGTTTAGGCCGCATTTGATAGATGCTTGTACGACTGCCGCATTACAGCCGGGCATGGATATCTCCCGTATACAGGCATATGCACAAAATTTGGAGGATCGCAAGCGTCAGCGGAGGACAGAGCGTGACCATGACCGGGGCCATGGCAAGAGGGCCAGATCTTTAGATACCGGGGGTGAGTCCAGGGGAGGACAGAGACAGCAGTATCCCCGATACCCATTCCATTCGGTAGGGAGTGCACCTCTATGGTTTTCAGGTCCGAGATTTGATCGGTCTTTTATTTTCGGAGTGGGTCAGAGTTCTAGGGCTTCGGGTTCTCAGCATAGACTGGAGTTAGGCCAGATGAGACCTTCTTTCCCACGGTGTACCCAGTGTGGAAAGTTACACGCAGGTAAGTGCCGGCTAGGATCATATGTTTGTTATGCTTGTAGCCAACCAGGTCATAGGATGCGGTAGTATCCGATGAGAGAGAGTGGGGGTATGGTTCAGCCTACAGGGTCTATGGTTGGTTTTTCTTCTGCAGTACGCCCTTCAGGGCAAGCTTTCCAGACACCAAAAGGATGAGGTAGATAGAGGAGTGTAGCATCCAGCTCGAGCGGTCCTCAGCATCGCATATATATACTAGCTGGCAGGCAAGATCGTGAGTCGTCTCCTAATGTCATCACAGGTATATTTTCAGTCTCCTCCTATGATGTGTATGCACTGATTGACCCAGGTTCCACTTTATCATATGTTACTCCATTTATCGTCGGCAAGTTTAGGATAGAACCTGAATCGATTAAATCGTTTGAGGTGTCGACACTAGTTAGTGATCCAGTCATAGCTAGATAGTTATATCGAGGCTGTGTAGTGATAGTTTGTAATCATCGTACCTTAGCAGATTTGATTGAGTTAGACATGATTGATTTCGATGTGATCATGGGTATGGATTGGTTGGCATCCTGTTACGCTAATGTTGATTGCAGAAAAAAGATAGTTCGATTCTAGTTTTTGGCCGAGCTAGTCCCTGAGTGGAAGGGCAATGCTGCTTTGCTGAAGGGTAGGTTCATTTCCTACCTTTAGGCGAGGAAGATGATTAGAAAGGGGTATATTTATCACTTGGTTCGGGTTCCGGACGTACAAGCAGAGTCACCGACCCTTCAGTCTGTTCCTGTGGTTAATGAATTCCAGAGGTGTTTCCAAATGAGCTTCCAGGCATTCTGCCAGCGTGAGAGATTGATTTTACTATCGATCTATTTCCAGATACTCAGCCAATATCTATTCCTTTTTATAGAATAGCACCCGCGGAGTTGAAAAAATTAAAGGAGCAGTTGAGGGACTTACTTGAGAAGGGTTTTATCAGGCCCAGTACATCTCCGTGGGGAGCACCGGTATTATTTGCAAGAAATAAGGATGGTTCCTTACGAATGTGTATTGACTATAGGCAATTGAATAAAGGACTGTGAAGAATAAGTATCCGCTTCCAAGAATTGATAACCTGTTTGATCAGCTACGAGGCACCAAATATTTCTCGAAAATAGACTTGAGATCGGGGTATCACCAGGTTAGGGTGAAAGAGGAAGACATTCCGAAGACGGCATTCAGAACCAGATATGGGCACTATGAGTTCTGTGTCATGTCATTCGGATTAACTAATGCTCCAGCTGTGTTCATGGACTTGATGAATCGCGTATTCAGGCCTTTCCTAGATCTATTCGTGATTGTGTTTATAGATGATATTCTGGTCTATTCGCTATCAGAGGCGGATCATGTAGAACATTTGTGAGCAGTGCTTAGAATCCTTCGAGATAGAGAGCTGTATGCCAAATTCTCCAAGTGCGAGTTCTGATTGAACTCTGTGGCTTTTCTTGGCCACATTATTTCAAATGAAGACATTAGAGTGGATACTCAAAAGATTGACGCTGTAAAGAACTGGCCAAGGCCCACGACACCAATGGAGATACGTAGTTTCTTGGGTCTGGCTGGTTAATACAGAAGGTTCTAGAAGGATTTCTTCTCTTTCGGCCCCATTGACTAAGCTGACTCAGAAATCAGCCAATTTCTAGTGGATAGATGCATGTGAGCGAAGTTTTTAGATATTGAAGGACAAGTTAACCTCAACACCCGTCTTGACTCTTCCAGAAGGAAAAGATGGCTGTGTGATATATTCTGATGCTTCAGGTATTGGTTTGGGATGTGTATTGATGGAGCACGGTAAGGTTGTTGCCTATGCGTCTAAGTAGTTGAAGAAGCACAAGGAGAATTATCCAACTCATGATCTTGAGTTAGCTGTGGTGATCCATGCTTTGAAATTGTGGAGACATTATTTATACGGTGCCCATGTTAATATCTATACTATCACAAGAGCCTCCAGTATATCTTTAAGAAGAAGGACTTGAATTTACGTCAGAGGCGATGGCTAGAGTTGCTAAAGGATTATGATGTTGACATTTTGTACCATCCTGGGAAGGCCAATGTAGTAGCAGATGCTCTTAGTCGTAAATCCATGGGTAGTCTAACCGATGTGCAGCCAGAGAAAAGAGAGATAGTCCGTGAAGTTCGCCGATTAGCTAGCCTTGGAGTTCGGTTGATAGACTTGGGTGAGACAGGGATTACAGTTCATGATACAACGATATCATATTTGGTTACAGAGATAAAGGAGCATCAGTACGAGGATCCTGTTCTAATCCATTATCGAGATACAGCGCCTCAGAATGAAAAGACACCTTTCGTGATTACAGGAGATGGAGTGCTCAGGTATCGAGGTAGATTATGTGTCCCTAATGTTGCAGGCCTTCATCAGTAAGTCATGGGGGAAGCCCATTATTCCCGTGATTCTATCCATCCAGGCTCAACAAAGATGTATCATGATCTCAAGAAAGTTTATTGGTGGGACGGTATGCAAAGAGATGCAGCGTAGTTTGTCGCCCAGTGCCCAAATTATCAGCAAGTTAAAATAGATTATCAGAAACATGGAGGTTTATTGCAAGCTATGGGGATCCCGACATGAAAATAGGAGGTATTTAATATAAACTTCAGTACAGGGTTACCCCGTACTCAGCGGAAGTATAATTCCATATGGGTCATAGTTGATAGGCTAAAAAAATCAGCTCATTTCTTACTCGTCAGAACTACTTACTCAGCTGAAGATTATGAGAAGCTTTATCTGAAGGAGATTTTACGACTTCACGGTGTCCCTACAACCATTATCTCATATAGAGGGGCACAGGTCACGACAAATTTCTAGAGATCTTTTCAGGATGGATTGGGGACTCAGGTGAGTCTTAGTACCATTTTTCACCTGCAGACAGATGGACAAGCGGAGTGTACTATACAGACACTTGAAGATATGTTGAGAGCTTGTGTACTTGATTTTCAAGGCAGTTGGGATGATTATTTACCTATTATTGAGTTTGCCTATAATAATAGTTACCACTCCGGTATTCAAATGGCCCGTTATGAGGCTTTGTATGGACGAAGATGTAGATCCCCTACAGGATGGTTTGATGTTGGAGAAAATTAGTTAGTTGGCCCAGATTTGATACAACAAGCAGTTGACAAGATGAAAGTAATTCAGGAAAGGTTGCTAGCAGCTCAGAGTCGACAAAAATCCTATGCAGATAATCGACGATGCAAGTTGAAACTTGAAGTAGGTGATTGGGTCTTTCTAAAAGTCTCACCTATGAAGGGAGTGATGAGATTTGTCAAGAAAGGCAAGTTGAGCTCTCGGTACATCAGGCCATACAGAATTATTCGTACAGTGGGTAAGTTGGCATATGAGTTAAAGCTACCTTCTGCGTTGGAGTCTGTGCATCCGGTCTTTCATGTGTCGATGCTTCGTATATGCATTTGGGATCCTTCCAGAATTGTACCGGTAGAGGATGTCCAAGTCACCGAGCAACTATCCTACGAAGAAGCTCCTATTGCCATTCTGGATAGGCAAGTACGGAGACCCAGGACCAAAGATGTAGCTTCAGTTAAAGTCTTATGGAGAAATAATAACAGAGAGGAAATGATGTGGGAAGCAGAAGAAGACATGAAGCTCAAGTACTTGCATTTATTTACACCTCCAGAGGAGACTCAGATAGAGACACCATTTTCCCCAGAGATGTAATGCTTTCTTGGTCGTGTGTGGTCATAGTTATTGATGTTGTTGTTATAGCCCTATGAGGCAATATATTTTGGGTTGCTGTGATATGATGGTAGTGCCATGTTATAGGGGAAACTCTGGTGAAATGTTTTTGTAGAATTCCCAAGAGGCTAACATTCGAGGACGAATGTTCCTGGGGGGGGGGGGGGGATATTACACCTTGGAATTTTGTGTTGCTCGCATTATGAACATGCCAATGTAAACCTTAAGTGTACATGAAGCCCTTGTAAGGTGAAGAAGGATGTTTAATGATTCTAATTAAGATTCCAAAGGCATTTGAGGTTCAGGAAGTAAGTCGTCGGAGAAAGTTAAGGTTGAGCCAAGTTTTGGGAAATTTCGTATCATTTGAGCTATAAAATACCTAGCATAACCTTGAGGAAAAGATATGTGGTTCCCTAAATGGTTAATGAAGTGTTTTATAAATGTCAAGAAGGTTCCATAAGGATTGGAGGTTGAATGAATCGACGAGAGAAGTTTTCAGAAAACTGTGAGTTATACGACCACTTATACGGACCGTATAAAGTTATACGGCCCGTATAAATGGTCTGTATAACCATGGCAGAGAAAGGTGGTTTCGTGATGGGATTATACGGTCACTTATACGGACTGTATAAAGTTATACGGACCGTATAAGTGTCCATATAATCAAAACGGGCAGTTTTTTTTCTTTTTGTATAAATAGATGACCCTAGTTCATTTATTTCATTTCCAACATTTCCCCAAGTCTTAAAAGCCCTAGAATCTTCCCTCAAACTCATTCTTCACAAACCCAAGGGGGATTATAGATCAAATAGCAAGAATCAAAGGATCCAAGTGTTGAAAGGCTCAATAGGGTTTGTAGAACTCAACATTTTCTTTGGTATTGAAGCTAGGGTTTTCATACAACTTGGTAACTTGATCCAAAGCTCATTCCTATGATATAAAAGGTTAGTTTTCATGACTATTTCATGTTTTTAAGACTGTTTGGTTGTTGGAAAACTTGGATGGGGGAAGATAGTAGACGATGAAGTTCAAATGTAAAATTTATGACATTTTGAGTAGCAACTTACCTTGGGTTATTATGTTATGATTATCATCTCGTTATGAAGGGTAATAACGATAACAAGAAAGTGTTGTGTACGATTGTGTAAAGGGTTGACGTGAAGTTGTTGGTATAAGTTGAATGTGAGAATGAATTGTGAAACTTAATGAAATGTGACTACTTGGTTATGATATTGTGGATGTTATTATAGTTTCTTGGGGGTTGTTTTTCAATATGATGGAAGTCAATAAAGCAGAGGAAATGCTGCCCAATTTTTTCTAGCTCATGAATTATTCTAGTATGGGCTTAAGAGTGTCTTTAAGACTTAACCTTAGTATGATCCTTTTTAATGTAGATCTTGTGAACATGGAAGGAGAACGTTAAACGATTAAGGATAAGTTAAGGTATGATGTGGCTATTCCGTCTTCTTTTGGCATGATCCTTTGTTATGAACCGACAAGCGATCAAATGAGCTTCCATATTACTCTACTCTTAGAAGCATTAGGAGTATGTCAGTCTTTGATGTTCCTATACCCCGTATGATTGTTCCTTCTACTCATGGGTCTTGAGATTTCTTATATTGATTATGTTAGCTCAAAAGATGCTCATCGGAGATAGTACGACCATGTGTCACTCCGAGAGTTTTATGTACTCAGTTTATACATACATTTCATTCATATATTCATATGCATATTGATCCGTGACCAGAAGGCATTATATACGCGAATATTATATGTATATGGGGTATGGGAAAATGGATAGGCGTTATATACGCATTACCACCAGATCAGCTGGTGCACATTGGTGATGATATATGGGTCGTGCTGTATGTTCCTCGGCATTATTATATGATATATGGATTGGGGCGTACGTTCCTCAGCACTATTATATGATATATGAATCGAGCTGAACGTTGCTCAGCACTATGACCTATATTTATATACATGAGCATGATTGTCATTGAGAGCATGCAGATTATGTGCCCACAGAGGCATTGTTAGTTATACAGATACTTGTCCATATAGATCTATGCATACTGTCAGTTTAGCTTTGAGTTCCAGATTTCATTTATGATTCTCATGTGTATACTTATATTGCTCCTATTCCATACATACTCAGTACATTATCCATACTGACTCCCCTATTTCTCGGGGGGCTGCGTTCATGCCCGCAGGTTCAGGTAGACAGATAGGTTGTCCAGTTCCGTAGGACCTCTTTACTCAGCAATAGTTGGTGCGCTCCATTTGATCTGGAGCTGCAGCCTATTTTGGTATGCCATTCATTTGGATATGTATATGCACATGGGTATGACGGGGCCTGATCCCATCCTTTCTATAGTTTTCTATTCCACTAGAGGTCTGTAGATAGATATATGTGTATGTCAGATGATGTAGCCTTGTCGGCTCCTATTCTCTTTGTGCACAGTATATGTAGTAGCCTAGTTGGCTTGCACTGTTCTTTCAGCTTGTATGTATGTAAATGCACAGAGTTCATGATGTCGCCCCTTCTGTAGGCAGTATGAGATCAGTTTAAGTTTCTTATGGGCCCTTAATGTTCAGTATGATTCAGTTATGAGTATGGGGGTGTTTGGTCAGTAGAGGTCAGACACTCGCGTCACGACTCATCGATTTTGGTCGTGCCATCATGACTACTGAGCAATGACATTAGTTAGCCAGTGCATTGCATTGCACATTATCATATTTTACATTGCACATCATTACATTTTATTCTGCATTATTATATGCTCGTTTGGATCTGAGTTTTATACGGATGTTGAATGTCTATTGTGATATCAATATGACCATTGACTGAGTTAAACGGTGGATTAGTGACTCTACCTAGGGACGAAACTTGGACTTGTGATTATCAGGTGAGATTATTGAGACTTGATAGACTTGTGGTTTAGAAGCTCCATCGTAGGTTGTGACTCTGTTATGGGATATTCTGTGACTTGGATTTGAGTATTAAGTGCCTATCTATTTATCTTGCTGATTTTATGCTTATATACGTGAACTAATCTTAGTCGGCCTATGATGCTTATCGGTACATAGTGTTTGTACTGATACAACTTTCACTACAACAAAAAGGGGCTTTAGTGGCAATTAAAAACCCCTTTTGCGGCAATAACAATTGCCGCTAAACCTTTTACCTGCAATTGCTCTTTGGCCGGTGAAATCGGGGTCGGTAAAGGCTTTACCGGCTATTGTATGAAATGCTGGTAAAGCCTTCTTTTATTGCCGCTAAAAGCAACAACTTTAACAGCAATTATCTGCAGCAATTGTAATGGCTACCAAATGCACTCCAAAAAATGAACAATTATACCCTTTTAGAGTCCATTATTATGGCCGGTAAAACTAATAAAATGGCCCCTAAAATCTAGTCACTTTAACGACAATTATTTTGTGGCAATCATAATGGCTACAATATTCCTTCAAAAAATAGTCAGTTATGCCACTATAAAATTGTCGCTAAAGGCCCTTTTTCTAGTAGTGTTTACTGCACCCTTTTTGATTGCCGATTGTGTTTCAGAGATTTCATCCAGACTACATCTCTAGCTTGAAGCTAGTTTGCTCGATCAGATCCGAGGGTGAGCTTCTATCCATTCCATGCCACCTGAAGATCTCTCTTTCCAGATGTTTATTTTTATTCCAGACATTCTTTGTTATTATATTTGAGATATACTTCATTCTTTAGACATTGTTAGTTAGAGTCCTTGTACGATGACTATGAGATCTTCGGGGTGTAATAGTTAAGACTTTCGTACTCATATTATCTATTAATTATGACTTGTTTTATTTATTCATTCATTCACTTGCCTATTGACTGTTAATAAATGATTAAAGAAGTTGAAATTGGCTAATGATTAATGGATTAATGGGTAACGGTTTGCCTACTAGTGATAATAAGGTAGGTGCCTGTTCGATCGATAATTAGGGTCGTGACAGTTGGTATCAGAGCCTAGGTTCGTGAATCTCGTTGTTCAAGGACGTGTTTAGTAGAGTCTTGCGGAACGGTACGAAGAGCTCCGTACCTATCTGCGACAGGCTATAGGACATTTAGGAAACTTCCACTTCTTTCATTCTTTCGTGCTATTTCATTCAAATTGGTATCTAGACTATTCCAATTAGTATCTGCACTTCTTTGTTTTATTCTTCCACGAATGGTGGAAACCCCTCCCCTAAACTCTTATGTGAGCGGTTTGTGTTATTGTATGGCCTGGTATGGCACTAAATGCGTCGTCCTTATTTAGACGCAAGATCCAAGTTCAATTTTCAGTTGTGACTTGAAGTTTGGTTGTATTGCGTCCATTAGGGGGGTGACGTGGGAAATGAGACCTCCGTTGGGAATTTCGAGGCCACGAGTGAGTCCGTATGGTGTTTTTACATTAATATACAGGTTTTGTTTGTGTGTGTGAGGCCTCGAATGAACTGTTAGGTGATATAGTGGAAAACTGGGCAAAAATCAAGCTTACAGCCCAAATGGGACTGCTGCGGTGGGGCTTGTACCACTACGGCAGCCCCGCTATAGCAGTGAGCCCCTCATCGCCAGCAGTCAGTCATTGTTTATATGTCTGCCGTGGCGGGCCATGTCCCACTATGGCGATGTCGCTGTAGCGGAACATGGGCCACTATAGCGGTGGTCGATTTTCTTTTGGTGCCGCTATAGAGAGACCGCTGCAGTGTGGTTTGACCGCCGCAGCGGTCGACAGAAAATAGTGAGCCGTGTGTTTTTTTTTAACTTGAATTTATTTCTTCTGGGGGTGAGTTCCCTTGCCTTATCTTATGATTATCTGTCATCTTAGGCTTGAATTAATGGAGCAAATGTATGGGGTCTAGTTGAAGAAGATGAGTTTCTACCTTAGCATTGATAATTGAATGATAGGCTTTAAATATTAGTTTAATTGGTGAGTTTTGCCTATAGTAAGATGGGATTTCATGAGGTAGTAAATCATAAGCTTGAATCTCTAATCTAGACTAAGATTGATTAAGAATAAAAAGGGGGATCGTTCGAAACAAGGCTATAGGGGACATTGGTTGGATAACAGAAATGAAGACTCTAGTAGTTATTGTGTTACTTATGGTTGGTGAGAGATGATATTATTTATTGTACTATATTTTCTATTTATCTATGTGGTTATCGAGCGTACATATATGTTTGTTGGTTGGTGTTCCCGAGTTGTAAAGCATCTTTCTAAGGTAAGGCTTATTTCCGAGATCTCTGAGTTAAGTTCTGTCGTATTAATGTAATAGTGATCTTAGTTAAATTAGTTGTCTAAGTCGGAAAAGGGGGTAAGTATGAACTTAGTGAAGCAGGTGTATGGGTCCTAGTTTGTTGAGACAGATATGAGGAATAAGTAATAAAATGATGGTAGTTAAGATTTGGCTAAGAGTTGGTATATTGTTGTGACTTCTTGATAAATAATAAATTTGTCATAATGTGAGAAATATAGGGATGTAAGAAAGTTTTGTTATGACAAGATGTTATGAAGAGTGTCCTAACGAATTAGTCTTGAGGAAAAAAGGTAAATGAGTTAGTGGAATAGATAAGGTTGTTGGGTTTCACGTGGTCCTTTTGTAGTATTAAGTAAGTGATAGAAACAGAGAGGTTTGGGTAAGTCCGTGATAAACTGTTACTTGGCTTGAATGGTTGATTGGTAAAAGGTTGACATAGTAGTATTAAACAAAGCATGTCGAGATACTAAATCTTAGTTTACTGATCTAAGAAAGATTTATTATTCAAGTGGGTGGTCATAAGGTGTCACGACCCAACCGTGGAGTCGTGACGAGTGCCAGATCACCTCTGACCTAGCACCCCTATACTCGTACCCAAACATCAATATATAACTGGGTGGGCCATAAAACTTATGTCAGAATAGCATTAATATCTACTAACTATCCGAGTCCATAGGAATACACATACACATATATACGGAAAATAACAGTAAGGGTTGACAAGGCCGCTACATCACATACCAACTACGTACCGCTGTCTACAGACCTCTAAAGGATTAAAAAGCTGTAGAAAGAACGGGACAGGGCACCGCCATACCCCTATATGATATATAGAAAAACGTCTCAAAATAGCATACCCAAAATGGACCGTAGCTCCAGATCAAATGGAGCACACCGGCAACAACTGGGGGGAAGTCTTACCGAGCTGGGTCGTTTGCCTCTCTATCTGTACCTGCGAGCATGAACGCAGCCCCCCGAACGATAGGGGAGTCAGTACGGATAATGTACCGAGTATGCAAAGCGGATAAATGGGTAACTGACTCAATCTGTACCTGTAACCAACACTGATAAACATGTATGTGCATATGAAACTTTAATGCATCACGAGTATTTATATATATATAAATACAATGCATGCCTTCGCCCTGCTCGCAGCCCCTTCGGGCATCATAATCATCGTATACCAGCTGATCAAGTGGTTTGCGTATATAATGCCTTAGCCCTTTTCCCTTCCCCATGAAATGATGTCATGCATGTATGTAAATATGCAAATGCATGAAAATTTTTGGAACCCATCAAAAGACTCCCTTCGGAGCAACTTTTAGTTCAAACGGGAACTTCTTCCCTTTTCTTAAAAATGGGAACTTCTTCCCCTTTTAATTTGTCTCCTTCGAGACTTAAATCAAACATGAAATGCATATGAATAAAGAAACCTTATGAATGTCCCCTTTGGGATTTAGAAATTATTATGAAAACGTACAACTTATGGATGCCCCTTCAGGACTTAAGAGGTCAAAGATATGAATATCCCTACACTGTCTAGGACTAGAGTCTTTGGAGTTCATTTATTTGCTGGGTTCGTTCCGATAATAAGGATCTTCATCACTACCATAATCATCACCACTATCATGTCTCACTTTGAATGATCCATAACATAAGCTGAGGCCATATGTTGTATAGCACGCTCAGACATCAGCTGAGGCCATATATTGTCACACCCTAATCTCATCAGGGCATGACGGGTACCCAACTCTTACTTAGAGCTGAGCGAACACTCTGGCATTCACATAATGAAACTGGACATATAATAAAGTACTTTCAGTCAAACCATTGAAATTTGCGAATAATACTCAATTAATCAAAAATCAAATAAGTCAAACTGACATATCGGCCTCTATGGTCGCTTTACTCAACGCATGACATCTTAACATACTAACCACGAGGACAACGTCACAAGAAAGTCCCAAGAGTAAACACTTGAATCATATGAATCGAGATAGGGCCCCGACATACCCGTACACACACATGATAACTATAATGACTCAGCACTGCTCCAGGAAGGAAATGGAGTTTGCCAATTCCAGCTGATAGCTAACCATCCTAGCCGAATACTTTTACCCGCAAAATAATGCCGGACCCGTGTGTCATGAACACACGCCCCTGCAGTAAAGGACGTCGTACGAACAATGTACCGAGTATGTAAAAATAGAATCATAAAGAATGAGATATAATCCATAATGAATGTATGAGACACCACCCGCAATATGAATAGCCCCGAAGGCAATGACTAAAAATGTAAATATATACCATACCCGACCCTTTAGTAAGGGACTCGGTGAAATATAAATATACACCGTACCCGACCCTCTAGTGAGGGACTCGGTGAAGTAATCATATATAGACACCATACCCGGCCCTCTAGTGAGGGACTCGGTAAAATAATCATATGTATATCGTACCCGACCCTCTAGTGAGGGTCTCAGTGAACAATGCAATGAACATGTGCACGAATACATACCCGACCCGGACTTCATGAATGATATATTAACAAAGATGCACGAGTAGAATATCATGAGCAACCATATGCAAACTATATCATCATCTGAGACTCAATAGAATAATTAGAATGAACTAACACTTGAGAATCAAAGACAACTATCATGGCAAGCACTATTGAGAACTAGAGTCCCTTGGAGTTATATATGTTCGTTATTCACTCAGTTTATGTAATTCATGCCAAAAAGAAACAAAGGATGGCCTTAACATACATATAGAAGCAATTGAATGCAAGTGACACTCATAAGATTATTTCTGGAACTCTTTGAATAACCTGGAAGCATATCACCCTCGAATGTCACTATGGATTATAATATCAAAATAGGAATTCAGGAATCATAGACACATATCAGGACATAATGAAATATCTTCTGGAAATCAAGAACATTAGCCATTCTAGTATTTCTAAGAATAGGAGCTTCTTTGGGGTTTATACGTTCGTCGTCCGTTTGTTTCATATAGACCATGCCAAAAGAAGAAAAGGGAATAGCCTTAACATACCTTACATAGTCCAAGGAACTCAACTTAATCACGAACTTTCCACAATTAGTATGCCAAACCTATAACCATAGGAATACATACACAACTTTAGAGGGCTTTCGTATATCGTGTATATCAATGATAATTCGGTTCGAAAATGAAACGGACATCATTTCCCCTAATATTTAACAACCATCACTCAATCAACAAAACCAACAACAATGACAACAACCCAACAACCTCTCTTAATGCTTTTTCAACTCAAATCATCAACACCTAAGAATATACACCAAACAAACCAACATACGCTTCATATACGATACCTTATACACTTCTTTCTTCAAAATTTATGAGCCATATCAACAACAACACAACAAAAACATCAACTACTATCCATGCACAAGAAAACTACTTCAATATCATTTTAATAACAAGCTTAAAACAGTCCACAAATCCAACAACTAGTTTTACAACTTTCGATTGACTTCCCGTAAATCCGACACAATGAACGTACTAATATGATTCGTAAGATTTCTTCTACAAAGGTAGGAGAATTTTTCATACCTTATGCAAGCAAAACCCCGTGTATTCTTCCCCGAATTTCCAGGAAGCACGCAATTACTACAACCACGAGATAGAGGACGATGAGAACTCGGGAATTTCAAAGGAAGATCGAGTAAAAGTAATTGTTGTATCATAAACCAAGGGCAAAACGTTGCTGCTGTGGTTGCTAGCTTACGTTGCTGTTCAAGTCTCCAAAAAGAATATCTTAATTCAAGTATTAAGCCAAGATATCTCCAAACCCTTTGGAAAGTCCACTTCCCTTAAATGGTAAATATGAACTATATCTCTTTTAAAATTACAACCAGATCCATATATTGCAAATAATGAATCACTTTGTATGAATTGTGCACCTATATGTATATGAGTCACTTTCCCATTTGTACTATGCCTACACGTGGAAAGGTTGGCCACCTAATTATGGTAAGTTTCCATGCCATGTGTCATGTGGAGCTATGCATTACTCATCACCTATCCACATAATTATTAACCAATACCCCAAATAATTCCTTACTCTCCCACTTTATCCAATAATTAATCAATTATGCACATAATAAATTTCTTGATCTCAATTCACTTTAATAACAATTATTTTTAATACACTTCATATACTCATTGCCATGATTATGTGACATAGCACTAGTCCATAGTCCCTTTTGGTACACACAAAATATTATTCTCAATCACCGTGGTCACACTTGTTAAGTCCTAAATTATTTCGGGACCTCAAACTCTTTGTACACCGAGCTCTCGATTTTCATCCTTGAATATGATCGAATTCTCCGGGCTTGGGTAAATTTGCTCATATTGGACGGTTCAATTTCCTGGTCCAATATACGAGATATTATAGCTTGGACCGTATTCCATTCAAATAAATTTCGAAC
>NC_081346.1:54864573-54875516 GCF_029784015.1 Lycium ferocissimum
CCGACGCCCTTTTTCCCCCGACGATTGTTCATGCCCGTGGGGGGGGAGGGGGTGCGATCCATGGAGTTATTCGGTACGGGAGCCTCCTTATTCCGAGGTGCTATTTTGAGACAAATTTTTGTGTACATATATTTGGGGGCACGACGGGTCTGTCCCGTCCTATGTCTAGTACTCTAGTAGAGCTCGTAGATATGTATGTGTGGGTAGTATGGTCTCCACTTTCATGTATATGCATGTATATATATTATTTTGATAGTGAAGGCTTAGTATATAAAGTAAATATGTTTCAAATGATAATAGTTTTCATGATCATGAGCATATATTATGAATGAAGGCGGATGAGTAAAAAGAACGAGTGGTGCTCGATGGTTAGCCCGGGTACCGTCGCTGGCCCCTAGTTGGGTCGTGCCAAAATTTTTTTGTTGAATGAATATGGAATAGAACCCCAATTTCTAGGGTTTGAACAAAATTTGACATGCGGGATCGGGTAAATTAGGATTTCAAATTGTTTCTTTTGAAATCCATGGAATCGCGCTGAGAAAGCTGTATGAAATTGAAAAGTAAAGGGCAAAAAATATTACCGTTCGGATACAGCTGGACAAAAGAGAAGGGACAAACTCTAGTTAATGCTTTCCCCGAAATGGTAAGGCAAATGTTGAGAATCGATGATGAGGACCGAGATTTCCCAAAAATGGCCAGGAATGAGCTGGAAATCACGGAATTGTTGACGGGCTTGAGATCAATATTGGTTTAAAGGGTTGATTGTTAGTTTTCCTTGTGGTTTTTTTGGTTTTGTTCGTTCAAATTAGGTTAGGAAAGGGGGTTTAGGTGATTAAAGGTTTGGTGGGCTCACAAATTTTAGTTTGAGTTTAAGTAGGTTTAGGATGATTTGGGTTGGGTTTGAGAATCGCTGATTTTGTATTACAATCACAACTACTTGCTATGCATTAGGACCACATTGTTGTCAATATAGCCACATAAATACAACTTTTAATCAAATGCCTTTTTAATTAAAAATCCATTCTTTAAAATTAGACCCGTTTGAAGCCTAATCGAGGCGAATTAACTATTCAATTAATTAATTAAGCTTCTTGACTATGTCAAAGTAAAAATGTCAATTTAGAAATACGGGTTTAAAAAATACTTTAATTTGACTATTTAAAATAAGTACAAAATTAAACACTTATTTTGAACATAACTAATATTTAAAATCATAGGTAACGTATATTATGATATTTTGCCAAATGAAAAATTGCGGGGAATAACACCAAAGCCAGATTAAGAATATATTTTTGACATTTTATGAATATGTATTTCATATGTTTGTAATTCAAACTTGACTAGTTAATTTAAGCTGTGAAGGGCCAAAATTGGGTGTCAACTGATGCGATGAAACAATGTGCCGGTGGTCTTGTGGACGAGGAGTAGAACGATTCGAGAATGAAGAAACAACCCAACTTGGATGAAACATAAGTAATTAATCTAGGAGATGAGAAGCAGTCAAAGAAACCGGGATAAGCGCACCCTTGGAAGCACAGAAAGGAAGAATTGATAAATGTCCTTGAGAAGTATGTGGATATTTTGCTTCGTCATACAGCCGGCAAGCCTAAGTTGAGCAAGGTATAGTGGCCCACAAATTGCCGTCAAGGAAGGTTTGCGAGGAAAGAATGAAAGAAGGTGAGATTTCTAAATATCCTATAGCCTAAGCAGTCAGTACAGACATCGTGCGTGCACGAGACTGCTAGACACTTATTTCTTGTATTATAAATCGGGTAACCTAGGACTACGATACCAACTTGTTACGACTGATTTACTGTTTGTGGGAGCCCCTTTACCTTTTCCACCTCGATTAGCGAACCCTTAACCCATGATAAGTAATACATGAATAATTCGGCCAAGCAACATGCATCGAATAAATACGTAAGTCTCTGTGATATTCTATAATAGAAATAGTGCGGAATAACAAGAATACCCCCGAGTCTAGTCTAAGTCATACAAGAGCATCTAAACGAATAAATACAAGTCTAATGTAATAATACATAAAATATGCATGTCTCGGAATGGGAATAATAAGACATAAGATGATAAAGAAGTCTTCGAAATGACGGTTATTACTCGCTGAGGAACTCGGAATAGTGCGAGAAGATGATGATCGACCACGAGAGATAGATGCAGAACCAAGCTGATACAACATTCATAAAGGTACGGTAAGTGCGAGGTCGGTGCCGTACAACGATGCGTAGGCATGCGTCGATGCGCGACTAAGCATAGCTAACACAATTCGAGATAATAAACGGATAGCGAGATAAACCAACGAGTATAAGAATCGAACATATTAGAAGCCAAGTATACGTTGTCACCTAAGTAGAACATCAATCCAATGTATGCCAATTCCTGATATGTCAATCCCAGAATCAACATCACAAGTACAACATCAAATCATCTCCAAATTAAGCCATAGTGCAATCTGTCTATCTGTATGAATACCGATGCGATGCCATGAAAATCTTGTGTACCTGTGTACTCCTTATGTAAATATCAACATATGGGTAGCACAACTTAAGGTATTCCTTGAGAAGTCTAAATGTCACCGTTAGGATCTTTACCTTATGACGAGACGGGACTCGAATCTTTGCCCACGAGGGTTTAGGCACCACCTAGGGGACAGCGGAGTTTATGCAAGAGAGTCGTGCAATGCATGGATCATCATTAATAATCATGCTCGATATCACATGTACCAACAGTAGTGCATCATAAATATACGAATCAAAAATTTATAACGGTGGGTAAAACAATATCGAATCACGAAGTACGATAGTGGGCACACCAGCCATATAGTAATCAAGATGGTAAAATAAGATCAATATTTATCAAAAACTCATGGAATCAAGCCAAGAAAATAGAACAATCAAATCACAACATAGCAGGTAGCTAAGCCCTAACACCGCAAATAGGGCCCAACCTAGAGCAATATCCAGCTGAGGGCCAAACCTAAAGACGTATCAACTTGACTTCATACCGAACGTTCACATGCTGTCTTCGACAATATAATGTAAATATGTGCATTGCTATACGAAGTCTCACCAAGGGTAAGCCATAACCTTCCTGGATGGCCGAACCGCAAACACCAACAACTCACTCATTTACCTTGCCTTTCCGCTGAGCCACAGAATCAATGTAGTCTAAGCATATTCAAAATCTAGATTAGAAATCATGAAGAATGATACTAATATTGTCTATTCAATTTAGGTCAAAACTAACCCTAGAAATTGGAGAAACGTAGTCTACAAGGGCAAAACGGGAAATTCAGGGCTAAAATATCAAATTCAGCTTCAAGTTTGTTAATCATATATATTCCACTATTGTGCTGAATTTCGAATCAAAGAGCTAGGGTTTATACACAATTTTAGGGGTTTTTCTTGAAATAAGAAATAAGGCCTATCCTTAAGTTAATTCAGAAATTAGTGGTTGGATTACGATCACTTAGTGCTGAATTTGATATTTTGCTTCTGAATTTCCCGTTTTGCCCTTGTGAGCCCCGTTTCTCCAATTTCTAGGGTTGGATTTTGACCTAAATTGAATAGTTGCAATATTAGTATCATTCTTCATGATTTCTAATCTAGATTTTGAATATGCTTACACTACATTGATTCTGTGGCTCACGGAAAGGCAAGGTAAACGCAAGTAAGTCTTGTACCGCATCGCTCCATCCAAGGAAGGTTATGGCTTACCCTTGGTGAGACTTCGTATAGCAATGCACATATTTACATTATATTGTCGAAGACAGCATGTGAACGTTCGGGTATGAAGTTGGGTTGGATATTGCCTTAGGTTGGGCCCTGTTGGATATTGCCTTAGGTTGGGCCCTATTGTGTGTTAGGGCTAGCCACTCCGTTATGTTGTGATTTGATTGTTCTATTTTCTTGGCTTGATTCCATGAGTTTTTGATAAATATTGGATTCTATTTTACCATCTTGATTACTATATGGTTGGTGTGCCCACTATTGGTACTTGTGATTCTGATATATTGTTGGCGTACCCACTGTTGGTACTTTTGATTCGTATATATTTATGGCGTACCCATTGTTGGTACATGTGATATTGAGCATGATTATTAATGATGATCCATGCATTGCACGCACTCTCTTGCATAAACTCCGCGGGTCCCCTAGGGTGGTGCCGGTGTAAAACCCTCGTGGGCAAAGATTCGGAGTCCCGTCTGTCTGTTGGGCAAAGATCCGGAACGGGTGACATTTAGACTTCGCGAGTCACCTTAAGTTGTGCTACCCATATGTTGATATTTACATATGGAGTACATGTGTACACAGCATTTTCATGGCATCGCATTGCATTCATACAGTATTGCATTGCATTGCACTATGGCTTAATTTGGAGATGATTTGATGTTGTACTTGTGATGTTGGATTCGGATTGACATATTGAGAATTGGCATACTTGGGATTAGATGTTCTACTTAGGTGACAACGTATACTTGGCTTCTATCATGTTTGACTTATACTTGTTGGTTTATCTGCTTATCTGCTTTATTATCTGAATTGTGTTAGCTATGCTTAGTCGCACGATGATGTTCTAAAGGTTGTATAGGATGTTCGACCCGCACTTTGCATTCCTTTATGAATGTTGTGTATCAGGTTGGTTCTGCATCCATCTCTCGTGGCTGATCATCATCTTCAGCACTATTCCGAGTCTCTTGGGTGAGCACAACCGTTCGCTTCCTTGAAGACTTCTTTATCATCTTATGTCTTATTATTCCCATTCTGAGACATAGACATTTTATGTATTATTACATTAGACTTGTATTTATTCGTTTAGATGCTCTTGTATGACTTAGACTAGACCCTGGGGGTATTCTTGTTATTCCGCACTATTTCTATTATAGAATATCATGAGACTTACGTATTTATTCGATTTATGTTGCTTGGCCGAATTATTCATGTATTACTTATTGTTGGGTTAAGGGTTCGCTTACCGAGGTGGAAAAGGTAAGTGGCCTCACAGCTTAGGCAAATCAGGTCGTAACAAGTTGGTATCAGAGTCCTAGGTTACCCGATTTATAATACAAGAGCGTGTCTAGTAGAGTCTCGTGCATCGGTACGATGTGCTCCGTACTTATCTGCGTTAGGCTATAGGATATTTAGGAAATCTCACCTTCTTTCATTCTTTCCTGCAAAACCTTCCTTGACGGGCAATTTGTGGGCCACTATACCGGTGCTCAACTTAGGCTTGTCAGTGTATGACGAAGCAAAAATATCCACATACTCTCTCAAGTGATTTATCAATTCTTCCTTTCGGTGTGCTTCCAAGGGTGCGCTTATCCTGGTTTCTTTGACCGTTTCCTCATCTCCTAGATTAATTACTTATGTTTCATCCAGGTTGGGTTGTTTCTCATTCTCGAACTGTTCTACCTCGTCCACAAGACCGTCCGGTAACATTGTTTCCTCATCGTACTGTTGACACCCAATTTTGGCCCTTCACAGTTTAAATTAACTAGTCAAGCTTCTTGAATTACAAACATAGTGAAATACATATTCATAAATGTCAAAAATATATTCTTAACTAGTTTTGGTGTTATTCTGCAATTTTTCATTTGGCAAAATATCATAATATACGTTACCTATGATTTTAAATATTAGTTATGTTCAAAATAAGTGTTTAATTTTGTACTTATTTTAAATAGTCAAATTAAAGTATTTATTAGTCCGTATTTGCTAAATTGACATTTTTACTTTGACATAGTCAAGAAGCTTAATTAATTAATTGAATAGTTAATTCGCCTCGATTAGGTTTGAATGGTCTAATTTTAAAGAATGGATTTTTAATTAAAAAGGCATTTGATTAAAAGTTGTATTTATGTGGCTATATTGACAACAATGTGGTCCTAATGCATAGCAAGTAGTTGTGATTGTAATACAAAATCAGCGAT
Source organism: Lycium ferocissimum (assembly GCF_029784015.1). NCBI lineage: Eukaryota > Viridiplantae > Streptophyta > Magnoliopsida > Solanales > Solanaceae > Lycium > Lycium ferocissimum. The sequence goes on from NC_081346.1 coordinate 54,870,518, forward strand.
TCTCAAACCCAACCCAAATCATCCTAAACCTACTTAAACTCAACCCCAAAATGCTGTGAGCCGACCCAAACCTTTAATCACCTAAACCCCCTTTCACTAACCTAATTTGAACGAACAAAAAACCAGCGAACCACAAGGAAAACTAACAATCAACCCTTAAGCCAATATTGATCTCAAGCCCGTCAACAATTCCAGTGATTTCCAGCTCATATCCGGCCATTTTTGGCAAATCTCAGTCCTCTATCATCGATTCTCAACATTTGCCTTACCATTTCGGGGAAAGCATTAACTAGAGTTTGTCCCTTCTCTTTGTCCACTTAGATGTCCGAAGGCTTGTAATTTTTTGCCCTTTACTTTTCAATTTCATACAGCTTTCTCAGCGCGATTCCATGGATTTCAAAAGAAACAATTTGAAATCCTAATTTACCTGATCCCGCATTGCTCAAATTTTGTTCAAACCCTAGAAATTGGGGTTCTATTCCATATTCATTCAACAAAAACAGTTTTGGCACGACCCAACTAGGGGCCATGACGGGTACCCGGGGCTAACCATCGAGCACCACTCGTTCTATTACTCATCTGCCTTCATTCATAATATATGCTCATGATCATAGAAAACTATTATCATTTGAAACATATTTACTTTATATACATAAGCCTTCGACTATCAAAATAATATATATACATGCATATACATGAAAGACTGTGAGACCATACTACCCACACATACATATCTACGAGCCTCACTAGAGTACTAGACATTTGGACGGGACAGACCCCGTCGTGCCCAAAATATATGTACACAAAAAAATCGTCTCAAAATAGCACCTCGGGAATAATGGAGGCTCCCGTAAATACGATAACTCCTATGGATGCGCACCGCCTCCCCTGCTGCACTGTGGGCATGAACACATCGTCCAAGGAAAAGGACGTCGTCATACGAACATTGTACTGAGTATGTAAGGCGTGAATGAAATGAACATAATAGAGGAATCATAAGGCGTAGGATGAAAACATGCTTCCCTGCGTACTCTTTGAATGGATACATTTTATACATATACCATGCGTAGCATATCATATGAGCTATCATAGCGTATTCATCATCTTATCATACATACCTCATCATATCGTACATACATCATCATATCATACATACATCATCATATCATACATACATCATCATCGTTAACCCGCGTCCGGGTAACCCTCATATGTAGCCCACTAGTGGTGATCATGTCCGGCTATCTAACCACGGTGTAGTCGCACGCAGCCCACTGGTAGTGATAGGTCCGGCCTTCTAGGCGCGGTGGAATCATAGCAGCCCACCGTAGCAGTGACATGTCCGCCTTCAGAGGCACGGTAGAATCCATATTTTAATAGCGGTGACATGTCCTAGCCAATTAGGCGCGGTGGAATCATATCATCATCATACATTTCATAGGTATATTATAAGCTAAACATCATCATACATATCATAGACTTGTGATTATTAATTATCTTATAGGCATATCATGGCTTTATCATAACTTCGTGACATTATATATATATATATATACACATATATCATCAAAACATACATTGGGACTCATAGGCAACTATAGCTATGTCGGGATGACGTAAGGTCGTGGAACCCCAATTACATTATGGAGTAATCAAATCATCGTATCTCACCTTGAAGGGACTAACATTTTAAGGTGGGGGTTGTATATAACCAATGGAACCATACTTAGAATCTTTGACTTCGTGGGCATCATATCTCACTTTAGATTCTATAGACTTATCTCATCAACATCAATTTTCATACTGTGTCTCACCTCCTTTCTTTACCTTATACATATATACCCCTTATGGTCATAGACTCAGGGTCGTCACCATTATCGTGCTCATAATATATCTCTTATCTTTATCTCATATGGCTATTCATGAACGTAGACTCCTAGTTCTTTGGTATTTAGGAAATTCCTGGAGAAGGAGGAAAATCATGCCTTGAAGGGAAAGAGACTAACATCATAAGATGGATCTAGCAACAATGAATAATAGCAAAGAATCGCATGAAGGTCATTAGCTTTGTAGAAATTTTGTATCATATGTTTTAAGATCTCTAGACTTGGGCTTATCATCATATTTATAACATACCTCTTAACTTCATCTCATGCGAGCTCTTTATAACGTAGACTCATCATTTCCGATACATACATATGTGTAGAGAAGTCATAGAAAGATAGGAGGATTCATACTATAGAATCATGCCTTAGAAAGAAAGGACTAGCCTTACATACCTTTGTCGTTTAACTATTCGACTGCTTGCTCGTTCTCCTTTAATGCACACGTTCTACCTTCAAGAGAATTCGTATCGATATTAGCTATACAATTATAAGAACGTGCTTCTTAAAGCTAGAGAAAATTGGGCAGCGTTTCCTTTGTTTATATGACTTCCTCCACATTCCATATCAACTCCCAACCATTCGTAACAACAATCACAATATCATAAACAACAATCGTCATCCATTTACATTATTCACATTTCGTGATCCACCTCCAATTCTCCATAATCATGACCAAATTTCACTATCGCGATCTTTCTCATACAATACTTATTCCGTGTTCTAAATGTCATTTACAACGTATTTATAATCTCAACATATCAATATTCACAACTCAAACCAAACTTCTAATCAACAATGACACTATTCCCACATTTATGACCCATTTCACATATTCTTCTACAATTCAAGTGTTTCAACTTTGCAATGCTTCAAACATCATGAAAATACCATAAAACTTACCTTAGATAATGGTAGAATAAGTCTTGAGTGGAGATTCCCTTCTTACACCAAAACCCTAATTCACTTCTTTTGGAATTTCTTGGTTTAGATGACTTTGAAGTGTTTCACAATCTTGATTCTTGTTGGTTTGATGAAGTTGATCATCAAATTTTCCTTGAATTCTTGTAGATGAAGTGTATGGGATGTTCTAGAAGTCTTGAGAGAGATGAAGAAGTGTGTGGAATGAAATAAATGAAGTTGGGATCACATTTATAAACTTGGAAGAGTTCAGCCCGTCGGGAGTTCCACGGACTCTTCCACAGTCCGTGGAACATTATGCGGGTCATCGAACTGGTCGTGGTTCACGACCAGCCAGCCACCATCTCTGCTGGTAGTTCCACGGACCATTCCACGATCCGTACAAAGTTTCACGGTCCGTGGAAGTGGCCGTGAAACTCACAGCTTCTCCGAAGTTGTTCCCGTCGTCTCGTTCGATCTCCAATACTTATGGAACCTTCTTAACACTTATTTATCACTTCATTAACTACCTAAGGGGTGTTATAACTCTTCCCCAAAACATCATTAAGTTGTCATCAACTTGCTACTCATAAATCATTTTCCGATACTTATCGTATACATGGCCTTCTCTTGGCAACATTCTCGCCTAACATCGGATGTCTTTAAAATCTTACTTAAGATCATCAAAAGTCATTACTTACTTATCGAAACATCATATACTTCGTGCTCTTCATTATTCTACTCACTGTGCTTCAACGAAAAATTTTCCGAGGTGTAACTTTCTTTCCCCCTTAAGAACATTCGTCCTCGAATGTTAAGCACTCGAGGATTCTACGAAAATTTTGCCAGAGTTTCCCCTATAATATGACATTACCACCCTATCACAACAGCCCATAATAAACATGCCTCACAGGGCCACAACACAATAGCATTATAAATTGGCCACACATGACTCATTTGCATAAAAGAAAAGCATACATACCTCAAAATCTTGATGTCTCATCATAACTTTCTTCTGGAGGGTAAAATTAGTTTGGATATTTGGATTTCATAATTTCTTCCGCTTCCCATGTCGTCTCTTTTCGGTTATTATTTCTCCATAAAATCTTAACTGAGGCCACTTCTTTGTTTCTAAGCCTCCGTACTTGCCTATCAAATCTGGCAATGTGTTTTTCATCATAAAAGCTAATTTTTCTGTTACTAGAACATCATATTTTTGGGACGATCTAGTAGGATCTCCAACACATTTACGAAGAATCGAGACATGGCTTGGGGTGAACCGACTCCATATCAGGAGGTAGATCTAATTCGTAAGCCACTTTGCGTACCTTGCGCACAATTTCATAAGGCCCGATGTCACACGGGGACTCAACCGCTCTGTTATACCCGCGTTTTCGAGCATGGGTTGTGTACCTCATCGTAGCAATGAGATGTTTTGAAAGGCACAAGCCATGGAAAGTACGTAACAACGAAAGAAAAAGGGTGAATTACGATCTCGTAAGTCGTAATCGGGAAAGAATATTTTGAAACACGGGAACATGGCCATTATTATGTAATAAGTGATAAATATCATGTATGGAGAATTTTGGAATATTTCGGGATTGAGCAAATTGAAAAAATAAGTTCGACGAAAATTTGAGAAACGCGGGACGGATTTTAGTTAACTTTGGAGGCACATATTGTCACGACCCAACGCCGTAGGCCGTGACTAGTGCCCGACTTGGACACCCGTATACCCTGTTACCCATAATCATATACTACTAGCATGAATAGCTGATCTAAAAGGAAAGCGTCAATTGCAAATCAAAGCTACTTATCTCTTGAAGAGTTGTAATCTTTAATAGTCAATATAATCTAAAAGCTCGGCTTAGGGGTACATGCTATATATATATATATAGGGAACTTCCCAACAAAACATAAGCCGAGAAGGCTACTTTCACTACACTGCCATGATAAATATATATGTCAACGAGCGTAAGGCGCCAATACGAATGGGTACGCCCCAAACATAAGCCATAACACAACAACAAAATAACAATCCCACACGAACCCACACATGTGACCGCTACCTCTAAGAGTGACAACGACATCATATGACGGGACGGGCCCCGTCGTACCCCGAACAACAACATATATACATGTCGAGTTTATACCAACGAAAGTATGCTCCGGAACAAAGAAGCACTCTGATAGAGTGATACCCCAAAAAGGGGCGG
>NC_081346.1:54875616-54881742 GCF_029784015.1 Lycium ferocissimum
TTCCCCCCTGGCGGGAAATTTTAATTCATCCAAGCCATGTATGGGCCATGGTACACATGGATGAATTATATATGTGGATGTTAGATGACAAGCAAGACTAGTATTCATCTTTTTCATACCTTAGAAGCTTGGAGAAACATGGAGAAAACAAAGGAAGAACCATTCGGCCAAGGGCTGGCCGAATATGGTGCCACAAAAATGGATCAAAAAATTATTTTCTTCAGAGAAAAGACATCATTTGACCCCTGAACTTGGCACGAAAACTTAGTTTAGCAACTAAACTTAAGTTGTATTTATTTACCCCCCTTAACAACTTTCAAGTTAATTAAATACCCCCCTACCCCGGACCCGCCTGAGATCCGGGTTTTGTTCACCACTCGCCCATGATTGGTCCACGTCATTAAATATTTTTTTAATTTTTTTATTTAGTTAGTTTTTCTCTTTCTTCTTCATTCTTTTCCCTATTTTATTATTTTATTAAAAATGCACGTGGCCACCACGCCACCACCACTGCCGCCTCCACCACACCACCGCCGCCGCCACCACCACCACGCCAACCCGCACCCCCAACCAAACAACCAAACCCACCTTCTTCCACCCCTCCACCCCCAGCTCCATTATCATCAATGCTCCATCAACAACAATTTCGCCACACAATTCCCATTTGAAGGGGCAATTCATGCAATTTCTTCATTCTTTCTTTCGTGGACCATTAGACAAGAACTAGCCTTCACCTAAATATCATGTAACGGCAAAAAACCAAAATGCCGTTAACAAAGAACAATCTCTTTCTTCTTGATGTCACTAAAGGTTTCTCCTTTTTTCTTTTTCTTTTTGATAATGGATGTCACCAAAGATTTCTCTATCAAAAATTATATATCAAATGTTCTCAAAGTTACTCTAAAATCACTAAAAAAAATACAAAAGATGCATTGACTACCCCGATTCCGATGTTAAGAAGAACTCTTAACATTTTTCGAATTAAATCGCATTTATTGAACATTTATCTAATGTCCAATTATTGAACATTGCAATTTCTTCAATACCATCAAGAAAACCCATCAACAATTTCGCCACACAAAGAAATTCATTTGAAGGGCAATTCGTGCAATTTCTTTATTATTGAACATTGCAATTTCTTCATTACTCAACTGAAGAAAAACCCATCAACCAAATAGCTTATATAATCAATATTTTATAGTTCCAATTGTCAAAGACAATAACCCATTTTCAACAGAAAAAAAAAGAAGAAAGGAAAACCATTAAGAGAATTCGGATGGAACCTTACGGGTATTGAATAAAAACTTGGAGAAATTGGGTTTAGAAACTCAGTAGAGGGAGGCAAGGATGGTGGGAGGGAATTTTTTTTTTAAAGTTGAATCGATGGGGTTGTGAAGATGGGTGGTGACGAGGTGGCTTAAGGGTGGAGATGGGTTGGTTTTGGGGTGAAGAAGATGGTGGTTTGTTGGGCGGTTAATGGGCGATGGTAGCGGTGCGGTGGTGGTGTGATGGAGATCGGTGGGTGAAGGTGGTGGTGGGTCACGGTGACGGAGAGGCGGGTTTGCGGGGTTGGGGGGGGCGTGTGGTTGGAAGAAGGAGAAAGGGAAAAGAATAAGAAAGAAAAGAAAAAAGTTAATTTAAAATGGAAAATAAAATATTAAGAAAATCTTAATATATCATCCAATTAGAAGATGACATATCTACGGTTAAATTACCACTTTTAGTGTTATTTTTTCCCTCCCACGCGCTTTTAAGAGATTGGGTACACTTTCTCTTGCCACGTCACCCTACAGGGGGGTATTTAATTAACTTGAAAGTTGTTAAGGGGGGTAAATAAATACAACTTAAGTTTAGTTGCTAAACTAAGTTTTCGTGCCAAGTTCAGGGGTCAAATGATGTCTTTTCTCTTTTCTTCAAGCATTTCAACTCCTTAGAAGGTGTATAACAACATGGAGTAGTTGTTGGAGCAATCAAACCATTCATTCTTGCAATTCTCAACCCTAGCCAAGTTGAAGAACTAAGTGGAAAAGGTAAGGTTCAATCTTCTTTTACATGTGTTATGGATGGTTTGTACATGTTGTAGTGTGTAGAAATGGATGAAATTCATGAAGTCATGTATGTTGATGTTGAGCCGTGTGTATGGGCTGTTTTGTGTAGAAGGAATGAATAAATTTTACTTAGTATTTTTGTTGTTGTTGTTATGGACTCTATGATGCAAATGAAGATTTAGTGATTCAAGTTGAAGTTGAAATCATTTGTGGGCTGTTTTAGAAGTTAATGTGATTTCAATATGGTTTCTTGAATGTATGAGAATGATGTTGTTAACGTGTGGATTGTTGGTGTAGTTTATGAATTTAGAAAAAAAAAATGTGTTGTTGTTCTTCTTATTGAATTTGGAAGGTTTCAGGTTATGTTGCATATTGGTTGGGTTGTTTTGAATATTGTGTGGATTGTTTGAAGTGTTCTTGAATCTTGTCTGAATGATCTCGGATTAGTACTTGGACGTGTGATCATTGGCGTTGGTTTGATTGTATGTGGTTGATTTGAATATAAATGGAATGTTGTCGAATTATGTAGAAAAGAGATACTAACGTTAGAATGCGTTTTGAATCACTTGTTGATGTTGTTAGTATGGGTATTGGTATTGTTGTTGATGATTTGGCCGAGTTGAATTCTCGGGGTTGTTGAATTTACAGGGGAAATGCTGCCCAAATTTCTGTAAAAGAAGTGCTAGCTTAGAATTGGATTCCTAAGTGTTTATGACTAATGTTTGGTGTCTACCGACATTGTTGTAGATCTTGGGAAGCCCGAGACTTAAGTTTGGATTAGCTTAGGAAGCAGACAAGGTATGTAAAGCCAAACCTTTCTTTCTTTTGGCATGTCTTAGTTGTAAGTAGGCTATGATACGAGCCTCGGGCTAACTCCATTCTTAAGATCCGAGCATGTCTACGATTCTTATTTACTTCTTAATGTTGGCATTCTTAATGTAGTCGAACTATGGTCCTTATGTTTTTTGTATGATTGGATTTCAAATGTTGCATAAAGAGTTTTTGTTCCTAAAGGATTCTGTGTCGAATAAGGTCCCTAACTTTCATAGACGGGCTCGGATCGCTTCGATACGTTCGTAGAGGATTCTATAGCGTATATTGTCCGTAACTTTCATAGGCGGGCTCGGATTGGTTTGATACTTGTCCGTGATCCCCGAGACTTTCCCTTGTATAGTTCTAACGACTTTTGAAAGGACTTAGCCTGACTATCGTCTTAACCGTCAAACGTCGACTACTTACTTATCTATCGAGTCTGTAATGACGATTATGTTTTTGATTTCCATAAGCTATTTCATATGGTTTTGATAGGTATCTATGATTTCTAAAGTTCTATTTGATGTGTTCCAGAGTGACATTCGGAGGAAACTTGATTTGACTATTGTCTTGGTTTTTAAATGATGGTTCGTTTTGATTATCCTATTGAGTCTTTGAAAATGTTTTAAACTGCATATAGTTTTTCACTACTCTGCTCGTGCATACTGTTATTACATCTTTTGCCGAGGCCCGGGCCAGCTATGTCATCGTGCGCACTATGCTATATTCTGGAGTATGATGTGTTATGGTTCACCGAGTCTCTCGCTAGAGGGCCGGGTACCGCTTATATTCTGGTGTTATGATGTGTTATGGTGTTATGATGTGTTATGGCGCTATGATGTGTTACGGAGATGTTACGGAGATATGAAATCTTCCTATAGATGTGTTATGCGCCAACGACGGGAGGGCGACCACATTCCCCGAGCCCTACGCATGATTTGTGTTTTAATAAGTAAGCATTTTTGGTATCGGATATTGCATTTACTTTACGTACTTCTTGTTCCGATTATGATCTAAGTTCGTGTTTCATGCTTTACATACTCGTACATATTTCGTATCGAATTTTCTTGCGTTTCATGCCGCAGTGCGGATACTCGTTTTGGTGATCCGCCGACTTAGGATTTCCATTCGGCTATCTTGGAGCGCTCACTTGTCCCGGAGCCTATATTTTGGGTACGTACACCTTGTTATATATGTGTATGTATATGTCTATCTGAGGCACGGCGCGCCCCGTCCCGTCATATATGATTCTCGTTATTACTCTTAGAGGGGTCCGTAGACATACACGTGTGGGGCGTGCGTTATTGTACGCTTGTCTCGTGTGGTTTGTGTTACGGACGTCCCCCTGTATTATGATAGCCTTACCGGCTTATGTGCGATATATGTATGCTTATATGCGACGGTTTGAGACGGCGTCTGATCTTCGTATATGTATCCTCTGCTGAAAGTTGTGACTACGATCTGTATTTATATATATGTGACAGCTTTGGGGCGACGTTTTACATTTCTGTATGTATAAGATCTGGTTATGCTAGCTATGGTCTGACGTCTGACCTTTATATATATATATATATATATATATATATATAAGTTGTTTGTACGCCGGCTTCGGTTAATGGGTGTGTGCGGTGCCCGCCGGCACTAGTCACGGCTTACGGGGTTGGGTCGTGACAAGAGGCCACGTCAGACTGGCAGCTTTGGGGGTTCTGGTACGAGGGGCGTCGGTAAGTTTTTGAGGCCACCTCAGCCCTATTCCTATCATCCCGTGCATTGTGCATTACCGACTTCCTCTAGTGAGCCACCTAGACGGAGAGCTCCTAAAAGCTCATTCTCTAGACTAGTGGACAGGACTGCTTCATCCGGGCCTTTAGTTTTCGTGTTTCAAAAGATTCGAGTCCTCTTACCTATTTCTCTTATGGGGAGTTTGGGCATATTGCCAAGAGATGTCCCTGACCTATGCGATATTATCAGCCGCCGATGACTCCTGTATCATTCGGTGGTCGGGGAGGGACTTCTCAGAGAGGCGGTGCTTGGTCAGGCCGCTGTACTTCCCATGGTTCTAGAGATGGGTCCCAGCTAGCTAGAGGTGGTACTCAGAGTTCGAGAGGGGGATCCCAGAATTGGCATAGTGGAGCCCATTGTTACTCATTTTCTGGTAAGCCTGAGGCAGAGGCCTCAGATACTGTGATCTCAGGTACCATTTCTGTCCGTCATAAAGCAGCATCTGTGTTATTTGATCTAGGATCTACTTATTCGTATGTATCTTCATTTCATGCCGTTGGTTGGGATTTACCCTTTGATGTACCTGTTCATGTATCTACTTCGGTTGGAGATTTTGTGGTTGTCGATCGAGTTTACCGGTCTTGTTTAGTTACTTTTATGGAGTATGACACCTGGGTAGATTTGATGATTCTGGATATGGTGGACTTTGATATTGTATTGGGTATGTCCTGGCATTCTCCTTATCATGCGATCTTGGACTGTCATGCCACGACAGTCACTTTAGCCATGCCAGATATCCCTAGGCTAGAATGGAGAGGTACTCCTAGTCTTGCTCCGAAGAAGATTATTTCCTTCCTTCGGGTGAAGAAATTAGTAAGTAAGGGGTGTTTAGTGTATTTGGCACATATTCGTGATACGACTGTTGCATCTCCACCCCTTGAGTTTATTCCTATTGTGAGGGAGTTCGCGGAGGTATTTCCGTCAGATTTGCCGGGTATGCCACCCAATCGTGACAATGATTTCTATATCGACGTGGACTCGGGTACTCGTCCTATTTCCATCCCACCATATCGGATGACATCTGCCGAGTTAAGAGAACTTAAGGAACAATTGCAGGATTTATTGAGCAAAGGGTTCATTAGATCGAGTGTCTCCCCTTGGGGTGCTCCAATGTTATTTGTGAAAAAGAAAGATGGGACCATGAGGATGTGCATTGATTACCGCCAGTTAAACAAGGTCACTATTCGGAACAATTTCCCTATGCCTCGTATTGATGACCTGTTTGACCAGCTTCAGGGTGCTTCGGTGTTTTCTAAGATTGATTTGGGTTCCGGCTATCACTAGTTGAAGATTAGGACGGAGGATATTCTGAAGACAATATTTCAGACGAGATATGGCCATTATGAGTTTCTGGTGATGTCTTTTGGGCTTACCAATGCCCCAGCTGCATTTATGACCTCGATGAACGGAATCTTTAGGTCGTTCCTTAATTCTTTTGTGATTGTGTTTATTGATGACATCTTTGTGTATTCCAAGAGTTAAT
>NC_081346.1:54881842-54898015 GCF_029784015.1 Lycium ferocissimum
CCCGGGAATTATCTCTAAACTAGATCCCCCCTTTTCCGGAAAGCCAATTTGGTGGCTGATGCCTTGAGTAGCAAGGCAGTGAGTATGGGGAGTTTAGCTCGATTAGTTGTTTTCAAGCGTCCGTTAGACTTGGAGGTTTAGACTCTGGCCAACAGTTTTATCGGTTTCAACATCTCGACCCCGGGCAGGATTTTGGCTTGTATAGAGGTGAGATCATCGTTATTGGATCTAATCAAGGCTCATCAGTTTGAGGATTCTCAGTTAAGCAAAATTCAAAATAGGGTGTCGAGAGGTGAGGCCAAGGAGGCCGTGATTGATTCTGAGGGCATTCGCGAATAGGGGATAACGCGTACGCGTTCCTTGTGTTGAGTGATACGATTCGACGATCTTATTCGAGGCCCGCGGCTCTCGTTGTTCCATTCATCCGGGGAGTGACTAAGATGTACCGTGATTTGGGGCGGCAACGATTGGTAGCAAGTGAAGAGGGGATATAGTTGATTTTGTGGCTAAGTGTGAAAATTGTCAATGTGTGTGTACGAGCACCGGTGACGCGGGGTATTTCAGAGGATTCACATTCCCGAGTGGAAATGGGAGAGGAATACCATGGATTTTGATTCTATTTGGGTGATAGTGGATCGATTGACTATATCAACTCCTTTGTTCGGTTAGTGTGTTTCTTATACGAAGTGGAGAAGTTAGCCAAGATGTATTCGGGATATTGAGACACATGGGATCCCTATTTCTCGTTGTGTAATAAAATTACTATCTTCACTTCCCCGATTCTCGAAAAGCATTTCATGATGAGTTAGGTACCCGATTGGACTTTAGTATAGCTTTCCATCCCCCGTAGCCGATAGCCGATCGAGCCGACCATTCGTGTGCTCAAGGACATGTTGAGAAAGTGTATTATCGACTTTGGTGGTCCCGTGGGATAACACTTTCCTGGTGGAGTTTGCGTACTACGACGATTGTCATTCGAGTATTGGTATGGCGCCTTTTGAGGCCTTATGTAGGTAGGAGGATCTCGATTGGTTGGTTCGATGGGTTCGGAGGCTGACCGGGGACACGCATCTACCGAGAGTCCGCTTGTAGAGTGAGAGTTATTCAAGCTAGACTCGTGGTGGCTCGGGCGAAAAAAAGATGTATGCGGACCGGAAGGTTCGATTTGAAGTTGCTATTGGTGATCGGTTCTATTGAAGGTTTCACCAACAAAGAGTGTTATGATGTTTGGTAAGAATGGAGAAGTAGAGTCAGATAATTTTGGGTCTGCTGAGATCGTGGATTGTATAGGTGATGTAGCTTATGAGTTAGCATTGCCGCCAGGCTTTGCGGGAGTTCACCCGGTGTTTCATGTTTCGATGCTGAAGAAGTACCATCCGACCATACCTACATTATCCGTTGATATTCTATATTGCTTGATGAGAATTTGACTTATGAGGAGGAGCCTATCGCGACCTTGGATGAAAACGAGGGTTCGAAAGTTGAGGTCTCAAGCGAGATTGCTTCTGCGAAAGTGCAATGGTTAATCGTCTGTGCGAAGAGGCTACTTGGGAGATCGAGTCGATATACGTAGTGATATCCCCAATTGTTTGTGATTCGGTATTTATTACTTTTCTTTTTTTTTCTTTTTTTCGTTCAATTGGTTGTCGATGTAATGACCACTCTCCCCGACTATTGAGGGCCATGATGACGGCACTTAGGCCGGCTACGAGCACCCTCTCATTACACTAGTCATCATAGTCATTCCGAACATATATAACTCTAAGGCAATACATAGATATATATAAGCCCTCACGGCTACAAAAATAATATACAAATATACAATGGTTGATTCATGAGACCATACTACCTACACATACGTATCTACGAGCCTCTACTAGAGTACTAGGCATAAAGACGGGACAGGACCCCGTCGAACCCAAATTTGTACATAAAAATAGTATGGCAAAAATGGCATCTCCGAAGTAGTGGAGGCTTTGCTGTAAGTAACTCGTAAACTCCTCACTGTGAATCTGGGCCGCCTCCCCATCCGTCCGTGCGAACACGGGTCCAAAAAGGATGTCGGATGCGAAGAACATTGTGCGAGTACGTAAGGCATGAACAATAATGACATATCGATGAAATAAGGAGACATCGAAGCGAGGAACAACCCACATAACCGAATTTCACTTAAGACCGACAATGCATGCTAACTTACATCATAAACATCATCATATCAAGTATACATATACAAGCTTCCCCGACTATATGTGTACGACGTAGTCATCATTAGCCCGCGTCTAGTGCCTCCCACGTCCGGGTAAACATCTCGTAACGCCCACTAGTGGTGTACGCCCATGCCTACTAGACACATGGTGTGTATGTCGCCCGTCTTAGCGGTGTCTGACCGGCCATATAGGCGGGGTGTAATATCATCATCGTATACATCTCATAATGCATGCATAAGAACGCAAAGACAAACTGTAATTCTATCGGGGTGACGTAAGGTCGAGAACCCCCAATTCCATTATGGAGTAGTCATAATCATCCTTCCTCACCTTGAAGGTACTAGCGTTATAAGGTGAGTGTAACAACTGTGAATTTCATCAAGGAATCATTAACTTCAGAAGAATATCATATCATAGGCTTTGGAATCTTTAGACATAGACTACATCATTATTATTCATCTCATGAGAAGCTCATATAAACATAGACTCATAGTTTTTCGGAATGTAAGAAAGTCCTGGAAAGATAAAGGAAGTCGTGTCATAGAATCATGCCTTAAGAAAGAAGGGACTAGCCTCGCATGCAACGGTGTCGCTGCGACTTATCAATTTAAGCGCTTTCCTCAAATGTTCGCAATTCTACCTTCAAGAGAATTCGTACTAGAATTAGATAATTAGGAACATACTTAAGCTTAAGCTAAAGCTAATGAAAATCGGGCAGCATCTCCTTTGTTTCTATAACTTCCTCCATATAATATAATAACTCCCAAACGTCAACAACACACCCACAATATCATAATCAATAAACTTTATTAAGTTGGCCATTATTCAATTCTCACAATTTCCTCTCAAAGTCATCCATAACCATGGTAGTCACCAAACATCATATTCGTTCACAAATTATGCTTCTCCAACATTCTTAATATTATTTATGACAAGATTGTACTCATAATGTCTCAAGAGTTATGATTCATATCAACTATTATGAACACCCTCGACACCACATTTAAGCTTCTATATTCTACCTTCTTTCATAATCCAAGTCTTTCAACCCCTCAATATTCCAAATAACATGAAATGATCATAAAACTTACCGTTGATTGTGTTGGAATAGGTTTTGGATAGAAATGCTACTCAGAAGAAAACCACAGTTCTGTTCAAAGAAATTCTTGACTTATGAACCCTAAAGAGCTTCCTTATACTTTATTCCCTTGGTTTGATGAAGTTGATCTTTGATTTGTCTTGAATTTATGTTGATGAATTATGTAGAACCCTCTAGAAGTCTTGAGAGAAGTGGAGAAGTGGAAAGAATGAGAAAATAAGAGTGGGAACACATTTATATACTTGAAAATAACTCGGCCTGCTTGCAGTTATACGGACTACTTATACGGTCTGTATAAGTGATCGTATTTCACCATCAGGGATTTGGCTTTCCTGTTGGGGGTTATACGGACCCTTATGCGGACCGTATAAGTGGTCGTATAACTCCAATTTTTCGAAGTTCGTCTCGTCATTTCGTTTGATCTCCAATACTTATGGAACCTTCTCAGCACTTGTATAACACTTCATTAACAACCTAAGGAGTGTTATAAATTTTCCTCAAGATATTACTACGTCGACATTAGCTCAGTACTTTGCAAAACCTTTTCCAAAACACGACTTATACTTAACATTCTTCAACGAACTTTCTTTTCTTGCCTCCAACGTCTTTGGAATCTTAATAGGAACCATTAAGTAACCTTTCTTGATTGTAGGAACATCACATATCTCCTGCCCTATGTCAGTCTATTCACCATGCGACGACATGAAATTTTTTGAGGTGTCACACTCTTCCCCCCTTTAAAAACATTCGTCCTCGAATGTTAAGTTCTCGGGAATTCTACAAAAATTTCGCCAGAGTTTCCCCTGTAATATAGCACTACCATCCTGTCACAACAGCCCACAATAACAACGCCTTACAGGGCTACAACACAATAGCAATAAAGCATGGCCACACACGACCAAAAGCTTGAAAAGAAAGCATACATACCTCATAATGTTGATGTATCATCTTGGATCTCTCCCGGGGGTGGAAACAAGTGTGATTACTTGGACTTCATGTTTTCTTCTGCTTCCCAAGTCATTTCCACTCGATTATTGTTCCGCCACAAGACTTTGACTGAAGCTACTTCTTTGTTTCTAAGTCTCCGTACTTGCCTATCTAGTATGGCAATGGGTACCTCATCGTAAGTCAACTTTTCCGTTACCTGAACATCATCTACAGGAAATACTCTAGAAGGGTCACCAATACATTTACGAAGCATTGATACGTGAAAGACTGGATGCACCGCTTCCAAATCAGATGGTAGGTCCAACTCATAGGCAACTTTGCCTACCTTACGAATAATATGATAAGGCCCAATGCACCTCGGGCTGAGCTTCCCCTTCTTGCCGAATCTTACCACACCCTTCATGGGTGATACCTTTAAGAATACCCAATCATCAACTTGAAATTCGAAGTCTCGCCGACGGTTGTCCGCTTAAGATTTATGGCGACTTTGGGCTATCACTAATCGATCTCGGATAACCTTGACCTTTTCCACCACTTGTTGAATCAACTCAGGTCCTATTAACTGTACCTCTCCTATTTCAAACCACCCAATTGGGGATCTACACTTTCTACCATATAGTAGTCAGTACAAAAATATTGAATACTTTTGGAATGATAGATTGTTATTGTCATGCGAACTCGATAAGAGGTAGGTGGTCATCTCAGCTACCACCGAAATCTAGCATACATGCCCGTAACATATCTTCCAGGGTCTGAATAGTGGGTTCAGCTTGCCCATCAGTTTATGGAGGAAACGTTGTGCTAAGCCTTACCTGAGTACCTAAGCCTTCTTGGAACGACTTCCATAATTTAGCTATAAATTGTGCTCCTCTGTCAGTAATAATGGACACCGGGACACCATGAAGTCGTACAATCTCTTTAAGATACAACCTTGCATAATTTTCTGCCGAATATGTGGTTTTGACTAGAAGAAAATGAGTTGATTTTGTGAGTCTATCCACGATCATCCATATGGAGTCATACTTGCTTCGGGAACGAGGCAACCCTACAATAAAATCCATGTTGCTCACTTCTCATTTCCAGGTTGGGATTTTCATGGCTTGTAATAATCTTCCTGGCTTTTGATGCTCGATTTTCACTTGTTGGCAATTTGGACATTGAGCCACAAATTCTGCTATGTCTTTCTTCATTCCATCCCACCAATACATTAATTTGAGGTCATGATACATCTTCGTCGCTCCTGGGTGAATGGAATACCGAGTGTAATGAGCTTCTTCTAGAATCTGATGACATAATCCTGCCACATTTGAAACACATAGCCTGCCTCGGTATCTAAGAACTCCATCCGCAGAAATTTCAAATGGCGACTTCTCTTTCTCAGGAAATGTATCTCTATAGTGACTCAACTGAGGATCTTCATATTGGCGCTCTTTCACTTCCATATCTAAGGATGAAACAGTTGGGTGGTGAATACCAATTCTTGCATCACTTGAATCAATTAAACGAACTCCGAGGCCAGCTAGGCGTGGAGCTCACAGATAAATTCTTTCTTCTCCGGTGGGACATCACATAAACTGCCTATTAATTTGCGGCTAAGTGCATCAGCTACTACATTCGCCATCCCAGGATGATATAAAATACTCATATCATAATCCTTCAGTAGTTCTAACCATCATCTCTGCAGTAAATTTAACTCTTTTTACTTGAGAATATATTGGAGACTCTTGTGACCTGTATAAATGTCAACATGTACGCCGTACAAGTAGTGTGTCCACATCTTTAATGCATGAATAACCGCGGCCAATTCGAGTTCATGAGTCAGATAGTTCTTTTCATGTTTCCGCAGTTGCCTTGAAGCATGGGTAATAACAATACCGTGCTGCATCAATACACAGCCTAACCCAACACCAAAGGCATCACAATACGCCACATAACCATCTGGCCCTTCTGGGAGTGTCAGAACTGGAGCTGAAGTCAATCTATCCTTCAATTCCTGGAAACTGCGTTCACAAGCATCAGTCCATTGGAATTTTGCGAATTTCTGAGATAGTTTCGTCAATGGTGCTGAAATAGAGGAAAACCCTTCCATAAATCTTCTATAGTAACCTGCCAGTCCCAGAAAGCTACGGACCTCTGTCGGTGTTGTGGGCCTTGGCCAAGTCTTCACTGCCTCAATCTTTTGAACATCTACTCGAATGCCATCAGCTGAGATAATATGGCCTAGAAAAGCCACAGAATTAAGCCAAAATTCACATTTCGAAAACTTAGCATATAATTCTCGAGTCCGAAGGATCTCAAGGACAATATGTAAATGGTCTGCATGTTCTGCTCCTGTCTGAGAGTATACTAGAATATCATCAATGAACACGATCACGAACATATCTAAGAGAGGCCTGAATACACTATTTATCAGATTCATAAACACCGCCAGAGCATTAGTCAACCCAAATGACATCACCCGAAATTCATAATGGCCATATCTCGTCCTGAAAGCTGTTTTAGGAATATCTTCTTCTCTAACTCTGACTTGGTGATACCCCGATCTTAGATCAATTTTGGAAAACCATTTAGCACCCTCTAATTGGTGAAACAGATCATCAAGTCTTGGAAGCGGATATTTATTCTTTATCGTCACCTTATTCAGCTGCCTGTAATCAATGCACATCCGTGGAGAGCCATCTTTATTTTTCACAAATAGGACGGGTGCTCCCCACGGTGATGAACTGGGCCTAATAAACCCCTTCTCAAGTAAATCTTTCAGTTATGCCTTTAGCTCTTTCAATTCTGCAGGAGCCATTCGGTAAGGAGGAATAGAGATTGGTTTAGTATCAGGCAACACATCAATAGAAAAATCAATTTCTCTCTCTGGAGGAAGGCTTGGAAGTTCATCGGGAAATACATCTGGAAATTCATTCACGACCAGGACAGATTGAAAAATCGGTGGCTTTGCTTTGGTATCATGAACTCGGACTGGGTGATAAATATAGCCCTTAGCTATCATCATCCTTGCCTTAAGGTAGGAAATAAACCTACCTCTTGGAGATGCTGTATTACCTTTACATTCAAGCACGGGTTCTCCCTAGGCTTGGAATCAGACTAGTTTGATTCTGCAATCGACATTTGCATAACAAGAAGCCAACCAATCCATACCCATAATCACATCGAAATCTAGCATTTTCAGCTCAACTAAATCAACTTTAGTCTGAAGATCACATACCACAATTACACAGTTTTTGTATACTTATCTAGCTATTACGGGATCACCAACCAGGGTAGATACCTCAAAAGGTTTAATTGGCTTGGGTTTTACCCCAACACGACCAGCAATATAATTAGTAATATAAGACAACGTAGAACATAGATCAATCAATACATAAATGACATGAGAGAATATCGATAGAATACCTGTAACCACATCAGGGAAGGACTTAAGATCCTGACGTCCGACCAAAGCATAAATACGGGCGGGTGCCACTTGAACCGGATTTCCCTCTCTCGCCCCTACCATGGCCCGCCGGATCCTCGGGTGCACTTACTATCGGGCGCACGGAAGAAGAACCGGCCGTGATCCTGTGGGATGAACCCCAACTCTACCACTCATGGATGGGCAGTCTCGCATCATATGCCCAACCTGACCACAGGCATAGTAAGCATCTGAACCTCGGCGACACTGACCAGAATGTAATCTACCACAATGGCTACATCGCGGCACTGGTGGTCGCCGTTGGCAAGGATCACCTCCAAACTGGAAACCTGAGACTCTTGAACTCTAACCCTGTCTTGAATGAATGGGGCAGTCAAATCTCCTACCTGCAAACTAAGGAGGTGCACTAGTTGCCGACTGGGCTGAATATCTAGAATATAGCTACCTCGATCCCCCTCTATAGTCGCTACCGGCACTAACAGATTTGACCCTCTTACTCTGCCCTCTATCAATATCGCGCTCACCCCTCTGCGGATGTTTCTGCTCTTCTATGTTCTGGGCATGGGCCTGAATGTGGGAAATATCCATCCCCTCTTGCAACGAAGCTGTCAAGAAATATTGAACAAATGTGGCCCCAAGCCACTCACAAACCTATGTACTCTATCTCCCATGTCAGCTGCCATAGTTAGAGCATACCTAGCCAATGAATTAAAGTGAAGGCTATATTCCCGGGCACTCAAATTCTCTTGCTTCAAATTCAAGAATTTATCAGCTCTGGCCCGACGAACCTCGGGTGGAAAATAGTGGCGAATGAAGGCATCTACAAATTCTTGCCAAACCGGGGGAGGTGCATTTTCCTTCCTTGAAGATATCCAGTTATTATACCATAGGACCGCCACATCCCGGAGTCTATAAGATTCCAACTCCACTGATTCAGTATTGGAGGCATGGATGATTCCCAACCCCCTCAACATCTTATCAATAAAACCTTGCGGGTCTTCATCCGGCTTTGACCCAAAAAATTCTAGAGGATTTAAACTCATGAAATCACGAGCTCTAGCACTAGTCGCCCGGTCACCTAAGCCTGTACTCTGCCGCTATGCTTGAGCGGCAACTAACTGTGTCAATAGCTGAATAGCTTCGGTCATTTGTTGACCCGAAGCACCCGGTGGAGGAACGGTAGGAATAGGAGCTGGAGCTGAAGCCCCCTCTTGTTCTTCAAGAATAGGCGGAGTGTGAGAGGTATTGGATAGAGCCTCATTATGAGATTCATCTTCTTCTACATTTGTTTGTGGCTCCCTTTCCATCCGCCTTTCTGTCGTAGCCCTGTCCTTCTGGGCGGTTGTAGCTTTTCTCTTTGGCGGCATCACTGAAATCATAACGCACAATTAGGAAGGAGAAAATCGTATAACATGGCTCTGTGGCACGATCTAACAAGAAGAAGAATGGTCATTTTTCCTAAATGCCCCGCAGCCTCTCGCTCATAAGTGTGGCGCGCTTCACACCCATAAACGAGACTCTGCTGGACACGGCTCGTAGACACACCCTAGGATGGAACTGCTCATATACCACTTTTATCACGACCCGACTAGGGGGCCATGACGGGCACCCGGAGCTGGCTACCCAGCACCTCTCATTACACTAGTCATCATAGTTATTTTGAACACATATAACTCCAAGGCAATACATGGATATATATAAGCCCTCACGGCTACAAAAATAATATACAAATATACAATGGTGGATTCATGAGATCATACTACCTACACATACGTATCTATGAGCTTCTACTATAGTACTAGACATAATGATGGGACAGGACCCCGTCGCGCCCAAATTTGTACACAAAAATAGTATAGCAAAAATGGAACCTCTGAAGTAGTGGACTGCTCCCATAAGTCTACTGATAAACTCCTATGAATCTGGGCCACCTCCCTGTCTGCCTGTGGGTATGAACACAGCGTCCAGAAAGAAAAGGACGTCAGTACAAACATTGTACTGAGTATGTAAGGCATAAACAATAATAGCATATCGATGAAATAAGGAGACATAAAGGTAGGAAGGACCCATAAATGAATATATCACTTAAGACTGAATAATGCATGCTAACTTACATCATAAACATCATCATATCAAGTATACATATATAAGCTGCCCGACCATATAGGTACGATGTGACCATCATTAGTCCGCGTCCAGGCCTCCCGCGTCCGGGATAAATATCTCATGCCGCCCACTAATGGTATCTGCCCATGCCCTCTAGACATGGTGTGTATGCCGCCCGCCTTAGCGGTGTCTGACTGGCCATATAGGCGTGGTGTAATATCATCATCATATACATCTCATAATGCACGCATAAGAACTCAAAGACAAACTGTAACTCTATCGGGGTGACGTAAGGTCGAGAACCCTCGATTCCATTATGGAGTAGTCATAATCATCCTGCCTCACCTTCAAGGAACTAGCATTATAAGGTGAGTGTAACAACAATGAATATCATTAAGGAATCCTTAACATCATAAGAATATCATATCATAGGCATTGGAATCTTTAGACATAGACTCATTATCATTATTATTCATCTCATGAGAAGCTCTTTATAAACATAGACTCATAGTTTTCGGAATGTAAAACGTCATGGAAAGATAAAGGAAGTCGTGTCATAGGAATCATGCCTTAAGAAAAGAAGGGACTAGCCTCACTTACCTTTGTATCTATAACTTCCTCCATATAATATAACAACTCCCAAACATCAACAACACACCCACAATACCATAATCAATAAACTTTACTAAGTTGGCCATTATTCAATTCTCACAATTTCCTCTCAAAGTTATCCATAACCATGGTAGTCACCCAACATCATATTCGTTCACATACTATGCTTCTCCAACATTCTTAATATTATTTATAACAAGATTGTACTCATAAGGTCTTAAGAGTTATGATTCATATCAACTATTATTCAAGAACACCCTCACTTCCACATTTAAGCTCTATATTCTACCTTCTTTCATAATCCAAGTCTTTCAACCCCTCAATATTCCAAATAACATGAAATGATCATAAAACTTACCGTTGATTGTGTAGGAATAGGTTTTGGATAGAAATGCTCCACTTGAAGAAAACCCTAGTTCCTCTTCCAAAGAAATTCTTGACTTCTATGAACCCTAAAGAGCTTCCTTATACTTGATTCCCTTGGTTTGATGAAGTTGATCTTTGATTTGTCTTTAATTTATGTTGATGAAATATGTAGAACCCTCTAGAAGTCTTGAGAGAAGTGGAGAAGTGGAGAGAATGAGAAAATAAGAGTGGGAACACATTTATATACTTGAAAATAACTCAGCCCGTCGGGTGTTATACGGACCCTTATACGGTCCGTATAATATTATACGGTCCATATAAGTGACCGTATTTCACCATCAGGGATTTGTCTTTCCTGTTGGGGGTTATACGGACCCTTATACGGACCGTATAAAGTTATACGAACCGTATAAGTGGTCGCATAACTCCAATTTTCCAAAGTTCGTCTCGTCGTTTCGTTTGATCTCCAATCCTTATGGAACCATCTTAGCACTTGTTTAACAGTTCATTAACAATCTAAGGAGTGTCATAACTTTTCCTCAAGATATTACTATGTCGACATTAGCTCAGTACTTTGCAAAGCCTTTTCCAAAACACGACTTATACTTAACATTCTTCAACGAACTTTTTTTTCTTGCCTCCAACGTCTTTGGAATCTTAATGGGAACCGTTAAGTAACCTTTCTTGCTTGTAGGAACATCACATATCTCCCGCCCTACGTCAGTCTATTCATCACACGACGATATGAAATTTTTCATGGTGTAACAGACCCGCTTGGTCGTTACAGTTCTTTCGGCACTTTCGCCTGCTTCCGAGCATGAATTAGCTCTTTTTGACTCGACCGGAATATTATCACGCTTCCCGAGGTATCTAGACTGGATTCGGGTAACTTTGATGAAAATATAGGCTTAAAAGTGAACGTAGTTGACCTAAAGTAGACTTTTGGGTAAACGAAACTTTTTGGAATTTTGTCAATTTCAAGAGGTTCGAGTAGTCGTTTAGAACTTATGTGTGCATTTGGTTCAATTCCCAATGCATTCGGATGCACTTCAGTACATTGGATGGAAAAAGGGAATTAAGGCATCGGTGGTTGACTTGGTCAACGAGACCTCCATTTGGAATTCCAAGGCCACAGGCGTGTTCTTAGTGTATTTTTATATAGGACTAGGTATCTGGGATGTGAGCAGATGGCATCGGGAGTTAGTCAAAAAATCGGATTGAAACGAAAAACTTAAGCCATGTTCTGGTGTCTGGTGTCCGCTTTGGCCGCAGCAGCACCGCTGAGGCGGTAGCCCTGCCGCTGAAGTGGTCCCAGCCATTTTGGCTTGACCGCTGAAGCGGTTAGGTGGCCGCTAGGGCTGTCCAGTTACCGCTATAGCAGTGACGGGCAGTGACTGTTCATTTAATGAGTCTTAGACCCTCATTATTTCATATCTCGATATTGGGGCTTGGGAAAGCTGTTCTTGGAGACAAATTGAAGGAAATATTAGAGGTGAAACCTTGTCTAAACCTTTACTTCTCTTTAATCATAATCATCTTAGACTTTCAACTTCCCTTTTCAATCCTTTAAAAATGGAATTTGAAGGAGGGTTTTTGGGAGATTTTTCTCTAAGAGTATATTTGATAAATTGATGATGTTAATGTTAAAATGTGATGAATCTAACCTTAGTAATCATATATTTTTCACATTTAACGTTGAATTTCGTATTTGGAGAATTAGGGTTCCTACCCAATTTGGGGGTTTTTACTAGAAATCAGATTAGGGGATAATTCTTGAGCTAAATTAACAATTAATGATGCGGTTATGATTACCTAGGATTCAATTTGATATTTTACCCGTGAATTTTCTGTTTCTCCCTTGTGGGCCCGTTTTCCCAATTTCTAGGGTTAAAATGGACCTAATTAATGTCATAGCAATATTAGTATCATTATTCATGATTTCTAATTTAGATTTCGATTGTGCTTAGACTACTTCGGTTGTGAGCTTCAGAGAAAGGGCAAGGCAATAGAGTGACTTGTTGGTGTTGCAGTTCGGCAGTCCAGGTAAGTTATGGTTTACCTTTGGTGAGACTTAGTATAGTGAATCACATATTTAGATTATGATGTTGAAGACAGCATGTGAACATTCGGGTGTGAAGTTGGAATTGATATTGTCTTAGGTTGGGCCCTGATGTGTGTTGGGACTAGCCACCACGTTATATGTGTTTGATTGTTTAATTGTGTTGGCTTGATGCCATGTGTAGTTAGTAGCTAACGAATGTCGCTTGTTGTCCTGATTTGGATAGGATTGACATAGCCATTGTTGGTATTTGTACTTTGATACATTATTGGCGTACCCACTATTGGTACTTGAGATTGTTGATATATTATTAGCGTATCCGTTGTTGGTACTTGATTTATATATGTTGGCATACCCACTTTTGGTATTGTGATGTGATATATTGTTTGCGTACCCACAGGTACTTGTGATATTGATCTTGCTTGTTGATGATTGACATATGCATTGCATGCATTCTCTCATATTATCATGCATGGCCGATATCTAGTGATGATCCGATATTGTTGATTGAGCGAAACTAATATTTTATAAACTCTTTTACTTGAGTGATTGTGGAAAAGACGATGCAGAAGATCCATTCCCGAGAATCGTTGTTTATATGAAGCTGATCGACTTGATAAACTCTTTTACTTGAGTGATTGTATGAAAGGCCGATGTCAAGGTTCAATTTCGGGAGAATCGTTGATTTATGAAAGGCGATATTTGACAACTCTTTTGAGTGATTGTGAGGAGGCCGATGTCCGATGGTTTTATTCGGGCATCGTTGTTGCATGGCCGATTTCGATGTTAGTCCGGAATCAATTGTAGTGCATGGGGTCCGCGGGTCCCCCAGAGTGGTGCCCGTGAGACTCCCTTTCAGGAGCAATTAGCCAGGGTCTTGTATGTCTGTTTGGCAAAGATCCGGGAAGGGTGGCACTTTGACTTCGCGAGTCCGACTAGGTTGTACTGTCGAGACGTCTATATTTTCGTTCGGAGTGCATGTGTACACCTCATTTACATAGCATGGCATGGCATCACATTCATACAATTATTGCATTGCATTGCATTATGACTTGAGTTAGATGTCGTGATGACTGTATTGTGATGATTGTGTTGTTAATGATTGGACTGTGATGATTCTATCGTGGTGATTGTTTCATGATTGGATATACACAGACTTATTATATTGGGGTTTAGATACTTACATAGGTGTTGGTGGATACTCGGTTACGATTATATTGTCTCATACGTGATTGGTTTACTTGTTTATCTACGATATTTTCTTAATTGTATTAATTAAGCTTAGTCGGCCTATGTGCCTACCAGTACTGTTGTTTGTGCTGACCTGCACTTACTGCATTCTTTTATGAATCACCGAGTATAAGTGCCGGATCTACTTCTCTAACTCGTGGGTTTTGATCGACTCCTCGGCTTCTCGCAGTTTTCCGGGGTGAGCATGGCATCCGCTGACCTCGAAGACTATTCTGTTGCTTATGTCTTACTTTTATTTCAAGATATGATTTGAGACATTTTATATATTATTATTCAGACCAGAGTTAATCGGATTTGGATGCTCTTGTATGACCGGACAGTCTTGCGGGTGGATTCATTTATACGCACTTATCTATATTATATTATATTGTGAGACTTACGTCATTTACTTCTTCTACTATTTTATTATATTTATTGATTGTGAACGTTGAGTTAAGGGTTCGCCTATCGAGCTGGGAATGGTAGGTGCCCGCATGTCCTAGGCTAAAATGGGTCGTGATAATTGCATCCACCATGCTCCGAAGCAAGTTCGAACCTGAATGAGGTCTAGGAAAGGATTTGCATGGCATCATAGAGCTAGGTCCAATCCCTCAAAACAACATTCTTTTTGGTTTGGGGGTATGTTCCCAATGGTGATGAGGCTTTTGAAGCCAACAGAAAAAGGAGGAGTCCTCTGAATCTACGCAAGCCCATTCTAAATTTGTACCAATCATTCCCCATCCAAATGCCCATGCCTGATGATGCAGACTCTGCGGAAGGGTTAGGGATGCTATTCCAAGAGAAAGATTGTCTGATAAGACTGGAAGAGTGTAATAAAGCACCCACCATCTGTTATGCCGATCCAGGCGAGCAACTATCCAACTGGACCTCTGCCCCACTCTTGGCTCTTCGGTAGAGATGATGAATTTAAATGCTTTACGAAATCAGCGAGAATCGGTCGAGGCTCGATTACTCACCATTTTCCATTTAAATTACCTCGTGATGTTTGAAAATGGAAATGACTCGATGTTGATCCAATTCAGGACCACAGTTTGTACTTTCTTTTTTACTAAATTAATGAAGCCTCGACTCATGAGAAAAATAACTCTTTTTACTTATGCATGTGTTTTATTCAAACCACCTTTGCCTTGCTTTTTTAGTAATAATAATGATAAAATAACCTTAAATGTCATGACATTCACAAAATGAGTGAGTCAAGTGACACGAATGAACAAGAATACGAAGAGTACGTGTTACGATCCGCTTTTACGCTCGCGCATAAAAGGTTCTCATAACTTTGGCTATTTGTCGTGAACAAACAGAATCGCCACCAAATTTATTGAATGGGAATTAGGAAACCAGTTTAAAGTTTAATTTTTGAAAACCTTAAAAAGAAAAATCTAGAGAACGGAGTAGTTACGTGATCCCAAAGGTTTTGCACCTAGATAAGGATCCGCCCAATGCGGTTTACCTACGGATCTAACATTTTATGTCTAAAAAATTGTATAACTTGTTTTGTAAAATGTGCTTAAGATTCATATGTATAAGGTTTGAAAGAGGCATATTCATGGCTAATTAATTTTGAAAAGCAAGTATATTTTATTTGTTAAATGAGCTTTAGAGGCATTTTACTTTTGAAAATCATTTCTAGCATTTCAATTATAGCTTCAATTCAATTCTTGAATTAATTATATAATTGGGCTAATTATGAAGGATTGAATCTCTTCAAAATATGCACGGCTTATTGAGATTTTGAACTTTATAGATAATCCAACTTCTTAATCCGTTAATGATTTCGCTTGCTTATAACTCAAAAGATAGGAAAGATCCATAAGTTGTTTAGCAACAAGCGTTTTTAAAAATTTCCTTGTTTAACAACTTTAGAAGATGTATATAACACTCCAAAAGTATTTAACAAGTATTGAACGGGCCAATCTTAAATACTTGCTTTTGAACAAATGCTTTTGAGCCTTAAAATCATATTTGAACATCTGATAAATGTGCACCATCTCAATTATGAAACATATTTACTTAGCTCTTGTATAATAAATCAGCTTCCTAAAAAAAATGTTTGGGGCCGATTCGACCAAACCTTTGAAAACTTTGGGTCGACGTAGCCCCT
>NC_081346.1:54898115-54932327 GCF_029784015.1 Lycium ferocissimum
CACAAAAAAAAACAACTATAAAACCCTTTTTCCGGAATAAGCACTGTGTACGAATAATAGTATAATACTTGTTTAGTAAACTTTTCACACCATATTCTCTGTGGGATTCGACCCCAACCTCGTTGGGTTACTATATTTGATATCGTCCGCTTTACGCTATTAAAAGTGTAAATTTGAGCGTATCAATCATCAAATCTTGATGAGCGAGAAAGACACAGAAAAAACAGCCTTCATTACTCTGTAGGGAGTGTATCATTACCGAGTATTACCGAGTAATGTTATTCGACCTCAGGAACACCGGCGCCATTTACATAAGGGCTATGACCACCATTTTCCATGATATGATCCACAAGGAAATTGAAGTATACGTGGACGATGTCATTATCAAATCAAGAGAAAGGTCAAAACCTACAACACATTTACAGAAGTTCTTTGACAGACACTGAATATTCAATCTGAAGCTAAACTCGACAAAGTGTGCATTCGAAGTACCTGCTGGAAAACTGCTGGGGTTCATAGCCAGCTGCAGAGGCATCGAACTAGACCCATCAAAGATCAAAGTTATCTATAACCTACCTCCTCCAAAGACTAAAAAGGAGGTCATGAGTTTCCGAGGAAGGCTGAATTATGTTGGTTGGTTCATAGCCCAGTCCATCGTATTTGTGGAACCTATACTCAAATTGCTAAATAAAGACACACCTAGAGAATGGACCGAAGAGTGTCAAGCATTTGACAACATCAAGAAGTATCTTTCCAATCCACCAGTCTTGGTAGCTCTTAGACCCGGGATCCCGTTATTTCTTATCTGTCGGTATCAGATAATTCATTCATATGCGTGTTAGGATAACAGAACAAAACCAGCAAGAAAGAGCATGCAATTTATTACTTGAGCAAGAAGTTCACCGCCTGTAAGGGAAGTTACACTTTGGTAGAAAATACATGCTGTGCATTGTCATGGGTACCTAAGAAGGTCAAGGGACAACCATTGGCCTATTTACTGGCAGGAAGCCCAATCGATAAGGACTTTGAGCCCCTCGGAACCTTCTTCTCAGACGAAGAAGTATTGACGGTACATGAGGACATATCCAAGCTCTATTCAGGATGGAGATTATTTTTCGATAGTGCTTTTAATTATAAGGGTTTAGGAATTGGAGCAGTCTTGATATCAGAAATCGAGAATTATTATGTGATTGTCGTAAAGCTCAAATTCTGACGCACCAACAACATGGCAGAGTATGGGGCCTATATCTTTGGCCTCAGAATGGATTTGGATATAGACATCCATGAACAATTAGTAATAGGTGATTTAGACCTGCTGATTGACCCAAAGACAAGGCGAATGGGCCACAAAGAATGCCAAAATCTTACTGTATGTGAACCATGCACAAAGGTTATGCAAAAAGTTCAAGAAAATTTATTTCAAGCATATACCAAGGGCTAAAAATGAGTTCTTCGATGCTCTCGCTACCATAGCATCCATGATACAGCATCCTGAAAGTAGTCACATTGACCGACTGGATATAAGTCTAAGAAAAAAACATGCTTACTGTTCCCATGTGGAGGCGAAACCCGATGGCAAACCTTGGTATGCTGGCATAAATGCATATGTGGAAAAAGGAGAGTATCCCGAGAATACTACAAGAAATCAAAAGAAAGCCATCCAGAGAATGGCCAATGCGTTCTTCCTAAACAAGGAAATACTCTAAAAAAGAATGCCGGATCTTGGATTACTCCGATGCGTGTGTAACAATTTGCATTTTTACGGGCAGGGTTAGCACTCGGAAAAGCTACTTCGAACTTGTTGGTGCTCTTTCTGACTTTATTTTAAAAGAGTCTCCACCAGATTTTTAGGAATTTAGGAAAACCACTTTTGAAGGGTTTATTCATACACCGTGAAAAATCTTTCTTAAACCAAAGTTCTAGGTAAGGGTTCTGGTGATCCCCTAGGGATGGT
The DNA here is from genome assembly GCF_029784015.1 of Lycium ferocissimum. Lineage (NCBI taxonomy): Eukaryota > Viridiplantae > Streptophyta > Magnoliopsida > Solanales > Solanaceae > Lycium > Lycium ferocissimum. The sequence continues at coordinate 54,900,070 of NC_081346.1, forward strand.
GTTAGGCCCCTAGTATTAAGGATCCGTACTATACGGTTGACCTTCGAATTCTGTGCATGAACTGTTTATTTGGTGTTTATTTCCCGTAAAAATCTTGTCATTTTTTGCATATTATTTTGAAAAGGATTGAATATATTCCCTTTACAAATAGGGTATTTAGATTCGGATTTATAATATCCGGATACAACTAGTTCCTTTTATATATAAGGATAGTAGTTTTTCTATAAAAGATAGAAAGTTTATTTATTTTATAATCTGGGGCGAACAGGTTTTGTTCATGCTTGACTCACACATGGACCGGGTTAATCCGTTTAATACATTTCCATAAAATCCTTATCTAAAACTTTTATAACTATGGGTGTATAAAATTTGACCATTTTAGTTTACCAAAAGAGGTTTTTTCATAATTTTAGATATATTGAAGATTATTTTTTGAAAATAACGAATTGAGTTTTATGGCCAAACGACTTATATATTTTTAGAAAAAGGTTGCTCGAGTTTTTTCTGGGTAAAGTCCCAGATTTATTTAAGGAATAAATTTGTCTTGAAGTCCATCTGTTTTGTTTAATCATTTCTAGCCCAAATACCTTATTCAGTTATTTAAAACATGGGCCTTTGCCCAAAATTTCTTAACCATAGATTTATACCAGAAAGAGTCAAGTGGGCTCTAGCCCAAAAAAATATTAATTTACATCAGTGGTTTTTCAAAAGACAAAGCTGTATGGGCTCTGGTCCAAGAATGTTTTTGAACATTGGTTTTTCTTAAAAAGAACTTAGGTGGACTCTGGTCCAAACTACCATATTTTGCCAACTCAAAACCCAGAAAACATGTTTTATCATTGAAAAGGATTTTGTCTAATTTACTTATCCTCTTTATTTTTGAACAATGCGTCATACTATTTTGTCCTCAAAAATACCTCTTTAGTCTTGTTGTTATTAAAACAGACACAGTTTGCTTCCCATTTTATGTTTCAAAATCAGTACGCGTTTTTTTTTTCCAAGATTTTTCAAAAGAATTGTTTTAAGGATCTAGAGTCATCTAAACGACATATGCACCATTTGCCTAAGATGCCTAATTTGAAACATAAACGATCCCAATAATACTGTGGGTTTTAACAAGTATGAATACAATACAAAAAAAAAGTTTTAAGCAAGTAGAAATGACATAAATAATATACGGAAGGTAGATTAGGGGTGTACCAAACCCCTAGTAACCATTTTCACCCATGGTTGGGCCTTCATGTCATTTTCACCCATTACTGGGCCTTTAATATATTAGCTTCCCTTAATTCTTTTCTTCCTAGACTCAATGAATTTCGAAGGAATTTCCCTATTGGGTCAAATTCCCTATTGGGTCTGACCCAATAGGGTGGCTGGACCTTGGCCCAAATGGCCATGCAGTGAAGAAGGAAAGAAACAAAGACCCCGGTTAGTTTATATTTACTGATCTTATCACAGGTATAGCTATACACAAGTACATACACAGTACCATATTCACTTATAAGTCCTATCATATACACAAATATACACGCATACAAGCATAATAGCCTATTTATTCACAAGCTCACATACTGTGCATATGTATTTCCATGTCCTTAAACTTATCTCAAACCTGGGTGATGGGAAGGAAAAGTCATCACCCTCCTTATTCCTGATGCCGCAAAAGTTCCAAGAGGTTTCATGAACCTCTAGCATGGCTGGTCACCAGGGGAAGGTTCAAACCATGCCCCCCTCCCACCTAAACCGCCCTTCTCAACCAACACAGCCATGGAGGACACAAATCCACATATCCACATACATCGCTTGGAATAAATAGGACAGGTCTAACATACACAGTTGTAGAACAATCATAAATCCATAAGAACAGATGAGAACAAGAAGAGAAGAGATGGATAGTCTCAGCAGATACACTACTCTTATGAATTAAGGCCAAGATAGCTAAATAGGACTTAGACAGAGGAAGAAGTGACATACTTGGACATAATATGTCCAAATCTAGGCTGAATCAAACAATCACACATAAACAGTCATATAGAGGTAGCAAAGTCCTAAGCAGTATTGGATTAAGTTGGTATGGCAAAGCAAGTAAAGGCATATAAGCATAGGGTAAACCAACTTCAGTACATTGTACAATACAGCAGAGAAGGTCAGCATATTTGGAATTCACAGAAGACATGTAGATTTATTCATACAAAACCATCATCAAGACTATGTGTCCTATGCATAACCGAACCAAATGTCCTTACCATTTTTTTTATGGATCATGCTTTAAAGCCTAGATGATTCTCACACATGATGCAGAAAATAAACAGGAGAACAAAGTCTACAATCTTAATAAATATGATATGGACAAACTCAAGTAGGTGAAATCACAGTCAACTTATTGAGACAATCTTTTACCTGTATGTAGTACATAAGGGAAACAACTAATCCCTTAATCACTATGACATCAACAGAAACAGAGCATAGGTAGATCTAACTATGCCAAGGAAGTATAGTAAGGGTCATGGCTTTACTAGGTTTAATAAACACAAGTGGGATGTTGCAATTGCCCCAAGCAGAGTTCAATTAAAGGTCAAGACAAAAAAAAACTGGAATTCAAGCCAAGATCAGCTGTAAGCAATGCCAAGAGACATTAAGTCATAATAATTTTATGTAGAGTACACAGTTTTAAGTATAATGACTTCTTTTTCACACACACCTTAAGCAAATAGAAAGACCAAGAGTCCCAAAGATACACAGAAGATTTAACATTTTAAAGTTCAGAGTTTGGAAATCCCTTTTTAGACCTTTTCCCCTAATCCTTATTCCATTGCAGAAAAGAAACAGGTTGATTTCATGAGAAAATGCACATGGTTTAAACATATTCACAATTAGTGGCCTACATTTAGCTTTTCTCATTTTTTAGCTAAAAAAGTATTCCTAACTTACTTGGGATGACTTCTAAGTTCATCTGATGTTAGTATACCCTTAGCTATTTTTAATACTGCACTAAGGGGAAGCACACCTATTCAACAGGACTAGGTTCATTTATTATCTTCTAACTGGATTTTACACTAACAAACTCAAGGATACATCCCAGGGTTAAAGACATGACATATTATCTAGAGTGTTACAAAGAAGGAGTCAAATATATCTCTAAGACATTATACGGCCAACCTAAGTTAATATAAGCCACTCCTTTCCTTCCTTTTAATGTCTTAATGCTTCTTAGAAAAGGAGAAAACAAACCATCTTTCCAAACACATATGAAATCAAACCAACGCACACAAAACTTCTATATAGGTCTTAATTCTAAACCCAGCCTAGCCAGATATTAGAGAGTCTTTTATACCTTATTATATTGTCCACATAAAACATTTTTTGCCTTATTTTCCAGCAACTAATATACCTACTTGAAGCCTTTCCCTCTTTCCAATTTTAAGCAATGACTGTAACCTTCAAACTACCATGTATTATCTAGTCTAGTCAACCAATCCCTAAATCATATTTGAGCAGATCAACAAGTTCATTTGAATCTAAAAATTCAAACATTAAGACCAGGCTTAATGATCTAAATGAACAATTATTAGGGCAAAAAAAAGTTCATTTTTGAGGATCTAACTAACTCAAAGAAAGTGGAAAAGAAAACACCAAGTGTGCAAATGTAGCAGGTTACACCCCATAGACTTGAGGGACCTACCATGACAATCTCTTATTTTAGGAAGAAAGATACTGTAGGTCAAGTGAATACCTGACCCTTTCTTAACCTTCTCCTAAGATGTCTTTAAAAGACTTCTGCATTTGTCAAGCGGTTTTAACTCATACATCTACACTTATGGACCTCTTTTCTTACCCTTGAGCATATGCCAAAGGGAGGCTGGACAGTTCAGATATTAAAGCCAACTTTCTTAAGGTTTCAGCTACAGTGTCCCCTTTTTTTCTTTTCTTTTCTTTCTACCCTCTTCTTTTACTTTGACATGACTTACAAGATCCTACCAACTTATCTTCATCTTTTAAGCCTAAGCAATCAATGGTCATGAGTTATTATCAAACCATATTCTTCATCCATGCACAAAGAAAAGAAAATAAGTCTCATGCTTCAAAGGCAAGCCTCAATCCCTAAACTGTTCAAGACTTAACAAGACATGACCAAACCTATTTCATTTCACCCTTCTTCTACTATTTTAAACTTGTTAAATTGAACACTTAAGATCACCTATTAAACCAAGGTCAGTTCATCAATAAATATCAATGCAGATGCGAGAGTTTATGGCACGCCAGTTTACTTTCACAACACAAGTTACTTCACCAATAAGATATGACAAATAATAGGGATGGGAAAAGCAAACAAGATATCAAAGATTGCAGAACATGTTTTTTCAAATTCTTGACAACTGTTTCCTTCCATTTTTACATCTTTCATTCCCAAAGTAATCACTAATCAAGTTAAGGACTAACAACCATCTTTCTAGCTAATTAGATTAATCAGATTTATCTTAATTAACTTCAAGTGACTTGGTCCTATGGTTCCTAAAGGTTTATCCTTCACTTTTTGATTTTTTGCCAAGCTTCTTAGTACTTAGAGATAGAACATTTTCAAAATGTAGGACTTGTGACATGGGTTACACCAAGATAAGTTATGAGCATCATATGTTTAAGTCACACAAGTTCAGACAAGAGATTGAAGCATTGATCAAACCAAAGAAACAGATTCAAATTCAGGCCTTTAGTCACATTAGTTTTAAGACTTGCTAAAAAAACATAGGCAATTTGGCACACATTCTGGCCTAGACTAGGTGAAACCATGATCACAGGTGTTTCCATTAATAGTTTACCAACCCACAAACCAAACTGAACCTGATTCCATTTTTTAATCTGTATACTAGTTGATAAAAGAAATAAAACTGTTAACTAGTCCTAACTTTATTCTATTTTACATGAGTAAAGTCATTCAAGATGGAAGAAAAATGAATGTTCAAGGTACATTAACCATACTATTTTACAGTTGACATAGAAACATTTAAGTCACATAAATAAACAAGCCACCATGAAAACTAATCAGCCTATTTTAAATGAGTTTCAACAGAGCATTCAAACTGATTCCGCTACTTTGCCTCAAGTGAATCACACAACTAAATGGGACAGCTTTTAACAATAGGAACCATCATTAGGAAATATTAGAAACCAAGCAGCTCAACTAATACAATACCCTTAGGCTAATCAAAATTCTAAGTAAAAGGGAACAAAATGAATTAGGAGTTACCTTTTATATGCGCAGCCAAGAAACGAATGGACTTGGGAGCCTTATGCTTCTAATCTTGACACTCAGCCATGCAAAAATAAGCAAGAAAATAATTTTAGAACTGAGAAAAACTCTAACTATTTAAGTCAAAGTATTAAAATTTTACTGAGAAGCTTTTAAAAATCGATTTTTTTAGGTTCTTCAACTTTCAAACTTTTTCTTCTCTTTTTTCTATCTATTTCTCTCTCTCTCCCTTTTTTGTGAGAATGGGGTTCTATTTATAGAACCCCAAAAATTCATCCAAGACTAACATCACCAATGTAGGACAAACCCCATTTCCAAAACCAAATACTTAACAAATGAAATTAACGACCCAAATATAAAGGCATGGCAACGTATGTGGTCAGATATGACCCATCTTGGGTTGATTTGAACCAATAGTTAAGGAGCAATAGGAAATCGTGAAAACAATAAACAATATAACCTTAAAGGAACAGAAAATAGTAAGTTTGGCTGGAAATCTGAAAAAATAAGTAAAAAGAGAGATCTATTACCGCGTTTAGAGAAAAATAGATAATTTGACAATTAAGACGATTATTAGTAACAATATTTTAATTATAGACAAAATTAGGACATGATTATCTTATTAAAGTAATTTAAAAGATGGCGAATATGGCCTTGATTAATTCTAATACGACTGACTGTTTCAATTATGGCCTCATTTGGCCTAATTAGAAAATTTTGACATTAAATTGCATTAATTACCTTAATAAATTTGAACCACTGAAATCTGGTTATTTCAAATAAAGCCATTAAGAGGCTGATTTTACAAAAATGACCCTGATTTCTTTAAATCATAAATTGATTAATTTATTTGTGGCCATAACAAAAATAATTAGACAATTAAAAATCAAGTTGCAATAACGATCATCTAATTAACTAATTAGCCTAATTAAAACATTTATGGACAATTATGCATATTTTGACAAATCATGCAATTATACAAAAATTAAAGATTAGGGGGTGAAATGGTTAATTATTTAAATTACTCAAACTTCTTGAATTGAAAGGAATAAAGTATTTGCAAAATTTTGATTTTTTACAATATAAATAAACCCTTTAACATGCATAGATCTCTTTATGTATTTTCCAAGGACCCTGAGTGATAGAAAATAATTATGCGAGGTCAAAAATTAGGTGTGAACAACTGCCCCTTCGGTGTTCGGGGACGGCAGGGCCATCCCTGGGCAACCAAATTAGACTAACCCTAATTTTTAACTGACCCGACTCATTTCACCCTTTATCTTTATGCAATTTTCACATATGTGGCCAGACCCTTGTCTTTAGGTTTCCTATATATCTCAGGTTATATGAGAATTTAGGCCACTTGTAGTTCAACTCAACTAAGAACCTTCACGTGATTTGGAAGGATAGTCTTGAGATCCCCAGTATTATGATTGGGTTCCTCCTGACGACTATTAGAATGTGACCGACTCATGGGTCTTGAGTTCGCCTACATATCCCTGGTCTCTGGGAATCAGGTCAAATGTAATTTAACTTACTGGAGAAGAGTATATCTTTTATGCAGGAATACCTTCAAACTTCCTGGTGTGTATCCAACCGATCGCGATTTTTAGTAGAAAAAAATAAAAACAAGACAAGTTGTGGCTGAGTCTGAGATTGGATGGCTTCCAAATCCTGGCCAGAGAGCTTGACTCTCATGGGCACACTATGTTATATCCCGTATTTTTATACGACGGATTATTCGTAAGCTAATAGAGATAAGTTCATGATACATCCCGTATTTTCGTACGTCGGAAAGCGTGCGAGTTAAATGATATTAGTAATGGACACGAGGTTATCCCCCAAGCTTATAGGTTGTTAAAGTGATGGTACACATGTACCGTAAGGATTTGAAGTTAAACCAATCGAAGGAAATAAGTCTTGTCGAGTTTCAACATTTATTCGAGTGAAATATAGTCCAAGCTATAATATCCCGTATTTTTGGACTAGAAAATTAAATCGTCCAACATGAGCAAATTTACCCGAGCCCGGAGAATTCGATCATATCCAAGGATGAAAATCAAGAGCTCGGTGTACAATGAATGAAGTCCCAAAATTATTTAAGACGAAAAAGTGTGGCAACGATGATTGAAAATAATATTTTATGTGTGGCAAATGAGGCTATGGACTATGTTATACTACATTATTATAATAATGAGTATATGAAGTGTGTTAGAAGTGATCAATATTGAGTGAATCGATATCAAGAAATTAATTATGTGGGTAATTAATTAAATACCGGGATAAAGTTGGAGAGTACGAAATTAATTAAAGTGTTAATTAGAATTAAGTGAGGAGAGCTTTTGGTGGGCGGCCATGTGGCACTTATTAAGCCAAAGGTGGCACTAATTAGTCATTAATGAGTCATAGCACCTAAGGTGCATTGTTGACACGTATAATGACAAGAAGATTCATTCAAATTCTTTCAAATGGGCATTTTAGTGTATGGAACGGCTGCTGCCCCTTCACTTTCATTTTGGGCACATTTTAATCTTAGGAACTTAGCAAAAAACGTACATAGCAGCCTCTTTTTAATTTAAATCCAAATAGAAACATGGGTTCCAAATCACAAGGAAGCGGAGGGTAATTTTTATCAAGAACAACATGCGGGTTTTGTTCATCGCTTTAATCTCGTTGTTCCGTCTTACCGTGTTATTGAATCCGGACTTTCTTCGAAGTGAAGTAAGATGGAAGAAGATTATTTCTTGGCATATGAGGTAATAATTCTCCTCTACTAGATATATTTAAATTCATCCCGGTATAGCTAAATTATGTCATGGGAAGTATGAGATTAATTGCAGGAAATCGGATAAATTATTGTTGTTATCATATGGGCTATTTGGTAGTTGTTATGAATTGTTTTGTGGGCTGGAATATCGTGGGATTGGCTGTAGTTGTTGTCATTGTGTTTGTTGTTATACTATGTATATACGAAAATAAAGAAGTATATACAAGCATCGGTATAGGAATGTATATTAGGCTGTTTTGGAAGTGATTTAAGAATGGAGATTATCTGGTTTGATATGAAGTTGTTGGTATTGTTGTAGTTGGTATTTTGATTGATGTTTTGGCTGAATTGGAATCTCGAGGATTATTAAGTTTTCAGGGGAAATGCTGCCCAAATTTTGTTAAGTAACGTGCTAGCTTAGGCTTTGGATTTTGAGCGCGCTATAGTTAATACTTGATATCAATAGTGTTGTTGTAGATTGGGAAGCCCGGGATCTGATTAATGGTTAGCTTGGAGCGGATAAGGTATGTAAAGCCTATCCATTCTTTCTTTTGACATGTCCTAGATGTAAGTAAGATATGATATGAGCCTTGGGGTAATTCTATTCACAAGTTCCGAGCATGATTTATGATTCTTATTCACTTTTTGATGTTTGAACTCTCAGGATAGTCGAGCTATTACCCTCGAGTCTTTTATACGATTGAATAGTAAATGATGCATAAAAGTTCCTATTCCTAAAGGATTCTGTAATGAATAATATCCTTAACTTTCATAAGCTGTCTCGTATTGATTTAATACATGTCTATGATCCCTGAGACTTTCCTTTAAATAGTTCGTAATGACATTAGAGAGAACTTAATATGGCTATTATCCTGATGATCGAGCGTTGATTAGTCTACTTATCTATTGAGTCTCAAAAAGATGATTTATATACATATGGTTACTCACTACTCGCTCGTGTATACCGTTATTATATCTTTCACCGAGTCCCGGCCAAGACATGTTTTCGTGCACGTATCCACTGCATTATTCACCGAGTCCCTCACTAGAGGGCCGGGACACGTTATATGTATATGTATATGATTATATGATGACATGATGATATGATGATACGGGGATGGCGGCCAGGATGGAATGTGATGACTTTATTCACCGAGTCCCTCACTAGAGGGCCGGGACACGTTATATGTATTTGTATATGATGATTTTATTTACCGAGTCCCTCACTAGAGGGTCGGGACACGTTATATATGCATATATACAGGATGATTATCTAATTATGTCACTGAGTCCCATGATGGGCCGGGTACGGTATATGATAATGATATGCATAACTTGCTTTACAAGGCATTGCCTTGTGATTTCTTGATTATCATACTTGTCTCTTCGAAACCTCTATTCGCTATGATGCTCCTTAATGTATTTCATGCTTTATATACTTAGTACATATTTCGTACTGACCCCTTTCTTCGTGGGGCGCGTTTCATGCCCGCAGTGCATGCATTCTTGCTTTAGTGATCCGCCACCTTAGGATTTTCTCGTTCGAACTTGAGTGCTCCATTGTCCCGAGCCTAGCCTTTTGGGTATAGATCCTTTCGTTGTATATATGTGTTCATTTAGGGGTACGGCGGGGCCCCGTCCGTCCTATGTTGTTGTTATACTCTTAGAGTCCGTAGACATATGTGTGGGTTGTATATAGTTACTTTTCAGTGTCCGTATGACTTATGTTTTGGGGGCGTTCCCATTCGTATATATATATGGTTTTGGCCTTGCCGGCTCGTGTGTGATATTGTCTGTTGAAAATCGTAACTCCTCGGGAGACAGGTTGCTGTGATATGTATATATATGTGACAGTTTTGAGACGACATCTTGCCTTTTTATATAAGTTCATTATTATGCTAGCTATGGGCTGATTACAGCTAACAGGTGTGTATACAAGTGTCCAGCTCGGGCACTAGTCGCGGCCTATGGGGTTGGGTCGTGACAAAAGTGGTATCAAAGCGGTTCATCCTCGGAGTGTCTACAGACCGTGTCTAGTAGAATCTTGTTTATCGGTGTGTGTTGGCACCACATCTATAAACGTAGGAAGCTACGTAACATTTAGGATGTTACCTTTCTTTCATATCTAAGATCGTACGATATAGCCAAGTCATAGGAAATGAGATTCCTTATACTGACCTTTGATTTCAGCAGAAGAACGACGTCGACAGAAGAAAGTGACTGACGATATTGGAAGTTACGAAGCACGCAGGTAAACAAAGGTACGAAAGATATATGTCGGGTAAGGTATTGAAGTACGATTGAAATGTAAAGTTGAAGATGGAAAGGGAAAGTAAACAGAAAATGTAACAAAAAGCGCCGAGTTGGACATGAGGTAAGTTCATCATTTTTATACCGTTGTTAATATTGGGAGCCCCGTGTGTGATATGATATGATATATATATATATATATATATATATATATATATATATATATATATATATATATATATATATATATATATATATATATATGTTGGCCCCGTGAGGTATTGTTGGTATTTCCTACATGCAGGTTTTGAGATAGTAAGAAATACAGAGGAAACTCTGCCAAAATTTTCCTAGAAATAAGAAGAGGATGAGATATAGGTTTGTAATATGTCTTGAAAGGTCGTGCCAATAGTAATGATAGGATTTGACTAAGTTGCGAGTACGGCTGACCTTGAGAAATAAGTTAGCGGTTGAATTGATGGTAACATTAATCAGGAGGTCGGTATCGATATGGTAAAAAGGAACTTGGAAAGGGCTTGTGATACTAAGAGATGATTTAAAAAGGCTGGCAAATCTTGATAGCGTGTTATATTAAGGTACGGATTGAATTGATAAGCAGGGATAAATTATGATGAGTCTATAGTCAAAAGAAGTAATAGTATGATTGCGACAAGAGTATAGAGGAAAAAGAATTGCGACTGATGTGAATGTATTGATAAGACAGCTGGTGAGATATCAAGGATAAGATTTGACCAGGGAAGGTATAAGGTTAAAGAGTGTTACACTATAGAATTGAATACGAATAGGATATAATGTGATTATAAGGAGGATCGTCATGAAAATAAGTAAAGCCTAGTGAGGAAGTGACCAAAAGATATGACGTGATCTATGTGACTAGAGTATAAAGGCAAGCGTGAGACGGAAAAGCGAGCTATAGAACGAATAAGAAAGACTTATCAAGTTCTGTAGGGAAAGTTTAGAATGAAGGTTATATGATAACGGAAATGATAGCGAGCACCAGAAAAGGGAGGAGTTAATTGAAAGAAGGAAATACGAAGAAAGTGAGATAACAGTGTAGTAATAGGTCATGACATGTGTAGCCGGGAACACGAGTACTATTAGTGACGGAACTGTGAAAGACCAAGTTATAGAAAGATGAGTAACGGGGTAGAACGAGTGCAAAAAATAATAATGACTGGTATGATAAGAATAAACATAGAGGAATAGAATACGTTTTGAAAATAAGAAAGGGATTATGCTGAAGTAATGTTTTCTGAAGGATACAGATGTAGCATAAGACTCCCCGTACGCAGAAAAAAGGGATGGACATAGATGGGAGAAATGGTAAGGGAATTCTAAAGGAAGCATCCAAGATAGATATAATTAATTGAGTACGAGTGTGGAACGAAAGGGGAATATATAGTTATGAACTTAAAGGTGTAGTACGACGACAAGGTGATAAGATAAGGCTATCATTAAAATGAATTTGATATGATTTTGAGTAAGTTAGAAGTCGGTACTGAGCACACAACAAGGGTGAAAGGGCATAAGGTATAAAGGAGTACTGCGCGTACACGACTTCACCTCGAAAATAGTGGAATCCTTAAAGGACAAGGGTTGTAGGCTTGAGAAAAAAATAATGTATTGTGAATTTATTAAGGGAAGCAGATGATATAGGTTGGGATAAAGATAATGTTACAAGAGGACTTTGGACACTATCGTCGGAATATAAGTACTACCTAATTGAGATTTGAACGACTACAAGCACCAAATTATTATTGATTGGAGTAAGTAGAATGTGGCCTTGAATGAGTTGCTATATTGGTTGCATTACTTGAGTACAGATTATCAGATGAGATCTTGTACTATATATGGAAAGGCTCTCGTCGCTTCGTGATTTTGTTAAGGTTTCGTATGTGGATAATCAAAGTTATACATCATAAGGAAAAGACATGGATAAGGTACAGTATACCAAGTGAATTGGAAAAAGGATCAAATGAATTTGAAATTGGAAATAGGGACATAGAGCAGAGTATAAACGGATAATGGTATAAGTACACCCTTAAAGGGGGGAAGCGGGTGAAAGAAATGCAAGGGTGAGATAGAAACAATTGACACTGCAATATATTTGATATGGATGCTTAAACTACAAACGAGACCCCTTGCTGAAACAAGATAGCAAGATCTGAAAGCCAGCAATAAATGGGTAGAAGTCAAGATGGTAATAGAGGCAGTGTTAAGAAGTTTTTGTAGAGACCTTGAATGACATGATGTTAGAAGTTGATGTGAGGGCAAATAGGACATGGCCATGGTTGAACTAAAGATCTATCCCGATACCGGTTGTAAGATAAGAGAGGAGAAGACAAGGTAAAACATAAGGATTAATGAAGCGACGCTAAGGTATTTCTTGGGCTAACTTGGGCACCTTCGCATATCCTTGTAAAGATTACATCATAATGTGTGACAGGAAAGTTAAGAGCAAATCTGAGTAAAAGGGCAACAGAAGAGTTTGAATTGAAGATAAAGAAATGACACGAGATAATATGCCTAAAGTATTACCAGTTGGATTAAGGGAAAATGTGAAATGATTTAAGCGAGACGATCAGAACTAGCTGGTTACTGAATGACAGTGAGTTTATATGAAAAATCAAAAATTCTTTCGGAATGATACCGGTGATGATAGTTAAAGCACGGAACGGCTATGTAAAATTATATTATGAGGGAACTCCAACGCTACTTGATAGACAACTCTAAGGGTCGAGATCAAGAACTAGAAAGTAGAGTGACAGTTAAAGTCTTGTAAAGGAGTCGAGAAGTAATATATGGGGCTGAAGATTCCAGAATATGGGTTTCATTACAGGATTTTCTCGCACTCCACGGAAGTATGACTCTATATGAGTTATTGTGGATAGGCTGACAAAATCGGCCCACTTTCTCCCGGTCAGGACTACTTGTTCAGCTAAGGACTATACAAGGTTGTATACCAAGGAGATAGTAAGACTTCATGAGGTTCCCACATCTATTATATCGGACAGAGGGGCTCAGTTACAGCTAACTTCTGAATATCATTCCAGGAACGATTGGGGACACAGGTAAGTCTTAGCACAGCATTTCACCCTCAGACTAACGGACGGGCCGAGCGTACTATTCAGACGCTAGAAGATATGTTGCGGGCCTGTGTTATGGACCTTAAAGGTAACTGGGATGATCATCTACCACTTTTTAAGTTTGCTTAGAACAATAGCTACGATTCTAGTATCCAGATGACACCGTATGGGGCCTTGTATGACAGGAAGTGCAGGTCACCTATTGGCTGGTTTGATGTTGGAGAGACTAAGTTAATCGGCTCGATATGATTCAAGAACTCGTTGATAAGGTGAAGCTTATTCAGGAAAGGTTATTAGCAGCCCAGAGTTGACAAGAAGTCACATGTAGATAATCGACGTTGACACTTAGAGTTTTAGATTGGTGATTGGCTGTTCTTGAAAGTGTCACCCAGGAAGTGTGTAATGAGATTCGACAAGAGAGGGAAACTTAGTTCAAGGTACATTGGGCTTTATCAGATTGTTCGTAGGGTAGGCAAGGTTGCCTATGAATTAGACCTACCATCTGATCTGGAAACAGTACACCCAGTGTTTCATGTGTCTATGCTTTGCAAATGTATTGGTGACCCTTCTAAGGTATTCCCCGCGGATGATGCCCAGATAACGGGGGAACTATCTTATGAGGAGAACCCTATAGTTATACTTAATCGCCAAGTGAGAAGGTTTCATACTAAAGATGTGGTGAAATAATAATCGGGAAGAGACTAGATTCCTCGTTTGACTATATTGATTGGCAGATAAGGCTACATATCATAGCTATGAAGGAGACTCCCCCGAAACCTTTATAAGACCTTATGGGACTGGTTTAACATTCGAGGACGAATGTTCTAAAGGGGGAAAGGATGTTATATCCCGTATTTTATACGACGGATTATTCGTAAGCTAATCGAGATAAGTTCATGATACATCCCGTATTTTCGTATGTCGGAAAGCGTGCGAGTTAAATGATATTAGTAATGGACACGAGGTTATCCCCCAAGCTTATAGGTGGTTAAAGTGATGGTACACATGTACCGTAAGGATTTGAAGTTAAACCAATCGAAGGAAATAAGTCTTGTCGAGTTTCAACATTTATTCGAGTGAAATATAGTCCAAGCTATAATATCCCGTATTTTTGGACTAGAAAATTAAATCGTCCAACATGAGCAAATTTACCCGAGCCTGGAGAATTCGATCATATCCAAGGATGAAAATCAAGAGCTCGGTGTACAAGGAAGGAAGTCCCAAAATTATTTAAGATGAAAAAGTGTGGCGACGATGATTGAAAATAATATTTTTTGTGTGGAAAATGAGGGTATGGACTATGTTATACTACATGATTATAATAATGAGTATATGAAGTGTGTTAGAAGTGATCAATATTGAGTGAACCGAGATCAAGAAATTAATTATGTGGGTAATTAATTAAATACCGGGATAAAGTTGGAGAGTACGGAATTAATTAAAGTGTTAATTAGAATTAAGTGGAGGAGAGCTTTTGGTGGGCGGCCATGTGGCACTTATTAAGCCAAAGGTGGCACTAATTAGTCATTAATGAGTCATAGCACCTAAGGTGCATTGTTGACACGTATAATGACAAGAAGATTCATTCAAATTCTTTCAAATGGGCATTTTAGTGTATGGAACGGCTGCTGCTTATTATTTTCATTTTGGGCACAATTTAGTCTTAGGAACTTAGCAAAAAAAAAAAACGTACATAGCAGCACCTTTTAATTTAAAGACAAACAGAAACATGGGTTCCAAATCACAAGGAAGCGGAGTGTAATTTTTCTCAAGAACAACATGGTTTTGTTCATCGCTTAATCTCGTTGTTCCGTCTCTTGCCGTGTTATTGAATCCGGCTTTCTTCGAAGTGAAGTAAGATGGAAGAAGATTATTTCTTGGCATATGAGGTAATAATTCTCCTCTACTAGATATATTTAAATTCATCTGGTATAGCTAAATTGTGACATGGGAACTACGAGATTAATTGCAAATTGAAATCGATAAATTATTATTGTTATCATATGGGCTGTTGGTAGTTGTTATGAATTGTTTTGTGTGTGCTGGAATATCGTGTTATGTAGTTGTTGTCATTGTGTTTGTTGTTATACTATGTATATACGAAAATAAAAGATATACAATATATACAAGCATCGGTATAGGAATGTATATTATTAGGCTGTTTTGGAAGTGATTTAAGAATGGATTTAATTCTCGTTTGATATGAAGTTGTTGGTATTGTAGTTGTTGGTATTTTGATTGATGTTTTGGCTGAATTGGAATCTCGAGGATTATTAAGTTTTTAGGGGAAACGCTGCCCAAATTTTGTTAAGTAACGTGCTAGCTTAGGCTTTGGATTTTGAGCGCGCTATAGTTAATACTTGATATCAATAGTGTTGTTGTAGATTGGGAAGCCGATTAATGGTTAGCTTGGAGCGGATAAGGTATGCAAAGCCTATCCCTTTCTTTCTTTTGGCATGTCTAGATGTAAGTAAGATATGATGAGCCTTGGGGTAATTCTATTCACAAGTTCCAAGCATGATTTATGATTCTTATTCACTTCTGATGTTAGAACTCTCAGGATAGTCGAGCTATTGCCCTCGAGTCTTTTATATGATTGAATAGTAAATGATGCATAAAAGTTCCTATTCCTAAAGGATTCTATAATGAATAATGTCCTTAACTTTCATAAGCTGTCTCGTATTGATTTAATACATGTCCATGATCCTGAGACTTTCCTTTATATAGTTCGTAACGATATTAGAGAGAACTTAATATGGCTATTATCCTGATGCTCGAGCGTTGATTAGTCTACTTATCTATTGAGTCACAAAAAGATGATTTATATGCATATGGTTACTCACTACTCTGCTCGTGCATACTGTTATTACATCTTTCACTGAGTCCCGGGCCAGGACATGTTTTCGTGCACGTATCCACTGCATTATTCACCGAGTCCCTCACTAGAGGGCCGGACACGTTATATGTATATGTATATGATGATATGATGACACGATGATATGATAATACGGGGATGGCGGCAGATGGCATGTGATGACTTTATTCACCGAGTCCCTCACTAGAGGGCCGGGACACGTTATATGTATTTGTATATGATGATTTTATTTACCGAGTCCCTCACTAGAGGGCCGGGACACATTATATATGCATATGTAAAGGATGATTATCTAATTATGTCATCGAGTCCCATGATGGGCCGGGTACGGTCTATGATAATGATATGCATAACTTGCTTTACAAGGCATGAACACAGGATTTCTTGATTATCGACTTGTTTCTTGAAACCTCTACTTCAGCTTATGACGTTCCTTAATGTATTTCATGCTTATATACTCGCATATTTCGTATCGACCCCTTTCTTCGGGGGCCGCGTTTCATGCCCGCAGTGTACGCATTCTTGCTTTTGGTGATCCGCTACCTTAGGATTTCTATTTAGCTGACTTGGAGTTCTCCATTGTCCCGGAGCCTAGCCTTTTGGGTATAGATCCTTTCGTTGTATATATGTGTTCATTTAGGGGTACGGCGGGGCCCTGTCCCGTCCTATGTTGTTGTTGATACTCTTAGAGGTCTGTAGACATATGTGTGGGTTGTATATAGTTACTGTTCAGCTGTGTCTGTATGACTTATGTTTTGGGGCGTTCCCATTCGTAGTGGCAGCCTTGCCGGCTCGTGTGTGATATTGTCTGTTGAAAATCGTAACTCCTCGGGAGACAGGTTGCTGTGATATGTATATATATATGATAGTTTTGATACGACGTCTTGCCTTTTTATATAAGTTTTTTATTATGCTAACTATGGGCTGATTACAGCTAACAGGTGTGTATATGAGTGTCCAGCTGGGGCACTAGTCGCGGCCTACGTGGTTGGGTCGTGACACACTATCTTGATATCTTGACTGGCTGCATAAGAAAAAGTTTCACGTTTGCTCCGCAATTTGTCAGGATCTGGTTCGGTAAGCCGACTCCTTTTTGGAGATTGTGTGCCTCTTCCCTAGACTTGACAACATGCAAATATTCTTTGAATAATTTTAAATGAATGGATCTCTCGGCTGTTTCTATGAATGGCCCTCTCAGAAATTTGAATGAATGGCCCTCTTGGGTGAAAATTATCGAGAGGAGTTTTTTGAATGAATGGTCGAGAGGGTTTGTTTGAATGAATGACCCTCTTAGAAATTTGTATGAATGTCTTCTTGGCTTGTTTGTATGAATGACCCTCTTGGCAATTTTTATGAATGGCCCTTTTGGCTGTTTGTATGAATGACCCTCTTGGCAGTTTGATAGGAATGTCCCTCTTGGCTTGTCTCTATGAACGACCCTCTTAGCTGTTTGTATGGATGTCCCTCTTGGCATTTTGATATCAATGGCCCTCTTGGCTTGTTTGTATGAATGACCCTCTTAGCAATTTATATGAATGGCCCTCTTGGCTGTTTGCATGAATGGACCTCTTGGCTATTTAATATGATTGACCCTCTTGCCAATTTAAATAAATGAATGGCCTCTTGGCATTTAGATGACAATTATGGCCCTTGTGGCTAGATAATCTTTCTTTCGCCCGTTGTATTGGTCGTTGACCCTTGTGGTCAGATGTTCCCTTTTGTGCTTGTCATGACCCTTTTGGTCATATATATCTTTTTGTTCATCAATCGTGACCCTTTTGGTCTGATATTGTTACACCCCAGAAAATTTCGCGTTACTAAGGCTGCAGACGGCTTAATGTGAGCTCAAGGAGGAGCAAATATTACAAGTATAAAGGATAAAATTCTACTGTATTAGCATGAGGATAGCATGAGTATGATATTTGGAATTTGTACAATATGATTTGGAATGATACGTTAAAAGATATATAGCCCTTGTGACCGTAAGCTGAGGTGGGGCCCACATGATTGGGTTTTTATAAAGGGCATATGACAAGTTATATGGACAATATATGTAAAGTTAAACACAACTCAAGAAGGACTCTTGAGCCAAATCCAAGTGGAAGCCCTCCAAAAAGATGTTTTTAAGTTATGTTTTCGGGTGATCTGACTTCGGGAGGCCATAACCCCATCATTATTTGGAAATTTGAGAAAACTCAAAAAATTAAAGTTGTAGATAATTGAAATACCTTTCCAACTACAGGTAGTGGAACTTCATGTGACATAGGGATAAAAAGTTATGGACGTTTTAAGACAAAAAGCTCAAGCTGGGCAGTGGGCTCGACCCAACCCAGCAAGGTCGGTGGGAACCAACCCAAGACCCATATATAAGGGATAAATTCATAAAAATTCATTCATTTACACATCAAGCAGTCCACAAAATTTTAGGGAGAAAGAGAGAGAAAGAGAGAGAGAGAGGAGAGATAGAGAGAGAAAGTGGAGAATCGAACAAGTTTGAGGTGCCGAATCCCGAGGCTCGTGAAGGGTAAAGTATAGAACAAGTTGTTGCCGTTATTTTAAGCCAAAAGTTAAACTCGGGGGATGTTGGTTTCATGGTGGCTGGTCATATAAAGTATGTTTAAGATGTTAATGATGTTCTTACCATGATCATTGATAGATTTGGCCGGTTAGAATAGAGAAAATGATGTTGAAAGTTCAGTTATCATTTTTGGATCGCAAATAAATTGGGGGCTATTTTGGTATGATTAATTGGATAGAATTAGTTTGATATTGATATAAAATGATTGTTTATATTGTTGATGTTGTGGATAAGTTGCTATTCTTGAATTTGGGAGAATAAAGTGTATGAAGATATTGTATACAAAGTATATACTGGGTTGTTTTGGTGTATATCTTTGGTAGTTGATGCTTTGAGTTTAAAGAGGCTTATATGAGATGGTTCTTGTTGTTGTTAATTTAGCTGAATTGGATTTTTGGGGTTGTCCAGTTTATAAAGGAAATGTTGTCCAAATTCTGTTAGAAATAAGTTTAAAGGATTGATTATAAGGATATATATTGGATTGATTGTTGGTAAATTGATATTGTTGATAGATTAGTGTGACCCGAAGATGGACTGTGGTTAGCTAGAAAGCGGCAAACATATGTAAGGCAAACCTTTCTTCCTTTGGCATGATTCTTGTTGTTATTCGTTATATATGTACTCCATATGATTCCATTCTTAAACGAGTAAGGTCTAAATGTTTCTTGTGATGGCTTATTGATATTGTACTCCTATTCTGTTCTGAAGGGAACACCCATAAGGTTCCAAGTTGAGTTGTATATATGGTTTTACTAATGATTTCGAGGAAGTGAGTTTTATACTAAAGGAAAAATAAAGTTTGATTTTCAAAACCACTCCGAAGGGGGCGCGGGATTTTACTACTTCATTTCATTTACGATTTATGTTTACATTCCATAGTATCATCCCTTTGTATTGATATGATCATTTATTCTTTGGGTAGGGCAATAAGATGAAATTGAGTAGAATATAAGTAGTAAGAATTTCATAACAATTCTACCCTCAAAACCTGAAAGTATGTCCTCCTAAGTCTAGTGAGATACAAATTTGATAACTTCTTATAAAAGTCTAAGGCTAATAACTGGATTGTGATGAATTAATTAGTGACTTATGCTTTGAATTGAAATTGATATTTGTGGATTGGTTTGTGTTGATATGATGGTGACATTAAGCCGAAAGCGGTACCGGTTGAACCACCCTAGCTAAGTTTTAAGCGGCGCAGAAGGGCCATTATTATTAAGCCGGAAGTGGCTGCCCGAAGGGGCCATCCATATTATGCCGGAAGCGGCTGTCCGAAGGGCAAGTTCCACCTCATTCAGTGTACAGCTAGGATATGTGGACGTCAGTTGAGATTGGCAAGTTTCACCTCATTCTGGAGCTGTGCTGAGTCATGTATAGATATGTACGATTATGGGTATGTCAGGGGCCCTGTCGTGACTCATAATGTTCAGTTTACTTCTTAGAGGCTTCACGGGACGATTGTCTGTGGTATGTTTGTCGAGATGTCGACAAAGTGATGTCAGTTGAGTCATTTGTGGATTTTAAAAATGTATGTATTTTAGATGATTTCAGATGGTTTAAAATACTTATTTGATTGAAAGTTTTCATAATGGTTATACAGATAATGATGTCTATTTGAAAAAGTTTTTAAAATGACAAATTTTGATAGAGCGAATGTCTGAGGGTTCGCTCGGCTCTGATGAGAGTCGGGTGCCCGTCATGCCCTACCATTGTTAGGGTGTGACAGATATATATTTATTGTTCACTCTTTGTGTGACCCTCTTAGTCGGATTTGTCTTTACGATCATTTGCTCTGTGATTCTTGCGGTCAGATTTATCTTTATTACCCATTTTTTTGTGACCTTTTTGGTCCTTCTCTGCTGGGATGAGTTTTGCCTTCCGCCTTTGCTGTGAGTAAGCCAGTTGGTGGTGTATCTGCTGTCCTGTAGAAGAAAAAAACCTGCATCCATAGAAAAATTGTGAGTTACATAAGAAGCCGATTAGTGTTGTTGTCTTCCAGCCTGGTGTCTCCTCTGGATGCTCCATCGAACCCTTTGGGCTCAATACTTCGAGAGATGTTTACGGGATGTAATTATGCTATATATTTTTTTTGAAAATAAATGTTTGTTTCATTCTTCATGTGTCATGACATGTGTTTTCTTCGAACGAGGTCTTCCGATTCTTCCCTGAGGTATGATTGCTGACCTTCATATTGGTAGAATTTTTGAGATCTTTCTCAAAAATTCTGCCCCGGTTTCAGATTTTCTTTGAGCGACCCTTGCTTTGTCTTGCTATGCAGGAATTTTTGAGGTCTGCCCCAATGTATTGCTTTACTTTATCTCTTTCCTTGTCGACTGTTTCTGATAGGAATTTTGAGGTTCCCTTAAAAGTTCTGTCCCACTGTAGGGTTGATGCTGTCTGTTTTTTGTGTTGACCTTTACAAGCGTGATCTTGCTGACTCTTCCTGCCTCATTGTCTTTGTGGTTTCCTAAAGGTTTCTTAGTTTTTCTTTTATGACGACTAAGCTCGAGAGCGCCTAGGTATCCTGTTGCAGCAGAAAAGCAGGTCGAATGTAGTTCGGAATAAAGTAATTATGTTTTAGTTTTACTAATAAAGCGACAGAGTCCGATATGGACGGCCTACATGTTCCATTGTGGGGCATTCAGGTCATTACGTAGTTCATTACATAGATGATATGTTTTCTCCTATTCTATTGTAGAGTACAATTACAAGTAAAAGGTACGCTTACACGGAAATAATAATGCGACTACAAGCTAATGGAATTTTAAATGTAGTATCTCTTGAGAGCGTCTGTATTGATGGCCTTGGGCCACTCTTGTCCGTCCATCTTGGCTAGGACTACAACCCCTCTTGAGAGTAGTTTGCTGACCATGTATGGTCCTTGCCAGTTTGGCGCGAATTTCCATTTATATTCCTCTTGGTGAGGAAAGACTTGCTAGAATACGAGTTGTCCGACCTGGAAGAGTCGGGTCCTAACCCACTTGTTGAAAGCTTGAGACATCCTTTGCCTATACAGCTGTCCGTGGCAGACTGCCACTATCCTTTTTTCCTATATCATGGCCCGTTGTTTATAACGATTTCTAACCCATTATTCATCTTTTAACTCTGCCTCTTAGATGATCCTGATTGAAGAGATTTCCACTTCTGCGGGTATGACTGGTTCCGTACTGTAGACAAGGAGGTATGGGTGGCTCCAGTGGAAGCTTGAGTCATCGTTCTGTATCCTAACAAAGCATAAGGCAACTGCTCGTGCCAATTCTTGTAGTTGTCGACCATTTTTCTCAGGATTCTTTTGATGTTCTTATTGGCAGCCTCTACAACGCTATTCATCTACGGATGGTATGCGGTAGAGTTTCTGTGGGTGATTTTGAATTGCTCACAGATATCTTTCATCAAATGGCTGTTCAATTTGGCACCATTGTCTGTGATGATGGATTCTGGCACACCGAAATGACATATTAGATTGTTTCTGATGAAGTCGGCCACGACTTTCTTGGTTACTGATTTGTGGGAAGTTGCTTCCACCTATTTAGTAAAGTAATCTATGGCAACTAAGATAAAGAGATACCTGTTGGAGGCCAGAGGTTCGATAGGTCCAATGACGTCCATTCCCCATGCTACGAAAGGCCAGGGTAAGCTCATTGAGTGTAATTCTGTGGGGGGAACTTTGATCAGATCCCCGTGTATCTGACACTGATGGCACTTTTGCACGAATTTATAGGAGTCGTGCTCGATGGTCATCCAATATTATCCCATCCTCAAGATTTTCTTAGCAAGGATGAATTCATTCATGTGGGGTCCGCATGCCCCTGCGTGCACCTCTTTTAGCAATTTTGTAGCTTCTTCGGTGTCCATACACCTGAGCAACCCAAGGTCAGAGGTCCTTTTGTACAACACTTCTTTGTTCAAAAAGAACCCATTAGCCAACCTCTTGATGGTCTTCTTTTGATATGCTGAACTCTCTGGGGGATACTCTCCTTTCTCCAGGTAGGCCTTGATATCGGCATACCATGGTTGGCCATCTAGCTCGGCCTCGACATAGGCGCAGTGAGCCTATTCTTCTCTCAGTGTGATCGCTAATGGATCAACGTGGGTACTCTCAGGGTGCTGGATCATAGATGCTATTGTAGCCAATGCGTCTGCGAACTCATTCTTAGCCCTTGGAGTATGCTTGAAGTCAATCCTCTTGAATCTCCCGCACAATCTCTGTACCAGGTTCACATATGGGAGTATTTTATCATTTTGGTTGCCTAATTTCCTTTCACTTTGTTTACGAGCAAATCGGAATCCCCGATTACCAACAACTCATGTATGTTCATGTCCATCTCCATCCTGAGATCGAGGATACATGGTTAGTATTCCGCCATGTTATTGGTACATTTGAAGTTGAGTTTTGCGGCCATTGGATAGTCTTGCCCTATTTATGATGTCAACACCGCCCCAATGCCTGATCCTTTGGAGTTGACTGCTCCATCGAAGAACAGTCTCCAACCCGAGTATGGTTCTACCACCTGTTCTTCCATAGCCATCACTTTCTCATCCGGGAAGAAAGTTCGTAATGGTTCCAGTTCATTGTTGACGGGACTTTCTGCCAGCAGATCCGTCAGGGCTTATCCTTTGATTGCCTTTTGTGCTACGTACACGAGGTCAAATTCGCTTAGTAGCATCTGCCATTTAGCCAATTTTCCTACGGGCATCAATTGTCAGAAAATGTGCCTCGGCGGATCCATTCTGGATATGAGGTGAGTGGTAAACACTGATAGGTAATGTCTCAGTTTTTGGGAAATCCAGGTCAAAGCACAACAGGTTTTCTCTATGAGCGTATACCGCGCATCACATGAAGTGAAATTCTTACTCAAATAGTAAATGGCATGTTCCTTTTTGTCCTCTTCGTCTTGCTAGGCGAGCAAGCACCCAAAAGGTTTTTCTGATACTGACAGATATAATAACAGAGGACTCCCTGGCCTGGGAGGCACCAAGACGTGAGGATTAGAAAGGTATCTCTTGATTTAGTCAAATGCCTCTTGGCATTCTTTCATCCAATTTGTGGGAGCGTCCTTCTTGAGCAACTTAAGGATTGACTATATAATCACAGTTGACTGGGCTATGAACCGCCCAATGTAGTTCAGCCTTCCCAAGAACCTCATGACTTCTTTTTTGGTTTTGGGAGGTGGTAACTCCTGAATTGCTTTAATTTTGCTAGGATCTAGTTCAATACCCCTACGGCTGACTATGAATCCTAGCAACTTACCCGCAGGAACTCTAAAGGTGCATTTTGCAGGGTTCCACTTTCGATCGAATTTGTGGAGTCTGTCGAAGAACTTGCGCAAGTGCACGATATGCTCCAAGCTTTCCCTTGATTTTATGATGACATCACCCCATAGACTTCAATTTCCCGATGCATCATATCATGGAACAGGGTCGTCATAGCTCTCATGTACGTGGCGCCGGCATTTTTTAGGCTAAATGGCATTACCCTGTAATGGTAGACTCCCCAAGGGGTGAAAAAACTATCTTTTCAGCATCTTCATCGCTCATGAGTATTTGATGGTACCCGGTGAAACAATCCATGAATGACTGCAGCTCATGCTTGGGGCAGTTGTCTATTAGAATGTGGATGTTTGGGAGGGGAAAGTTGTCTTTCACACTAGCCCGGTTGAGATCTCGGTAGTCTACGCAGATTCGTATTTTTCCTTCCTTTTTGGGTACCGGCACTATGTTTGCCACCCAAGTGGGATAGGACGTCACATCCACTATTTTAGACTTGATTTGTTTCTTCACTTCGTCCTTTATCCCGATGCTCATGTCTAGTTTAAATGTTCGCGTCTTTTGTTTGATCGGGGTGAAACCCTCATTGATGGGTAATATGTGGGCCACTATTTCAGTACTTAATCGTGGCATATCCGCGTAGGACAAGGCGAAGACGTCCATATATTCCTTCAACAGAGCTATGAGCTCTTCTTTCTGTGGAGCTTCCAAATAAGCACTGATTCGTGTCTCCTTGACATCTTCTTCGTCATCGAGGTTGATCACCTCAGCTTCATCCATATTTAGCTTCTTCTTATCTTCTAGGTCTTCCAACTCTTTTATTAGTCCTCTGGCATCATTATCGATTCATCGTGGTCCTCGTATTCTAGTTGGCTGTTTTCCTCATTCGTTTCACGACACGGCATGACATTTTTGGTTGTTTTATTATGATTACTACTGAAAAGGTGAGGCAAAGTAAAGTTAGTTTTATTATTATTCGTTATGTGTAGTTAGTTAGAAATTTTTTGTTATTATTAACTGGTAAAGGTAGCAGTTTTATGTAGATCGAGGCTTTTCATTAATTTCAAGAGTAATTGATTACAAACTATAGTCCTGGTTTGGAATAATGTCGGACCATTTCCTTTTTTAAACATCACGAATTAATTTAGAAAAGGCGATCATTCGGGCCTCAGCTGATGTCGCCGCTTTTAGCAAAAAGGTTTTAAGGAAAATCTATCTCTCTACCGAGGAGCCAAGAGGGGGATAGATGTCCAATTGTTTAGGCGCTCTCTCTACCTCCTGAATTTGTTCAACGACCGCGTAGCATCCCTCTTCTTGGAACAGTGACTCGAGACTCCCATCAGTTTCTTTTTCATTCAGCATCAGCATCTTTTACGGGAAACGGCTGGTACAGTCCCAGAATTGGACGAGGTAAATTCCTTGTTCTGGGCTCTCTCTTGATTGCCCTTGTGAGCTCGTCTTCGCTGGGATTATACCCTACACAAAAGTGGTAGTTTTCTTTCGGATTGGCACAAGCCTTATCCCTTCAAGGTCCCTTCCTAGGCCCTTTCCTATTTCAAAACCATTCCTCAGCATGGTAGAGGCAATCATTCTGTAGACTACTGGTATTAGTCTGTCGACCTCTTCCTCCACATGAGTGGCCCCAACGTATTCCACGACATGAAAGTTTGATCTGTTGGGACTCCGTTCATTTGCTGGTACGACATTGTAAGGATGTTTTACGGGTATCTTTTTCAGATTCGAACATAATTTCCTAGCCCTCCCATTAAAATTTTATGGACTGGTGTAGACTTGATGGTACCGCACCAGCGAGGTGGATCTAGGGTCTTCCCAAGAGCATATTGTAGTTAGCGGTAATTGCCATGACCTGGAACTCTACTGTGAAGGATACAGGTCTGACTTGGATTTGCAGGTCTATCTCTCCCAGGGAATCACTAAGAGATCCATCAAATCCCCTGACGTTTGTCCTATTCTGGCAGACCTTGCCTACGTCACAACCAAGCTGTATCAATATGGTGATAAGGCAAATATTGAGGTCCGATACATTGTCTACAAGCACTCTCCCTATTGCCTTGCCACCGCACTCCACGGTGATGTTAAGAGCCTTGTTATGAGAGGTCCCTTCTGCTGGCAACTCCTTATTTGAGAAGCAGATTTTGTGTTCTCCGATGATGTGGGCTACCAACCCAGACAAACCTTCGCTGCTCATACCAGCTGGTACGTGTGCATCATCCAACACTCTTATGAGGGCCTGCCTGTGCGATGGGGAGCTAGCTAGCAATGAAAACACTAATATTTATATTGGTGTTTTCTTCAAATGTTCAACGAGGGAGTAGTCTTTTGGTTGCATGTGCCTCCAGAAATCTTCAGCTTCTTCTTCAGTTATTGCCCTCTTCTGGGTGCTTTCTTTTCTTGTAGCATTCTGAGCTAACACTTCAAGAGTGAAACACCTCCCCGAGCGGGTCATGCCCTGAGCATAAATTCATATACAGTGATTAGCTTTTTGTGTGTGAGAGCAATTTGTTATGCTGTCTGTGCTACCACGGGTGCTGGAATCAAGGTTCTGATCCTTGATATGACTTTCATGATTCTCGATGCTGGGATCAAAACCTTAAAATTAGGGCACTCCTGGAGTGTGAGGAAGGCTACTGTTTGTTCCAAGGAATCGCCTGCTCTGGGGACCAATGCTCTACAAGTTTCCAAGTCATCATTCCTCTCAATCATGTGGACTCCGTTGTTCCCATGATTAGGTAACGTGTTCGTGTTCACATTGGGAGCTACGGTTTCCAAAATGATTTCCCTTATGTCAATCAGATCTTAGGTTTTATGCTTGAGATTTATACAATCTTCCGTGCTATGCCCATTTCCTTCTGAATAATTGGCACAAGTCTGATCCGCGCTGTAAAATTTGTTCCCTGACTGTGCTGGATTTGGGGGGACCTTATGAATCAAGCCTACGATAAATAGCCTTTCGAATAGTTGAGCCCTAGGCTCTAGAAGGGTTGTGAATTCTCTTATTGGCCTTTTTCCGTAAGCTGGACGTGGGGCATTGTATGCCGGGGGTGGCGGTTGATTTTGGTGATTCTGAGGTGGTTGATATGCTTGGGTTGGGTTATTTGGTAGTGGGAGGTAATTCTTTTGAGGTGGTGGTTGGTGAGTGGGAGCGGACACACGGACACTAGGCGAAGCCGGGTAAACTGGTACAAAGAGTGATGAAGGTTGGTTATGCGTAATACACAGGTGTTAGATAATTTATGAGGGGTGTAGCTATGTGGGAGGATTGTGGTTCTTTTGGGTTTGGATTTGGAATGTGGGATATGCTTGCCACGTCCTCTTTCTTCTCATAGAAGATTCCTGCAATAGCTTGTCCAGATGCCTTGTTAAAGATACTAACTATTTTCCCGAATTTGAGACCATCTTCTATGGCTTCTCCCATTTTGACCAATTCAAGAACGACCTTCCAGCCATAGATAGCATTCTGTCGTAGAAATCAGTCTCGTGGGATCTAATGAACACAGAGACCAGCTCTCCCTCTCATATCGGTGGCTGCACACGGGCTACCTTGGCCCTTCACCTACTGCCAAACTCCCTGTAGTTTTTTGTTGATTTCTGCTTGACCTTTTCAAGGTAATAGCAGTCTGGTACCGTTTCAACATTAAAACGAAATCTGTCCATGAAGGATTCTGCTACGTCCTCCCAGGTATGCTATTAGCGCATATCTTGAGTTGCGAACCACTCTGCGGCTTCTCCGGTCAGACTACGACTGAATAGTCGCATACTCAGAGGTTCATTTTCTTCACTCTGACTAATTGGTCGCAGTAGGATCAGAGGTGCACTTTGGGATTCCCTGTCCCGTTGAACACTTCAAATTTTAGGATTTTGAACCCTTCTGGTTAGTCCAAATCTAGATGTATGCACAACTCATCATATCTTAGACCTGTAGCCTTCCTCACGCTTATCCTGTTCATCCCTCCAAGCCCTTTCCGCTTCATCATAATGATCTAGATCTTTATGCCCTTGGGAGAATTCACTGGGGATGTTGGGAGTGAAGAATGACACTTGGTGGGTGGTATGATTGAGCGGGGCAGTGGTGGTTTGTCCAGTTGGTGGAGCTGGAGCACGTACTTGGCTTGCCGGATTAATGAAAACAGGCTGAGGAACCTGGTAAGAAGGGACTGAGTGAGTGGTCCCCAGGATTTGAGTGTATTTATGTTACGCCCCTCGTCTTCGTCATAGTAAAACTAGTGATTTTCTAGTTGAGTATGTCTTGAGAATGGAGACCCATGCCCGAGTTTGGGGACATAAAGTGTTGTACCTCGTGTACAAATGTACCAGCAGGTATTCCTGACAATTTACAGGATTATAAGTTGCATGGATCGAATCGACGAAATACGAGAAAATCGGAATCGTGCCGCAAACACTAGTCAGTGTCGACGGGCCGTTGCTGTGCACCGTCCATGTGTTTCTACAATCAGAGATTTGCAGGCGTAAGTCGACGGAGCAAGCTGACGGACCGTCGACATGTCGACGGGTCATCGATCCGCCCCGCTGGAACTTTCTAGTTCCAGTTATAAATAGATGAACCGTGCTCTTATTTTTCAGATTTCACTTTCCCCACAAGTCTTGAAAGCTCTAGAATATTACCTCCACCATACTAACACAAATCCAAGATAAAACAAGGATTAATTACCAAGAATCAAGGGGATTAAATGCAAAAGAGGCCCGCTAGGGTTGATAGAAGCCAAGAATTCATTTGGTATTGAAGTTGGGGTTTTTCTCAACTGGAGTATTTTCATCCAAAGTTCATCCTGACAGAATCAAAGGTGTGTTTTACATCTATCTCATGATTATTAAAAGTATTGAGTGGTTGAAAGGCTTGGGTTAAAGAAGAAAGTAGAATATGAGTTCAAATATGAAGAAAATGGTATTTTGAGCAGTAAGTTAATGTGAATCATGATTCTTAGTATGAGATGAGTATAATCTTGTTATAAATGATGCTAATGTCATCGAAGAACCATTATGTGAAAAACGAATATGTTGTTGTATTGTAGTCATGGTTGTGGATGATTTTGAAGGTGAATTTGGGAGGTAAACAATGTTTAACTTGAAGAATCTATTGATTATGATATTATGGGTGTTCTTATTGATGTTAGGAGTTGTCTTACTATATGGAGGAAATTTTTGAAATAAAGGAAATGTCACCCAATTTTTGTTAGCTATTAGTCGCCTTAGCTTACCCTTAAGCACGTTTCTAATGATCTAATGTAGTACGAAATCTCTTTAATGTAGTGTCGTGAGCTTGGAAGGAGAACGCTTAGTCGTTAAGGAGACGTAAAGGTATGTAAGGCTAGTCCCCTTCTTTCAAAGGCATGACTCCTATATTGTAATTTCTTCCCTATATTCCCATGATCTTCTTACATCCTAAAAGATGAAGGTTAAAGGTTCTTAAGAGCTTCTTATGAGATAGAGATGAGATGTGTTTTATGATAATGATGAGGTTGATGGTTCTAATTCTAAAGATTCCAAAGTTATGAATTAATGCTTTTATAAGGTTTATGATCTTATTCTATGTTTTCTTTGATGATTGTTCATTGTTGTTAGTCTCACATCATGCTACTAGTTCCTTCAAGGTGAGACGATCATGACTATTCCATAACATAATTGGATGTTACCGACCTTACGTCACTCCGATAGAGTTATAGCTTTCCTTGAGCTCTCATGCATGCATTATGTTATGCATACATATGATTACACCGTGTCTATATGGCCGGGAAGTCACCACTACGACAAAGCGTGGAGGGTACCGTGATGATAATTACACCATGTCTATATGGCATGGGCAGACACCGCTAGTGGGCGGCTTGAGATGTTTACCTCGGATGCGGGAGGCCTGGACGCGGGCTAATGATGATCACACCGTACCTATATGGTCGGCCAGTTTATATATATGTATGCATGATATGATGTTTCTTGTTATCATGCATGATTCTGCCTTAAGAGGCAATCAGTTACAGGTTATCTATTCATCTCATGTTCTCTTACTTCTTTATTATGTTGATATACATGCCTTACATACTCAGTGCATTGTTCGTACTGACGTCTTTTTCTTTTATGGGCGTTGTGTTCACGCCCACAGGTAGACAAGGAGACGGCGCAAACGCTTAGGAGCTTATCGTTAGCTACGCAGAGCACCCCACTACTCCGGGAGTGCTGTTTTATTAGTATATTCTTTTGTGTATATATTAGGGCATGGCGGGGTCTTGTCCCGTCCTTATTATTTCAGTATTCCAGTTAGAGGCTCGTAGATACTTATGTGCGGGTACTACATGTTATGAGACTTCTTCAGTGTATACTCTGTACATCATTTTTGTAGCCTTATGGGCCTATGTATGCACACATGTTTCGGAGATATTCGGAGAACGTTCTATGATAAGTTTGTGTTGAAAATGATATATGTCAGGTTGAGTATGATAGTCAAAGATGATAAGTATTGCTCGGTAGTCAGCTATGGGTACCAGTCATGGCCCCCGAGTTGGGTCGTGACAGAAGTGGTATTAGAGCAGTTCCATCCTAGGGTGTGTCTATGAGCCGTGTCTATTAGAGTCTTGTTTATGGGTGTAAAGCGCGCCATACTTATAAACAGGAGGCTACGGGGCGGTGGCAACCTAGCCCTAGTGGTGCAAGGCACTTCTGTGGCGACCATCCTTTCGTATACCTCCTTACAGGTGACGGGCCATGGAGCTACTCTAAATGGGGAGGAATGGGCTTTGAAGGCTATACCCAACCAGGCTGGTTCGGGAGGGCCTGCTCTTCCGAAATTCTCAGATGCCATGGTGGAGGTGGTAGGTACTATCATGGGTGGCGGTGCATAGAAGTCAGACTCCTCGTCAGTTGGGGCATATTAGTCAGATTCCTCATTCGTATCATTCTCCTCCTCTGTAAACTTAGGAACATCTCAAATAGTTCTTCCTCTCCCTCAGCCTCTATGTTAACGGGCTCTTCTTCTTCCTCCTCCATATCCTGAGGCTCTTCTTTTTCCTCATCTGGTTCTTCTTCCTCAACGGGTTTGGAGGCTTCCTTTTGA
This sequence comes from Lycium ferocissimum, assembly GCF_029784015.1. Classification (NCBI taxonomy): domain Eukaryota; kingdom Viridiplantae; phylum Streptophyta; class Magnoliopsida; order Solanales; family Solanaceae; genus Lycium; species Lycium ferocissimum. The sequence goes on from NC_081346.1 coordinate 54,931,247, forward strand.
GGCTTCGAATCCTCTTGTGGGTCTGATTCTGTCACCCACGGGTCTAATCTAGCTCCTTGGTTTTCATGCACTCCTCTCGGAGTCCCCTCTCCCTGGCATCACAGGCCTTGACTTTAAAGGTATATAGTTAAGCACCAAATCCTTTACTTCTTCTGGGACATTCCCATAGTATTGTTCTTGGGGTATGCCCTCTGGAGGGTTGCCAACCATCTCCAACAATCTGTCCACTTCCTCAATTTTCCTCCCTATTTCTTGGAGGTGCTTCTCTATTTGTAGTACCTTGTCTCTCAGCATCTCAGCTGTCTCTCCCAGAGTCCGTGTTTCTTGTTCTCCTTGTTTTGCCATCGTAAGTCAACCTTTTATGGAGATAAATTTTGGTAAGTTTAAAGTTTTAGGGCTTTTCTTTTGGTATGTAGCCGGATCCATTGTATTCAAGACTTAATATATGATAACACACATAGCAAATAGGCATGTGAATCACGTAGCAAGCATTCATGTAATTTGCAGTTATTTATACTATTCACGTTCCTACAGCCTTTTTGAGTTAAGGCTCTCTTAATTACATGAAACATACAAGTGCCATTTGTGAAAGTGAACCATTGCCTCGAAAAATCATCATTAGTTAATAAATAAAAATAAAAATATCTTCCCCGAAGGGATTACAAAGATGATGAAGCCGACATGGGGCTTGTTATAAAGCAGTAAATCAGCAGGGTTGTTACACCTCGAAAAAAAATTCGTTAATGCACAGCGGATAGACTAACGAAGGGTACGAAGTATACGATGTTTCAATAAGTAAGAAATAGCCTTTGATGATCCTAATTGATATTTCAAAGACATTCGAAGTAAGGGAAGAAGGTTTGCCAGGAAAGGCAAGGTATACGTTATGTATTGAGAGAGATTTATGAGTACCGAGTTTTAAATTAATGATGTCTAGGAAGAGCATAATGTCCCTTTGATTGTTAAAAGCGTTAAACAGGGTTAAAATACTATAAGGATTGGGGATAAACGATGAAAAGAAAAAAATTGAAAAAATGGGATTGTACACCAAAAATCGCTATAAAACACCCATTTTAACGTA
>NC_081346.1:54932427-55064038 GCF_029784015.1 Lycium ferocissimum
GACTTCCTTAGCCATGTTGTTGTGTTTGATAATCCACCATTGTAACAACATGCTACATTCTTGGAAGTATCCGAAGCGATTCCGGCATTTGTCTAAAGCCCAAAAATTTTCCGCTAGGATGATGGGTGCCAGGTCAAAATACCTCGTTTCCTGATCCTTAGTTATATCATAGAAGATAGCATGGGCCAAGTAGATCACTAGGGTGTCTATGGCTAATGATTCGTCCTGTGCAAACACCATAGTGCCTAGCAAGGCTATGGTGAACGCCAAAGGTCTAACAGCTTCCCACTCTTCTCTACTCTTAAACTCCCTTTGATACAGAATATATCAGGTGAAGTCCCTAAATCTCCGGTACAGATTTCTAAAGCCTACAGTGGGTCCTCGCGCCCAGGGCACCTCAGTCAATGTAAGAAACTTCATGATTTGGTGGACTGTGGGCCTCTGTGGAAATAACAGGTAGTGATCTGGTTTGCATAGTATCCTTAGACAGGTTTCATTGCTATTATGTCATCCCTAATCTCCTCTAAGGTCGGGGTAATCTCAATCTCACCGAAGTAGAACAATATTTTCTTATCATCCCAATGTCTGGCCAGTACCTTTATTAGTGTTGGGTGACCCTTCATTATCATGAAAGAGGGTATGTGACCTAGAGTGCAGCTAATTGTCTTTATGTGAGTATCACCTAACCAATCCTATAAAACTCTCAATAGATTCGGAGCCTCGACAACTATGTCAAAATGGATGCGGCCTTCCATCTACAAAACAGAACACAATTAAGATTCCTTCGTCCCCACAGGGTCAATGGTTCATCACATAGGTACAAAACATGCTTCCAAGTAACACATAAACGAGATACGGCGCTTTTCGGGTCATAGACCGTCCGAACACAGTGGTCTCCCTTAATGAGCTTTAGGTAGGTTTGATATACCCAAGGCTTGTCTAGTTATGAGTGCTCCAGTTCAGTAGGGATTTGGCTTAGCTTTATCCTAGTTTTACTACAGTGAGCTTTTCACAAAAGGCCGGGAACCCGAGTGGACAACTGGGGCTGAACCATTAGAGTTGTTGGACGACCAAGAACCAACCTCGCCTCACAACGGTTCCTAAAGAAGTATTTTGGTTTTATAGTGAAGGTATGACCGCTTGCTCTGTGAAGTCGCCTTTGTAACAAAGTGTAAAATAAATTCCAAAAATGGCGGAGTTATGATATGCATGCAATGACAGTTGACAGTTGCGGAAAAGTAAACACATTAATAGTTAAAGCAGATATACCCACATTATATGGAAATCCTTATGGTTAGAACCTTTAAGTCCCCAACAGAGTCTCCATTTGTAACGGTTCTGTCACGACCCAGCTAAGGGCCATGACGGGTACCCGGAGCTGACTACCGAGCACTACTTACTATGTTGATTATCATACTCAACCTGGGCATATATCATTCTCAACACAAACTTATCATGAAACAATTTCCAAACATCTCCCAAAATACATAGAAGCATAGGCCCATAAGGCTACAAAAATGATGTACAAAATCTACAACGAAGGGGTTACATAGTATCTACAACCCACACGTATGCATCTACGAGCCTCTAACTGGAATACTGGAATCATAGTGACGGAACAGGACTCCGCCATGCCCTACATCTGTACACAAAAGAATATACCAATGGGCTACACCTCTGGAGTAGTGGTGTGCTCCTATGACCAACTGAATAAGCTCCTAAGCATCTGCACCGTCTCTCTGTCTACCGGTGGGCATAAACACAGCGTCCATAAAGAAAAATATGTTAGTACGAACAATGTACTGAGTATGTAAGGCATATATGAGAACATAATACGAAAATATGAAGTAAAGATACCTGTAACTGCTTGCCTCTTGGAGCGGAATCATGCATGCTCACTTTTACCTTTAAAACATATCGCATATACATACATAAACTGCCTGAATCAATAATATCATTAGCCCGTTTCCGGGGTAATCATCTCACGCCACCCACTAGTGGTGTTTGCCCATGCCATATAGGCATGGCGTAGTAAGCCGCCCGCTTTAGCGGTGCTGCCCGGCCATCTAGGCACGATGTAACCATCATTATATACTTATCATGAAGCATGCATAAGAGCTCAAATAAAAGTTGTACTCTATCGTAGTAACGTAAGGTCGGTAACCTCCGATCATATTATGGAATAATCCTCATCACTATATCTCACCTCAAAGGAACTATATCATGAGATGAGGTAACAACAAGAAATGACATTTATGGAATCATAAAGGTAAGAATATCAAGCTCATCATAGCATCACTATCACTATCCTTTGTCATGGAATATACCTCATCTCTATCTCATAAGAGTCTCTTAAAAATCTTTAACTTTTATCTTTGGAACGTAAGAAGGTCATGGAAATATAGAAAAGAAGTCATAATATAGGATCATGCCTTTGAAAGAAGGGAACGAGCCTTACATACCTTTACGTCTCTCTAACTTTGTTGACTAAACAATTCTCTCCAAGTTCACGATTCTACATTCAAGAGAATTCATACTAAAATTAGATAATCGGAAACATACTTGAAGCTAAGCTAAGGTGACTAAGGGCTAACGAAAATTGGGCAGCACTTCCTTTGTTTCTACAACTTTCTCCATATAATATAATAGCTCCCAAACATCAATAACAACACCCATAATATCATAATCAATAATCTTTGTTAAGCTAGACATTATTCGATTCTCAAAATTCCCTCTCAAAGTCATCCATAACCATAGTTATCACCCAACATCGTATTCATTCACATATAATTCTTCTTTAACATTCTTAATATCATTCATAACAATATTATACTCATTTCATGCTAAGAATCATGACCCCACCAAATTTACTACTCAAAATACCATTACTACCATATTTGAACACCATATTCTACTTTCTTCCTCAATCCAAGTCATTCAACCATTCAATACTCCTATTAACATAAAATGAATACAAAACTCACCTTTGATTATGTAGGAATGGGCTTTGAATGAAGATACTCCACTTGAGAAGAACCCCAACTTCAATCCCAAGGAAAACCTTGACTTGTATTAACCCTAGTGAGCATCCATGTACTTAATTCTACCAAATCTTGTTATTTAACCCTTGATTTCTCTTCGATATATGTTAATATAGTATGGATAACATTCTAGAGCCTTCTTGTGGTGTGGAGAATGAGTGAAATGAAAAATGAGGACTTGGGGGTCTCTTTTTGTAAAAATTAAAAGCTGCTCGACTAGGATTATACAGTCCGTATAACTTATACGGTCCGTATAAGTGACCGTATAATACCTCCAGTGAAATACCCCTCTCTGGATAGGTTATACGGTCGCTTATACGGACCGTATAAGTTATATGGGCCGTATAACTCACAATCTCCGAAATTGCTCCTGTTGTTTCGTTTAGCTTCCAATCCTTATGGAACCTTCTTAACACTTGTTTAAAACTTCATTAACAAGCTAAGGAGCATTATAGGTCTTCCTCGAGACATTATTGAATCAACATTAGCTCGGTACTTTGCAAAACCCTTCCAAAACACGACTTATACTTCCCTTCCTCAACGAACTTTCTTCTTTTACCTCCAATGTTTTTGGAATCTTAATTAGAATCGTTAAGTACTCCTTCTTACTTGTAGGGACATCACATACATCTTACCCTATGTCAGTCTACTTACAGCACATCGACATGAATTTTTTCGTGGTGTAACACTCTCCCCCCCTTAAAAACATTCGTCCTCGAATGTTAAGTTCTTGGGAATTCTACAAAAATTTTGCCAGAGTTTTCCCTGTAATATAGCACTACCATCCTGTCACAGCAACCCATAATAACATCACCTCACAGGGCTACAACACAATGGAAAGAAATTATGGCCACACACGACAAAGAGCATTAAAAGAAAGTATTACATACCTTATGATAATGGCGTCTCATCTTGAATCCTTTCCGGGGGTGGAAACAATTGCGGATATTTGTACTTTATGTCTTCTTCCGCTTCCCAAGTCATTTGCTCTCGATTATTATTTCTCCACAAAACTGAGGCTACCTCTTTATTTCTTAGTTTTCGTACTTGCCTATCTAATATGGCAATGGGTATCTCTTTATAAGCCAACTTCTCTGTAACCTGAACATCATTCACTGGCACGATTCTAGCTGGATCTCCAACACATTTGCGGAGCATCGACACATGAAAAACTGGATGGACTGATTTAAGTTTCGAAGGTAAATCTAGTTCATAGGTGACTCGACCCACTTTGCGGACAATCTTATAGGGTCCAATATATCGGGGACTAAGCTTTCTCTTCTTGCCGAATATCATTACGCCTTTCGTCGGCGACACCTTCAAGAATACCCAATCATTGATTCGAAATTCCAGGTTTCGTCGGCGATTGTCTGCATAAGATTTTTGACGACTTTGGGCGGTCAACAATTAGTCTCTGATAAGCTTGATCTTTTCCACCGCTTGCTGAATCAATTCTGGACCTACCAGTTGTGTCTCCCCGATCTCAAACCATCCAATTGGTGACTGCAGTTCCTTCCATATGGAGCTTCATACGGAACCATCTCGATACTGGAGTGATAACTATTATTATAAGCAAATTCGATAAGTGGCAAATGTTCATCCCAATTTCCTCCGAAGTCTAATATGCATGCCTGCAACATGTCTTCCAAGGTCTGAATAGTGCGTTCGACTTGCCCATCAGTTTGTTGATGAAATGTTGTGCTGAGTCTCACTTGAGTTCCTAAACCTTCTTGGAAAGACTCCCAGAATTTAGCAAGAACTGTGCTCCTCTATCTGTGATAACAGACACCGTAGACACCATGAAGTCGCACTATCGCCTTAAGATACAACCTTGCATAATCTTCTGCTGAATTTGTGGTTACCTGGAAGAAAATGAGCTGATTTCGTGAGTCTATCAACAATCACCCATATGGAGTCATAGTTGCGCCGGAAATGAGGCAAGCCTATAATGAAATCCATGTTAATTACTTTCCATTTCCAAGTTAAAATTTCCATCGCTTGCAATAATCCTCCTGGCTTTTGATGTTCAATCTTCCTTGTTGACAATTGGGACACTGGGCTACAATTCTGCTACATCTTTCTTTATTCCATCCCACCAATACATTAACTTGAGATCATGATACATCTTTGTTGCTCCTGGATGAATAGAATAACGGGAGTAATGAGCTTCTTTCAGAATCTGACGACATAGTCATGCTACATCTAGCACAGGCCACGATACGATACTCCGAGAACTCCACCCGTTAAGTCTCAAATGGCAACTCCTCTTTCTTAGGAAATGTATCTCTATAGTGACTCAACTGGGGGTCTTCACATTGGCGCTCTCGCACCTCCATATTTAAGGATGGAACAGCTAGGTTGCGAATACCAACTCCTGTACTGCCTGAATTGATTAGATGAACTCCTAGGCTAGCTAGCCGGTCATGGACTAATTCTTTCTTTTCTGGAGGGAGCCTCACATAGACTACCCATTGACTTGCGGCTAAGTACATCAGCTACTACATTCACCTTTCCAGGATGATATAAAATACTCTCATCATAATCTTTCAATAATTCTAACCACCGCCTCTGTCATAGATTTAACTCCTTCTGGCTGAAAATATATTTGAGACTCTTGTGATCTGTATAAATATCAACATGTACACCGTACAAGTAATGTCTCCACATTTTTAGCGCATGAACAACCGCAGCTAATTCAAGATCATGGGTCAGATAGTTCTTCTCATGTTTCCGTAACTTCCTGGAAGCATGGGCAATGACTGTACCGTGTTGCATCAACACATAGCCCAATCAGACACTGGAGGCATAACAATAAACAACATAACCATCTGGTCCTTTTGGAAGTGTCAGGACTGGGGTTGAAGTTAATTTGTCCGTCAATTCCTGGAAGCTGCGTTCACAAGCATCGGTCCACTAAAATTTTGCTGATTTCTGAGTTAGCTTCGTCAATGGTGCTAAAATAGAAGAAAATCCTTCCACAAATCTTCTATAATAGCCCGCTAATGCCAAAAAATTACGAACCTCTGTAGGTGTTGTAGGCCTTGGCCAAGTCTTCACAGCCTCAATTTTCTGAATATCTACTCGAATGTCGTCAGCTGAAATAATATGGCCTAGAAAAGTTACAGAATTCAGCCAGAACTCACATTTTGAAAATTTAGCATACAACTCACGAGGCCAAAGAATCCCAAGGACAATACGCAAATGGTGTGCATGCTCCGCTTCTGTCCGAGAGTATACTAGAATATCATCGATGAATACGATCACAAATAGATCGAAGAAAGGCCTGAATACATTATTCATCAAATTCAAAAACACCGTCGGAGCGTTAGTCAACCCATGTGACATCACCCGAAATTCATAATGGCCATATCTGGTTCTCAAAGCCGTTTTGGGAATATCTTCTTCTCTAACTCTCACTTGATGATACCCCGATCTCAGATCAATTTTGGAAATTCACTTGGCACCCTGTAATTGGTCAAAAAAATCATCGATTCTCGGAAGAGGATATTTATTCTTTATCGTCACCTTGTTCAACTGCCTATTGCTGATGCACATTCGCAAAGACCCATCATTCTTTCTTACGAACAAGATAGGTGCTCCCCATGGCGATGAACTGGGTCTAATGAATCCCTTCTCAAGCAAATCCTTCAGTTGTGCCTTTAACTCTTTCAATTCTGCCGGAGCCATTCTGTAAGCAGGAATAGATATAGGTTTAGTATCCGGCAGCACATCAATAGCAAAATCAATCTCCCACTCCGGTGAAAGGCCTGGAAGTTCCTCTGGAAATACATCCAGAAATTCATTTACTACCGAGACGGATTGAAAAGTCGGCGGCTTTGCTTCGGTGTCATGAACTCAGACTAAATGATAAATATAGCCTTTAGCGATCATCTTCCTCACCTTGAGGTAGGAAATAAACCTACCTCTTGGAGATGTTGCCATTCCATTCAAGTACTAGTTCTCCTGGAAGTTGGAATCGAACTATTTTTGTTCTGCAATCTACATTAGCATAACAAGAGGCCAACCAATTCATTCCCATAATCACATCAAAATTCAACATTTCTAGTTCAATCAAATCAACTTTAGTCTGACAATCACATACCACAATCACACAATTTTTGTACACCTGTTTAGCTGTTACCGGGCCACCAACAGGAGTAGATACTTCAAAAGGCTTTATTGGCTCGTGTTTCACCCCAATAAGGCTAGTAATATAAGGAGTGATATAAGGAAACGTAGAACCCGGATCAATCAATGCATAAACATCATGAGAGAATATGGATAGTATACCTGTAACCACATCAAGGGAGGACTCAAGATCCTGTCGTCCGGCTAAAGCATAAATACGGGGCTGGGGGCCACCTGAACTGGATGCTACCCCTCTGCCCCTACCACAGCCTACTGAAGCCTGGGGAGTCTGCCCTACGGGGCGTACGGACGAAGAAGAGCCGGCTGCTGATCCTGTAGGCTTGGCCCCAACTCTGTCACCCATCGAGGGGCAGTCACGCATCATACGCCCAACCTAAGCACAGGCATAGCAAGCATCTGAGCCTTGGCGACACGGACCCGAATGTAATCTTCTACACTGACTGCATCGTGGGACCGGTGGTCTCCTCTGACTAGGATCTCCTCCAAACTGGGAACCTGAAACTCTCGAGCTCTGACCCTGTCCTGAATAAATGGGGTGATCAAATCTCCTACCCGTAAATCGAGGAGGTGCACTAGTCATAGACTGGCCTGAATATCTGGAATACTATTACTGTTGACCCCCTCTATACTCACTACTAGCACCGGCAGATCTAGCCCTCTTGCTATGTCCTCTATCAATATCTCGCTTACCCCTTTACGGTTGTTGCTGCTCTTCTAAATTTTGGGCATAGAACTGAATATGGAAAATGTCCATCCCCTCCTGTAGTGAAGCTGTCAAGCAATCTTTGATCAAATGTGGCCCTAAGCCACTCACGTATCAATGTACTCTGTCTCCCATATCGGCTACCATAGTCGGAGCGTACCGGGCCAATGAATTAAAACGGAGACTATATTTCCGAGCACTCATATTTACTTGCTTTAGATTCCGAAACTTGTCAGCTCGGGCCCTTCAAACCTCAGGTGGCAAATAATGACGAAGGAAAGCATATACAAATTCCTGCCAAACTGGGGGAGGTGCATTTTCCTTCCTCGAAGATATCCAGTTATTATACCATAGAACGGCGACATCCTGCAGTCTATAGGACACTAACTTCACTGACTTGGTATCCGAAGCATGGATGATCCTCAACGTCCTCAATATCTCATCTATAAAGCCTTGCAGGTCTTTATTCGGCTTTGACTCGAAAAATTTTGGGGGATTTAAACTCATAAAATCACGATCCCTTGCACTAACCGCCCAATCACCTGAGCCCGTACTCTGTCGTTGAGCCTGAGCGGCAACCAACTGAGTCAATAGCTGAATAGCCTCGGTCATCTGTTGACCCGAAGCCCCCGGTGGAGGAACTAGAGGCATAAGAGCTGGAGTAGAGACCCCTTCTTGTTCTTCTAGAATAGGTTGAGTATGGGAGGTGTGGGATGGAGCCTCATTATGGGATTCACCTTCTGCTATATTCGTTGGTGGCTCCCTTTCCATCCGCCTTTCTATCGTAGCCTTGCCCTTCGGGCAAAGGGCTTTCCTCTTTACCGGCATCGCTGAAATCATAACGCACAATTAGGGAAAAGGAAATCTTATAACATAGCTCTATCGCACGATCTAATAAGAAGAAAGACGATCATTTTTCCTAAATTCCCCGCAACCTCTTATCCATAAGTGTGGCGCACTTCACACCCATAAACAGGACTCTACTAGACACGACTCGTAGACACACCCTAGGAAGGAACTGCTCTGATACCACTTTTGTCATGATCCAGCTAAGCGCCATGACGGGTACCCGGAGTTGACTACCGAGCACCACTTACCATGCTGACTATCATACTCAACCTGGGCTTATATCATTCTCAACACAAACTTATTATGAAACAATTTCCAAACATCTCCTAAAACACATATAAGCATAGGCCCATAAGGCTACAAAAATGATGTACAAAATCTACAATGAAGGGGTCACATAGTATCTACAACCCACACGTATGCATCTACGAGCCTCTAACTGGAATACTAGAATCATAGTGATGGAGCAGGACTCCGCTGTCATGACCCAAAACCGATGAGCCGTGATGTGTACTCCGAATATACCAAACAAGCACCCTATGCTTGCATCTACTTCTCACCGACCGTCACCGGGCCCATGTACATGCGTAACTATGCTATACTTGTCTCCCGAACAATCAACATAAAAGACACCGTACGGAACTCACGAACAACGCATACATATAAACATAAACAATAGAGTAATAAAGAGCCGGTTTGGCCGCCACATATATACTGTACAACAAAATAAACGCTGACGAGGCTGCATCACATCATGACTACATATCACTGTCTATAGACCTCTATAGAATAAAAACTGTAGAAATGATAGGACAAGGCCCTGCCGTACCCATATATGTACGTAACCGAATAGCATACCAAAAGGGGTGTAGCTCCAGATCAATGGAGCGTAGCCGACTACCCCCGAGGGGAGGTCCTATCCACGTGAATCGTCGACTAGCTACCTGGTCCTGTGGGCATGAACGCAGCGTCCACAAGAATGGGCGTCAGTACGAATAATGTACCGAGTATGTAAGGCTTGAATAGTAACATATAAGGGATACAAAGCAGGAATAATAACAGAATGGAAATATAGAGTATATCGTAAGATAAAAGAGTGACCTGTACATATGAGTGCCTCTTAGGCGGTACCATGCTTAGTCTTTCACGGAACGTGCAGCTCGATCCACATATATACATATATACATATATCCATAGTAATGCTGTCTTTGAAAAATATTTCTTGTTCATGTATACATAAAATAAAACATATCATGCTGCCGAGGCGTCGGCTCCGATCCATTTAGCCACATATGTCCCGCGTCCGGGATGATATCATGTCATATTATAGCAATTGATCAGGTGGTTACGCGTATATAACACTCTCCCTTTTTCCCATATACATATACATATACCATATAAGCAGCATGCATGAGGGCCCAAAGAAAGTCATGTATATATCGGAGTGACGTAAGGTCGGTAACCTCCGATTATGTCATGGAATAATCATCATCGCTTTGTCTCACCTTGAAGGAACAATTATTATAAGGTGAGACTATCAATGAAGAATAACATCACGAGAAAACATAGAATAGGATCATAAATCTCATAAGACGTCAACTCATATACTTTGGAATCTTAAAAAAATAGTTATCATCCGTGAATAAAATTGAGAAGTCAAGAAATAGCTCAACATTCTCGTATCGCCCTTGAAATCGTAAACTTAAAACCTTTAAACATGGAATCATCATCATCATATTCATCGTTGGAAAATATTCTCATCTTTGACTTCATCGTTGTCATTGTAAAACATATCCATCGTTGTTGTCATAAAAACTTACGGAGTCATAACCCTCCGTTTTGGAAAAATACGGACATTTTGGAAAGCATTTACGGGTTATCGGGAAAAGGAATCATGCCTTGGAATCATAGACTTCTAACTTTTTAAAACAACGAAGTTATGGAAGCATTTATGAAACTGCAACATAGGAGTCATGCCTTTGAAACAAAGGGACAAGCCTTAACATACCTGTTCAATCTCCTATTAGCTATGCTTATTCGTCCGAGCTTGTAAGTCTACATTTAAGAGGATTTACACTAATGTTAACCTCTTCATCGGACACTTGTACCAAGTTTCAAATTATACTATTCTATATTCTGCCGAAAATCGGGCAGCATTTCCCCTGTTTATATGCCTAGCCCGAATTCTCAATTCAACAACCAACAACAATAATAACAATACCAACATCAAAAACATTATTTCCCATATCAAAGTATTCCATAGAACAGCGCATATGGTGTTCGTCCCGTATTTCCTTCGTAGAATCATTTTATAACAATTTTACAGCTCCTTCTCCGTAAATAAATCGATATTAACACAAATAGAAAGAGATTCATACCTTTCCCTCGATAATAATGCTATATCTTTACTCCTCCACCTTGAACTTAAGCCACAAATCCTCAATACACAGTTTTGTAGTCGCAACTATACGCTGTCTGGACCGGAATTTGGGAATTATACCTGGTTTCGGGCCTAAGAGTTGGTGATGGAAGGTTGGGGAATATTCTGGAACATTTGAGGAAGTTTTGGGTGTGTTTGATTGAAAAATAGGCGGCCTCCCCCTTTTATCGAACGGTCCGGGAAGTTGCAGGGACCGACATATATTTCCTTAAAAGCGCGTTCAACCCCGACTTATTTTTTATCGCGGCTTCGTTAAAAAAGGTCATAACTCTTGATCCTAATATCGTGTGAAGGCCCACGACCTATGGTTGGAAATCTATTTCAATTATATACAACTTTCATTCTTGGTGTGTTTCCAAATTCCAAACTTATAATATCTTTTTGGCCCCTCCAAGTCAGATCATCCGAAAATGTTTCCTTAAATCGTCCTTTTAGAGGGCTTATGCCCATATTTGGCTTATGGGTCCTTCTTAGGACTTTCTCAACTTTTCATGTACTACTTATATGTCTCTTCATATGTCCTTTATAAAACTCTGATGTGTGGGCCCCACTTAGCTTGCAGCAACGAAGGCTTCCATTAAGCAACGCACGAACTACTTTACACCATATGGTCTCTAAATGTCATATACATATGTTATTATTACTTTCTTATAATATAACACTCATCCTGAACCCGAGCCTCAAAATTGCTCAGCGCGTTCGCGCGTCGTAGTGGCGCGTTCGCGCCCAGACATTGGCCCTTGGCCTTGCTGCGTTCGCGCGGACCATTTTCCACAACGGGTTCCGACCGACTTGTAACGTCCATATCTTCTTACCCCGATGTCCTATTGAGGAGCAGTTTGTTGCGTTAGAAACTAGACTTCATGAACTTCACTTTAGACTTTTATTTCACTTCAAAACTCTCAATATACTAAAACATATTCTTTCTTCCAATTAGACCAAAATTTCTACACCAAACCTTGTCCAACTTTCTTTCAAAGCCTCGGAAGCTTAATCTCCTTAGTTCACTGGTTTTCCAATCCTCCTATAACCTGTTACGCGAACTCAGACTATTATAATCGTAACACGAGCACCTATGATCTTGCATTTTCTCGACAATAACTCCGATGTCTGCACTTGAATAGCTAAGGCCTATGAATTTCGGCGTACAGAAACTACGGGGTGTAACATCCGCCATGCCCTACATCTGTACACAAAAGAATATATCAATGGGCTGCACCTCCGGAGTAGTGGGGTGCTCCTATGACTAGCTGAATAAGCTCCTAAGCGCCTGCACCGTCTCTCTATCTACTTGTGGGCATGAGCAAAACATCCATAAAGAAAAAGGACGTCAGTACGAACACTGTACTGAGTATGCAAGGCATATATATAACATAACAAGGAAATATGAAGAAAAGATAACTGTAACTGCTTGCCTCTTGGAGCGGAATCATGCATGCTCATTTTTACCTTTAAAACATAGCGCACATACATACATAGGACATAAATCAATAACATCATTAGCCAATGTCTGGGCCTCCCGCGTCCGGGCTAATCATCTCATGCCACCCACTAGTGATGTATGCCCATGCCATATAGGCATGATATAGTAAGCCGCCCGCGTTAGCGGTGCTGCCCGGCCATCTAGGCCGATGTAACCATCATTATATACTTATCATGAACCATGCATAAGAGCTTAAATAAAAGTTGTACTCTATCGGAATGAGGTAAGGTCGGTAACCTCCAATCACATAATGGAATAATCCTCATCACTATATCGCACCTCAAAGGAACTATATCATGAGATGAGGTGACAATAAGAAATGACATTAATGGAATCATAAAGGTAAGAATATCAAGCTCATCATAGCATCACTATCACAATCACTGTCATGGAATAATTTACATCATTGGTTTTTCAAAAGACAAAGTTGTATGGGCTCTGGCCCAAGAATATATTTGAACATATGGTTTTTCTTAAAAAAGAACTTAGGTGGACTCTGGCCCAAACTATCATATTTTGCCAACTCAAAACCTATAAAACGTGTTTTATCATTGAAAAGGATTTTGTCTAATTTTCTTATCCTCTTTATTTTTGAAAAACACATAATACTATTTTATCCTCAAAAAAACCACTTTAGTCTTGTTGTTATCAAAATAGGCGCAATTTGCCTCCCATTTTAAGTTTCAAAATCAGTACGTGTTTTTTTTTTCCAGATTTTTCAAAAGAATTGTTTTAAGGATCTAGAGTCATCAAAACAGCATATGCACCGTTTGCCTAATATGCCTAATTCGAAACATAAACGATTCCAATAATATTGTGGGTTTTTACAAGTATGAATACAATACAGAAAAAACAATTTAAGCAAGTAGAAATGGAATAAATAATATAAGGAAGGTAGACTAGGGGTGTACCAAACCCCTAGTAACCATTTTCACACATGGTTGGGCCTTCGTGTAATTTTCACCCATTACTGGGCCTTCAATATATTACTTTCCCTTCTTTCTTTTCTTCCTAGACTCAACGAATTTCAAAGGAATTTCCCTATTGGGCCTTTGACCCAATAGGGTGGCTGGACCTCGGCCCAAATGGTCATGCAGTGAAGAAGGAAAGAAATAAAGACCTCGGTTAGTTTATATTTACTGATCTTATCACAAGTATAGCTATACACAAGTACATACACAGTACCCTATTCACTCATAAGTCCTATCATATACACACATACAAGCATAATATCCTATTTATTCACAAGCTCACATAATGTGCTTATGTATTTCCATGTCCTTAAACTCATCTCAGACCTAGGTGGTGGGAAGGCAAAGTCATCAACCCCCTTATTCCTGATGCCGCACAAGTTCCAAGAAGTTTCATGAACCTCCGGCATGGCTAGTCACCAGGGGAGGGTTCAAACCAAGCCCCCCCTCCCCCCGCCCCAACCTAAACTGCCCCTCTAAACCAACACAACCATGGAAGACACAGATCCATATATCCACATACATGGCTTGGAATAAATAGGACAGGTCTAACATACACAGTTGTAGAACAATCATAAATCAGTAAGAACAAATGAGAACAAGAAAAGAAGAGATAGATAGTCTCAGCAGATACACTACTCTAATGAATCAAGGCCAAGATAGATAAATATGACTTAGATAGAGGAAGAAGTGACATACTTGGACATAATATGTCCAAAGTTAGGCTGAATCAAACAATCACGTAGAAACAGTCATATAGCGGTAGCAAAGTCTTAAGCAGTATTGGATTAAGTTGGTATGGCCAAACAAGTAAAGGCATATAAACGTAGGGTAAGCTAGCTTCAGTACATGGTATAATACCACAAAGAAGCGCAGCATATTTGGCATTCACAGAAGACATGTATTGTTATTCATACAAAACCTTCATTAAGACTATGTGTCCTATGCATATCAAAACCAAATGTCCTTACCATTTTTTTTATGGATCATATTTTAAAGTCTAGGTGATTCTCATACATGATGTAGAAAATAAACAAGATAACAAAGTCTACAATCTTAATAAACATGATATGGACAAAATCAAGTAGGTGAAATCAAATTCATCTTATTGCGATAGTCTTTTACCAGTATGCAGTACACAAGGGAAGCAACTGATCCCTTAATCACTATGACATTAACAGAAACAGAACATAGGTATATCTAACAATGCCAAGGAAGTATAGTAAGGGTAATGTCTTTACTAGCTTTAATAAACACAAGTGGGATGCTGCAATTGCTCTTAGCAGAGTTCTGTTAAAGGTCGAGACAAAAACAACTGGAATTTAGGCCAAGATCAACTATAAGCAATGAGACTTTAAGTCATAATGATTTTATGTAGAGTACACAGTTTTAAGTACAATGACAGCTTTTTCACACACACCTTAAGCAAATAGAAAGACCAAGAGTCCCAAGGATACACAGAAGATTCAACATTTTAAAGTTCAAAGTTTTGAAATCCCTTTTTAGACCTTTTCCCATAATCCTTATTCCGTTGCAGAAAAGAAACAGGCTGATTTCATGAGAAGATGCACATGGTTTAAACATATTCACAATTAGTGGCCTAACCATAGCTTTTCTTCTTTTTTTAGCTAAACAAGCATTCCTTACTTACTTGGGATGACTTCTAATTTCATCTGTTGTTAGTATACCCTTAGCTAGTTTTTAATATTGCACTAAGGGGAAGCACACCTATTCAACATGACTAGGTTCATTTCTTAGCTTCTAACTGGATTTTAGACTAACAAACTCAAGGATACATCCCAGGGTTAAAGACATGATATATTATCTAGAGTATCAAAAAGAAAGAGTAAAATATATCCCTATGACATTATACTGCAAACCTAAGTTAATGTAAGCCACTCCTTTCCTTCAATTAAATGTCTTAATGCTTCTTAGGAAAGGAGAAAACAAACCATCTTTCCAAACACAGATGAAATCAAACCAGCACACACAGAACCTCCATATAGGTCTTAATTCTGAACCCAGGCTAACCAGATATTAGAGATTCTTTTATACCTTATTTTATTGTCCACATAAAACATTTTTTGCCTTATTTTCCAGCAACCAATATTCCTACTTGAAGCCTTTTCCTCTTTCCAATTTTAAGCAGTGACTGTAAACTTCAAACTATTATGTAATATCTAGTCTAGTCAACAAATCCCAAAAGCATATTTGAGCAGATCAACAAGTTCATTTGAATCTAAAAATCAAACATTAAGACCGAGGTTTAATGATCTAAGTGAGCCCTTATTAGTGTATATAAATGAGTTCATTTTTAGGATCCATCTAACTCACCAAAGTGGAAAAGATAACACCAAGTGTGAAAATGTAGGGTATTTGTTACACCCCATACACTTGTGGGATATGCCATGACAATCTCTTATTTTAGGAAGAAAGATCTTGTGGTTGATATCTTTCTATACTTCTGTATATATGTCTTTAAAAGGCTTATATATATTGTCAAGTGGTTTTAACTCATATATATATATATGGTCCTATCTATATATATATATATATATATATATATATATATATTATATAACTTTCTTAAGGTATATATACGGTTTCCCTTTTTTCTTTTTTCTTTTTTCTTTTTACCCTCTTCTTTTACTCTGACAGGACTTACAAGATCCTACCTACTTATCTTCATCTTTTAAGCCTAAGCAATGAATTATCATGAGTTATTATAAAACCATATTCTTCATCCATGCACAAAGAAAAGAAAATAGGTCTCATGTTTCAAAGGCAAGCCTCAATCCCTAAACTATTCAAGACTTAACAAGATACATGACCAAACATACTTCATTTCACCCTTCTCCTACTACTTTAAAGTTGTTAAATTGAACACTTAAGATCACCTATTTGTCACGACCCAATTTAGGATCGCGCGGGCACCTACCTTTTCCTACCTCGGTAGGCGAACCCTCAATTGAATAACATATCAAACAAGTAAAGACAATCCACTTAATCCAGCAATATATAATTAATAGCAAAAATCAATTTATTTAATAAACTCAAGATTGAAAATGATTACAACAGTTAAATAATTACAGACTCATTCAGATACACTCTACACCCCGAAAGGGATATAGCAAGAGTAGTGTCAGTACAATCATCGCGTACTGAGTAAGCATCATAGGCCGACAATGGTTAGAATCACATATCAATAAAAGAATTCACAAATAAGCAGGATAAGCAACTAGATCAAACCATACATCCATTTACCACTCGTATAACATCAAGATTCTAAAGATCATGTAAACTCTCCTTTAATGACCATCATTCGATTCCACAACAGATTTATGCTAGTTATTGATCATTGTGGCATTCGTTCTCAGTACAGGAGTCCACTTATCATTAAGGCATTTCTTCCCTACATTCTTTTGCAAGCAAAACATATAATTGGTCTTACGACCGATCTAAGAGATAAATTAACAAGTATAAGGCAACCATAATTATCGCCAAGTACACGTCATTGCCTATGTAGAACATCTAAACACAATTATGCCAAGTTCCAATGCATCCAATACGAAACGAATACCATGAATAAGCACCAAGTCATCAAAAACTAAGCCATAATGTAATGCAATGCAATGCCATGCAAAAGCTGGGTACACATGTACTCCGGACGGAAATATCGACATCACAGTAGTACAACCCAAGGTGACTCGCGAAGTCTAAGTGCCACTCTATTCCGGATCTTTGCCCGTGATATGACGGATGAGAACCCCCGGATCTTTGCCCACGGGAGGTTCTCAAGGCACCTGCACAGGGGACCCGCGAGTCTATGCACTCACTCAATCCACACGATTCCGGAACTATCGGACTCTCACATCACTCTCCTTTAAATACCGAGCCAAGCTCATCACAATATTTCAGTAAGTACCAACAGTGTCTCAATCAGTATATCATGACTAATGACGCTTGAGTGAAATGCATGCGTCAATATCAAGAATTAGTTCAATATCACAAGCACCTACATAGGTACGCCAACAATATAATCAATGTTAAGAGTACCGATCGTGGGTACACCAACAATATAATCAATGTTAAGAGTACCGATCATGGGTACACCAACAATATATCCATGTCACTCGTAAGATACTACCATATCGTAACAAAAGGAATAACAGCTTTTGATATCTACCAAGGGCACATGGCATTAAGCCAACACAATACAACAAACAAGTCACAACATAATATTACCACTTCCCCCTTTATTTCCACCTATCCATCATTACTATATGATAATATCACGTTCTACTTACATGACAATACTACTACAAATCTAGAATTTGTATACAATCATGGGTACATTTCATCCTCACAATATCGATTAGGTCCACTATAACAGCATAGCACAATCTAGGCCCCTTTTACAGAAATTCTCACTCAAACATAGGAAAGTATAGATCAACCACTCCTTCCAAGTCACTAGAAACCACCGATACTCAAGGAAACTAATTCAAAATTCCTAAGCAATCTAAAGGCCACAATCCCAAACACATAAATCACACAACAATACCATCATATGGATACATCCCAATTCTCCAACTCCTACACAAGCATTCTTCATTCCTTCCAATACATGAATATGGAAAACTAACCAGAGTACAAAAAAGGAAAGCCGTAACCTACCTCAAAGACGAGCAGGTGCCACAAGCATCCGTTAATTCTTCAATTCGTTGACCACATCGTAATCCGCATGAAGTAACTCGATACCATCATGATACCCAAAATAGGAATCACTGTTAGAACTCTTATAAAAGGCTTCGAATTGATAGTAAATTTGGGAACTTAGCCCTACCTCTAGATTTTATTCACAACAATACTAGGTGATTTATCAACCTCCTTTCATGAATAGGGTCAACTATTTTAAGCTATTATCTAGGTAAAGTTACCATTTTTAAGCTTATCTTTGAGAAATTCATTTTCGAGATTCTTGGAAGAGACCCATTTATAATCTAGTGGGGAAATGAGAAACTAAGTTAGTAACCATTCTAAGGTGATGAACAAGAGGGAATAACTCAATGAAATCCATAATAAGATTAGCTATCCAAAACTCTTTGAGTCTAGGAAATTATGATACCCATTTTTGTGGTTCCTAAATGAAGGAATTTTTGTAAGAATCACTAATGTGAAGAATGAATGGATGGAATTAGAAGGATTACCTTTCCCAAGAAAATATCATTTTTGGCTCCATAAATGCTCCAAATGCGGCTGGATTCTTTAGGGTTTTGAAAAATGCGATCAATTCCCAAAATAAAGTCTTAAATAGGTATTTTCACTATACGTAACCGCACCAGCGGTGTGTTCAGCTCTTCAGCGGTGCCGCTAGGGCGGCTGAGTGGTCGCCATGGCCAAGCACACTTATTGCAACTACGGTGATTCAATTGCTACAGCGCCGTCGCTTTAGCGCCCTTACAGCCACTATGGCGATCCAACTGGGCCTGGTGGCCTACATTCCAAGCTTTTAGGCGATGTGCACAACGATTTTTTATTTAATTAGTGATTCCTAGAAACATAACTAAATAAAAACATTTTTAAGGAGTCAGAGTTGCGAGTTTCCTCGAAATTCACAGTAACGATGAATCGGGCCGTTACATCAGATACCAATTGAACAACCGTTCGTCTTTGAACAGCAAGGGAGTGAACAGGCGTTGACGAGTGATGTATTTAGCAGCCAGGACTTAATAGTACATTCTTACTCTCGTATCTCGAATTTAACACAAGGAAATAGGACGAATAATGTAGCCGAGGAACCTTTCGTGACTTAGCACACTCAGACGTAACTCAACAAAAACCATCCGATTATACTCGACCTTTCGGGGTCACATATCCCCACCATACTGGTAATCATCACCTATAGCGGTCCTACTTCGGCGGAGAAGGGACCGCAATGACGGTCATGAGGAAAACTGGTAAACTGCTACAGTAGTGAGGAAGCCGCCATAGTGGTGCCGTCACTAAAGCTAAGGACCGCTATGGCGGTACACTGAACAATACACTTTAACATTTTTGGACAATTTTGCACTCACGGAACAAACCAAATTGAAACGGCAACGTAACACACTATCCTGCATAGATACTAATTAGAACCGTCCACCAAGTGAATCCATCGAGATACCAACTTGGCCAAAGTAGCACGATTCGAAACAAAGAAGGGAAATTTCCTAAATGCCCTATAGCCTCCCGTGGATGGGCACGGACGTCTACGTACCATTCCACGAGACTCTACTAGACATTGCTCTTGTACCCATGAGATCGGTAACCTAGGCTCTACTACCAACTTGTCACGACCCAATTTAGAATCGTGCGGGCACCTACCTTTTCGGCCTCGGTAGGCGAACCCTTAATCGAATAACACATCAAACAAGTAAAGACAATCCACTTAATCTAGCAATATATAATTAACAGCAAAAATCAATTTATTTAATAAACTCAAGATTGAAAATGATTACAACGGTTAAATAGTTCGGAGACTCATTTCGACACCCCACGACCTGGTCTAGACTAGTACAAGAGTGACTAAATGATTCAGATTACGACAACACTCTATGACCCTACCTCCAACCCGGAATAAATTAGGAGAAGGCCTTCAAGATAGGCACCGCGTATTTCCAGACATGTCACAATTATCCACCTGATACACTTTACACCCCGAAAGGGATGTAGCAAGAGTAGTGTCAGTACAATCATCGCGTACTGAGTAAGCATCATAGGCCGACAATGATTAGAATCACATATCAATGAAGGAATTCACAAATAAGCAGGATAAGCAACTAGATCAAGCCATACATCCATTTACCACTTGTATAACATCAAGATTCTAAAGATCATGTAAACTCTCATCTAATGACTATCATTCGATTCCAAAATAGTTTTACGCTCGTCATCTATCATTATGCCATTCGTTCTTAGTACAGGAGTTCAACCATAATCATCACCAAGTACACGTCATCGCCTAAGTAGAACATCTAAACCCAAGTATTCCAAGTTCCAATGCATCCAATATGAAACCAATACCACAAGTAAGCACTAAGTCATCATAAAATAAGCCATAATGTAATGCAATGTAATAATGTATGAATGCAATGCAATGCCATGCAAAAGCTGGGTACACATGTACTCTGAACGTAAATATCGATATCACGGTAGCACAACCCAAGGTGACTTGCGAAGTCTAAGTGCCACTCAACCCGGATCTTTGCCCAATAGACAGATGAGACCCCGGATCTTTGTCCACTGGGGCTTCTAACCGGCACCACCCTGGGGGACCCGCGGAGTCCATGCACTCACTCAATTAACAATTTCAGAACTAACATCGGATATCGAACTCTCACATCACTCTCTTTTAAAAACCGAGCCAAGCTCATCACAATATTTCACCAAGTACCAAAAGTGTCTCAATCAGTATATCATGAATAATGAGAATGAGTGAAATGCATGCGTCAACATCAAAAATTAGATCAATATCACAAGTAACAACATAGGTACACCAACAATATAATCAATATCACAAGTACCGATCGTGGGTACACCAATAATATATCAATGTCACCCGTAAGTGTAACACCTCGTACCTTTGGGCTAAGATTTGACTCGTAAGATGATGATATAAAGAAACTAAGATGGAAGGTGTAGAAAGTGCTTTGAAAACTAATCAAGTTTGTTACATCCCGTATCTTAGAACAAAGTTTAGACTTGTAGCGTTGGAGTTTAGCGGAGAATTTGAAAGTTTGTGCATTTTGTAAAAATGGTCGATAGGCCTACTTCGGGAACCCATAACCCCTTGATTCATTGAGAATTTGAAAAACTTAAAACAACAAAGTTGTATCCCTTTGAAATATATTTCCAATGGTATCTTGCAGAGCTCAAACAGAGCTTTGTCGTAAGAGTTATGCCTGTTTTACTAATGTTGGTTGGAGCAGAATTTTCAGATTTTTGATTGCGTTTTGAGCCTTTTCCTACTCGAATTGGGACTCCTATTTTATTATTTCATGAGGAAAAAGCGTCCCTACCACTATTCTAAACCCTAAGAGTCTATTTGTTCTCTCTCTACCTCCATCTCTAAAGAACCTATGTACTCCACTCCTTCAAGAACCGCAAGAAACTCATTCTTGCAATCAAGGAAAAACGTCAAGAGTTTGGTTTGACAATCTAGTTTCCTAAGGTTTCTCCAAGGTAAATCTTTCAATCAAGAACCTTTGAATTCTACAAAGTTACATCGTTTCTAAACACTAGAATAAATTCACCCACCCCGGTACCCTATAAAATCAAGAGTTGTAAAGAGTTAGAGAAAACCTTAATATTTTTCTGTTGACTTTCACTCTGACCAGCCATATTCAATTGGTGTTTCTCGGTAATCTAACCATTGAATCGAACCCAAATTTTAAATGAGTATTCATAACATGTAAGTCTAAAATTTGAGCAGTCGAGATTAGATTTGGCTGACCGGAACAGTACCCTTTGAGCCACGAACAGTAGCTACAAAAATCAGTGAAAACTCTTCTTAAGGTTTCAAGTTCAAAGCTTTGGTTTCGTCTTCAAAAGTTCAGACCTTTTCTTCAAGTTTTGGAGCGACTAAGGTATGTAAATTTTTTATCTACGTGCGGGAACATCATTGTTCATCCCCATGCCACGTTCTTCCACGAAAGTATGAGATTATACGAAAACTAAGGTTCTAGACATGTTCATGATAACCCTGAGTCTATATTACTATGATATACTATGTTTCTATGATTAGTTCGTTAGTGTATTCTTGATATTCCATTTTGGTTATTGAGAATCTGTCCGTAATCCATCAAAAACCCATCATTTGCATTCCATGGGTTCTTACATGCAAGTTATGAACTATTATGGTTATTTTCATAAAACTCTTACATGTCTCCATGTTTTCATGCATGTTATATTATGTAATTATATTCGTGTTATATTATATCTACAAACTATGTTACAAGTCATGTTTATGAAAAACCATGGGCTCCGATGCCACCTATATTCATGTTCATGTTTTTGGGAATTGCACAGATTACCGAGCAGGCTCAGATAGCCTGAAACTACGTTTGCCAGCGCAGGATAAGGATCGCGCCGCCCAGTTAGGACGATACCTTAATATTTTTTCCCATTAAGGGATTTGGATCCATTCATATCATGTTCATGTCTTGTACCCTGGCAAGGTACAAGATGGCTTAACTGACCGGGCAGAGATCAGACGCCACGTGTTAACGTGGTGGTTACATGTCGGTTATATTAATGGTCTCCCAACTTAAAATGTTTTTACTCGTGTTATATATGTATTTATGGTCATTTCAGATACTCATGTTGATGACCAGACTCCAGTTTGAGTTTCAGATCTTATCATGTTATTTCATGTGCCATGTTTATTTCATTCAGTTACTTTACATACCAGTACATTCAATGTGCTGACGTCCCCTTTATATTGCCCGGGGGCCTGTGTTTCATGATGCAGGTACGGACTTACAGGACGACAGATCTACTCTATAGGATCATCCACGTATCAGCTTTTGGCGAGCCCCATCTTCTACGGAGTTTAGTCATTATTTACTTCTATGATAGTTATGCATTTAAGGTGTGTTGGGGTCCTTTTCCCAGTAAGTTTGTTTAGCTGTTCGGACTCATGTTAGAGGTTTCATAAACTAGGTAGTTATGTTATGTCAGATGTCCAGAGTCGTATAGCCATCTTTGGCTCATTATCTATGACAATCCATATTCATATTTTTAAACAAGTATTTTATTTTATATTTTGAAATCTCATGTTTATTAAGGCTCATCATTTTTAGGTCGTATTCCGCTCATGTTATGCCTCATGATGATTCCGCAAGCCATGTGGTTCGCTCGGTCACATGCAGTAAGGCACCGAGTGTCGTGTTATGTCTTGGCCATGGTTCGGGGCGTGACAAAGCTTGGTATCATAGCACTAGGTTCAAGAGTCTTAGGGAGTCTATGAAACCGTGTCTAGTGGGGTCACTTTTATATATGTGTGCGCACCACACATATAAACAGTTGACCACCAAAACATTCAGGATTGTCTCATTTCATTTATATTATAGACCGTGCAATTAGAGTTATGCCTTAAGGAACTTTTCTAACTCGTGCCATGAAGCTTAGAGCAGTAAGTAACATTCTCTTCCTATTGAACTCCCAATGTATCGAATACGCAAGCGACGAGTAGAAAATTCAAGGTTTAAGTTAAGGTGATACCTATTGGCGCATAACTGTGATGTACATGTTGGTAACAGATGAGATCTGAGATTATATTGAAAGTCGGATAAGATGCATAGTTACTACAGACTAGAGCTTAACCTGTGTCATAAAGTACAACGTCAGTTATCATGTTTTATGACTATCAACTTCCCTCGACTATCAGTTATTCAGCCCTTTGAGCTAGCAGGGTTATCATTATTCAGTATGCCCGTATTCATTTATTTAGCTGCCAGATCTCAAATTTTTCGTGTACCCATATTTTTGTGAGCATACAGTGCTGCTAGGAGCACAAAAAGAGAGCGTAAGTTACCACACAAGGTAGATATTGCTATAAGACAAAAGATATGGCAGTTCCCTCTTAGATCATATGATTAAGTGTTTAGCCCCAATATGTACAGTCTGATATGATATTGAAGTGCATAGAAAGTTTGGGGGTTAGGTATTCAATCATCATTTAATAGAGAGACGTAATTGCCCTAAGTGTGATCCATGTCTATAGTTCAAAAAGATTGTATAGCACCGTAGAACATGATCAAATAATAAGGAAAATTAGAAATAACCTTGTGCTTTACCTTATTTATTCATAGCAGAATAAAAAAACATGATGCTAGCAGTGTTTAGTGGAAGATTAGTAAGTAAGCTTTGGGAAGATATAATGCATCAATAATTTTAGCAGGAAGAGTTGAGGCATGATTTGATTTCCGTAGTCAGGTTACCATTAGTGAGTGAGTAAGAGTTGAATGCACTGAATGCATGTTAGAACCTAAAGTACAGTGATGGTGAAAAAAGAAAATCAGCTAGACTGTAGAAGAGCAAACTATCGAAAAATAACCTATAAGAGATGTCAAAACGGGTCTCCCTAAGGCTGATGGTTGGAGAAAAGTTAAGTCGTTAAGAGAGAAATTGTCAGTTGTAAATACGTCCCCACCCCATTTATGTAAGTAATTCAGTTTTTTCTAGTAAGGAAGATCACCCGTAGGCTAGTCAAGAGATGAGCCATTAGTGATGTAATGTGAAGTCCGGAACGATGATACATTTCTAATTCCAGAGAAATTCTTTTACCATGTAGTACTTATGCCCAGGCGTACTCTACTCATGCCTTGCGTACCTATATCATGCCCATGTTAGCGCTCTACACTCCTTGTTTATGATTCAAGAATAAATGCTTCATAACTATAGTAACATATGCAAAGAAAACGTTCTTTCTTGTTATCCCATCAGGTTTTGCCTAGGTCTGAAGCCATTCCACCTCCTAAAAATACGTCTAACTTGTACGGGCCATACATTATAGTTACGGGCCATGCTTTGAAGTTACAGGCCGTACTTTATAGTTACTGGCCGCACTTTATAGTTATTGGCCGTACTTTGAAATTGTATTTTTTTTACGGGTCGTACCTGGCACCGTACTTCTCAGATTTACGATCTGTCAGCTGCATTGGAAAGAAAACTGTCTGAACTTGAAATTACATAGGTTATGCATTCCATAACTCCTCATATTCTAGAAGCTATACCTCCCCAAATTTGGACCAAAAATCCTGTCCAGAATTCTGCCAAATTTTTCCAAAGTTTCGATAAACTTAATTTCTTCGATTCACTTGATCCCAATATTTATATGTGCTTACTCGCACATATATATGAATATATATCGTTATTTTACACCCTTGTCCATGTTCTAGCTTCTATGTTCTTTCCAAATCCGATAATGATCTTGGTAAGGATCAAGGAGAAGGTAATGTAAATGCTTGAAGATAAAAAGTTCTAAGAATTCCACACCCATGCCTTGAAAAGAGTGATTTATGTTGAACAGTGTCCCATTCCTTCAGTGTATCTAAGTTCTAACGGTAATGTTTTATCAATGCCCTATGTCTTTGACCCAAGATATGAAACCTACAATTGTACTCCATGCAAATCACACTTATGCCTTATTCTCACTGTGATACTCATGAAATCAAGTCCAGATGCCACGGTATGCATCTATGATGTACTCGTATTAATCTCATGT
The DNA here is from genome assembly GCF_029784015.1 of Lycium ferocissimum. NCBI lineage: Eukaryota > Viridiplantae > Streptophyta > Magnoliopsida > Solanales > Solanaceae > Lycium > Lycium ferocissimum. Next base: position 54,958,332 of record NC_081346.1, read on the forward strand.
TGCTCATGCCCTATGCCATGCTATTCACTTTTCATGCCATTTGAGTCACGTTCTCATGTACGCATGTTCCACGTTACGTCCTCCGTGTCCAATGCACCACGTGATGTCTGTGCTCTAAAATGAAGTATCCCATGTGATTAGTACTTATGATTCCCTTCTCCTAGCCCTTCATGATCAACTCACAAGAATAGGCAAGATGAGCCAAGGTATTCGTATCTATATCTCAGAGAAAACAAGGTAAGGTCCGGAGTAAGGTACATTCCAAGTTCAAATAGGGATCCATTCAGGTACCTTGTGGTACTTATTTTAGTAGCATTCTATTCAAATTCTCAATATTCATGTCATGCCTACGCTAGGAGTTTTATGTTATGTGTTTGGATCATACCCCCATTATAAGACTCACGTGTGTCTCATTCGCACCAAGTTACAGTCAGATTCAAAGCCTAAGTCGTACCCCTTAGCTCATATGTATAACATGGTGATATGTGAACCTCGATGATGAAATCTCTAAGTGTTCAGACCCCATCTCGGCTCAGCATATAGATCTTCTATTATGAAAATCATGTTTACAGCACTCAAATTTCATGTTATGAAACCCATGTTTTCACGTATTCATATCTAATATCAGTTCGACACTCATGAATTCATGTCAGTAAGCATCCATGTATTTATGTCAATACAATAATCATGTTCCATATCATGCTCCTACGTTCTGGTAATCATGCCAAGTTCATGCTCATGTTCCAGTATTCATGTCATCCGCGCTCACAAATTCCCCTCCAAATTCCATGTATATTGTTCATGTATTCATTCAGTTCAATACCCATATGTCCATGTCGATGTGCATTGTTGACAAGTTAGTATTCATGTATTCATGCCGTTAAGTGTTCATATTAATCAAGATCATGTTTCAGTTACCCTGTTGTGTTATGTCATGCGTATTAGGATGCCCTGTGAGGCTTGTGTACTACCCTGGTTAGCTGATAAGTGTTTGAGAAGTATTAGGATAGTCCTATTTACAAAAGAAACTCTGCCAAAATTTCTGTAAAATTTCAGAGTCGGTTGTAATCCATAACCATTATTCGTCAATTAAGAACAAATGTCTCACGATTCCCGTTCATGTATGCACTATTCAATTTCATGTTCCCATGATCTTGTTTCTATGTTATCACGTATTGAGTCCTCATTATCCATGACCATGTTCCCACATAATCATGTCGAGCTCTTATGTTTAATGTCATGTTTCATCACGTTGGAGTATTCATGCCACGTCCAGCCTAAATTCCAACCATGACCCATCATTCGAGGATGAATGATCCCAAGGGTGAGATATTGTAACACCTCGTACCTTCGGGCTAAGATTTGACTCGTAAGATGATGATATAAAGAAAATAATATGGAACGTGTAGAAAGTACTCTGAAAACTAATCAAGTTTATTACATCCCGTATCTTAGAACAAAGTTTAGACTTGTAGCGTTGGAGTTTAGCGGAGAATTTGGAAGTTTGTGCATTTTGTGAAAATGGTCGATAGGCCGACTTCGGGAACCCATAACCCCTTGATTCGTTGAGAATTTGAAAAACTTAAAACAACAAAGTTGTATCCCTTTGAAATATCTTTCCAATGGTATCTTACAGAGCTCAAACAGAGCTCTGTGGTAAGAGTTATGCCTGTTTTACTAATGTTGGTTGGAGCAGAATTTTCAGATGTTTGGTTGCGTTTTGAGCCTTTTACTACTCGAATTGGGACTCCTTATTTTATTATTTCATGAAGAAAAAACGTCCCTAACACTATTCTAAACCCTAAGAGTCTATTTGTTCTCTCTCTACCTCCATGTCTAAAGAACCTATGCACTCCAATCCTTCAAGAATCGCAAGAAACTCATTCTTGCAATCAAGGAAAAATGTCAAGAGTTTGGTTTGACAATCTAGTTTCCTAAGGTTTCTCCAAGGTAAATCTTTCAATCAAGAACCTTTGAATTCTACAAGGTTACATCGTTTCTAAACACTACAATAAATTCATCCACCCCAGTACCCTATAAAATCAAGAGTAGTAAAGAGTTAGAGAAAACCTTAATATTTTTCTGTTGACTTTCACTCCGACCAGCCATATTCAATTGGTGTTTTCCGGTAATCTAACCATTGAATCAAACCCAAATTTTAAATGAGTATTCATAACATGTAAGTCTAAAATTTGAATGGTGGAGATTGAATTTGGAGGACCGGAGCAGTACCCTTTGAGCCACGAACAGTAGCTACAAAAATCAGTGAAAACTCTTCTTAAGGTTTCAAGTTCAAAGCTTTGGTTTCGTCTTCAAAAGTTCAGACCTTTTCTTCAAGTTTTGGAGGGACTAAGGTATGTAAAGTTTCTATCAACATGCGGGAACATCATTGTTCTTCCACACGCCACGTTCTTCCATGAAAGTATGAGATTATATGAAAACTAAGGTTCTAGACATGTTTATGATAACCCTAAGTCTATATTACTATGATATACTATGTTTCTGATTAGTTCGTTAGTGTATTCTTGATATTCCATTTTGGTTATTGAGAATTTGTCCGTAATCCATCAAAAATCCATCATTTGTATTCCATGGGTTCTTACATACAAGTTATGAACAATTATGCTTCTTTTCATAAAACTCGCACATGTCTCCATGTTTTTATGCAAGTTATATTATGTAATTATATTCATGTTATATTATATCTACAAACTATGTTACAAGTCATGTTTATGAAAAATCATGGGCTCAAATGCCACCTATATTCATGTTCGTATTTTTAGGAGTTGCACAGAATACCGACAAGGCTCAGATAGCCTGAAACTACGTTTGCCAGCGCAGGATAAGGATCACTTTGCCCAGTTAGGACGATACCTTCATATTTTTCCCCATTGAGGGATTTGGATCCATTCATGTCATGTTCATGTCTTGTACCCCGGCAAGATACAAGATGGCTTAGCTGATTAGGCAGAGATCAGACGCCACGTGTTAACGTGGTGGTTACATGTCGGTTATATTAATGCTCTTCCAACTTAAAATGTTTTTACTTATGTTATTTATGTATTTAAGTTCATGTCAGATACTCATATTCATGACCAGACTCCAGTTTCAGTTTCAACTCTTATCATGTTATTTCATATGCCATGTTTATTTCATTCAGTTTTTTTATATACCAGTACATTCAATGTGCTGACGTCCCCTTTCTATTGCCCGGGGGCCTGCATTTCACGATGCAGGTATGGACTTACAAGACGACAGATCTACTCTATAGGATCATCCACGTATCAGCTTTTGGTGAGCCCCATCTTCTACGGGGTTTAGTCATTATTTACTTCTATGAAGGTTATGCATTTAAGGTATGTTGGGAGCCTTGTCCCAGTAAGTATGTTTAGCAGTTCGGACTCATGTTAGAGTTTTCATAAACTAGATAGTTATGTTATGTCAGATGTTCAGAGTCGTATAGCCATCTTTGGCTCATTATCTATGACAATCCATATTCATATTTTTAAACAAGTATTTTATTTTATATTTTGAAATCTCATGTTTATTAAGGCTCATCATGTTTATGTCGTATTCCGCTCATGTTATGCCTCATGATGATTCAGCAAGTTATGTGGTTCGCTCGGTCACATGCAGTAAGGCACCGAGTGCCGTGTTACGTCCAGGCCACGGTTAGGGGCGTGACAGTAAGATACTACCATATCACAACAAAAGGAATAACAGATTCCAATATCTACCAAAAGCACATGGCATCAAGCCAACACAATAGAACAAACAAGTCACAACATAATATTACTACTTCCCCTTTTATTTTTGCCTATCTATCATTACTATATGATAATTTCACGTTCTACTTACATGACAATACTACTACCAATCTAGAATTTTTATACAATCGTGGGTACATTTTATCCTCCCAATATCGATTAGGTCCACTAGAATAGCATAGCACAATCTAGGCATATCTTACATAAATTCTCACTCAACCATAAGAAAGCATAGATAAACCACTCCTTCCAAGTCACATAGAAACCATCGGTACTCAAGGAAACCAATTCAAACATCCTAAGGAATCTACAGGCCACAAGCCCGAACACACAAATCATACAACAATACAATCCTATGGATCCATCCCAATTCTCTAACTCCTATACAAGTATTCTTTGTTCCTTCTAATACATGAATATGGAAAAGTAATCGGAGTCTACCAAAATGCAAAGTCGTAACCTACCTCAAAGCCGAGCGGGTGCCATGAGCATCCGTTGATTCTTCGATTCATTCACCACATCGTAATCCGCACGAAGTAACTCGATACTATCATGAGACCCAAAATAGGAATCACTCTTAGAACGCTTATAAAAGGCTTCAAATTGATAAGGTAAATTTGGGAACTTAGCCCTACCTCCAGATTTTATTCACAACAATACTAGGTGATTTATCAACCCCCTTTCATGAATAGGGTCAACTATTTTAAGCCATTAGCTAGGTAAAGTTACCATTTTTATGCTTATCTTTGAGCAATTCATTTTCGAGATTCATGGAAGAGACCCATTTATAATATAGTAGGGAAATGCCAAACTAAGTTAGTAATCATTCTAAGGTGATGAACAAGAGGGAATAACTCAATGAAATCCATAATAAGATTGACTAGCCAAAACTCTTTGAGTCTAGGAAATTGTGATACCTATTTTTGTGGTTCCTAAATGAGGGACTTTTAGTAAGAATCACTAATGTGAAGAATGAATCGATGGAATTATAAGGATTACCTTTCCCAAGAAAATATCATTTTTGGCTCGGTAAAAGCTCCAAAGGCAGCTCGACTCTATAGTGTTTTGGAAAATGAGGTCAATTCCCGAAATGAAGTCTTAAATAGGTATTTTTACTGTATGTAACCGAACCAGCAGTGTGTTCATCGCTTCAGCGGTGCCGTTAGGGCGCCTGAGTCGCCGCCTTGGTGGCCCACTGGCCAAGCACACTTACCGCAACAGCGGTGATTCAACCGCTACAGCGCCATTGCTTTAGCGCCCTTACATCCGTTGTGGCGGCCCAACTGGGCCTGGTGGCCTACATTCTAAGCTTTTACGCGACGCGCACAACGATTTTTGATTTAATTAGCGATTCCCAGGAACATAACTAAACGAAAACATTTTTAAGGAGTCAGAGTTGCGAGTTTTCTCGAAATTCACAGTAACGACGAAACGGGTCGTTACACTATTAAACCAAGGTCAGTTCATGAATAAATATCTTTGCAGATGCAAGAGTTTATGGAACACCAGTTTAATTTCATAATACAAGTTACTTCACCAATTAGATAAGAGAAATAATGGGGATGGGAAAAGCAAACAGGAGATCAAAGATAGCAGAACTGGTTTTTTCAGATTCTTGACAACTGTTTCCTTCCATTTTTACATATTTCACTCCCAAAGTAATCACTTATCAAGTTAAGAACTAACAAACATCTTGCTAGCTAATTAGATGAATAATACTTATCTTAATTAACTTCAAGTGATGACTTGGTCCTGTGTTTCCTAAAGGTTTATCCTTCCCTTTTTCATTTTTTGCCAAATTTCTTAGTACTTAGAGATAGAGCATTTTCAAAATGTAGGACTTGTGACATGGATTACATCAAGATAAGTTATGAGCATCATATGTTTGAGTCACACAAGTTCAGACAAGAGATTGAAGCATTGATCAAACTAAAGAAACAGATTCAAATTCAGGCCTTTAGTCACATTAGTTTTAAGACTTGCTACAAAAAACATAGGCAATTTGGCACACATTCTGGCATAGACTAGGTGAAACCAGGATCACAGGTGTTTCCACTAATAGTTTACCAACCCACAAGCCAAACTAAACTTGATTCCATTTTTCAATCTATATACTTGTTGATAAAAGAAACAAAACTGTTAACTAGTCCTAACTTTATTCTATTCTATATGAGTAAAGTCATTCAAGATGGAAGAAAAATGAATGTTCAAGGTACATTAACCACACTATTTCACAGTTGACATAGAAACATTTAAGTCACATAAACAAACAAGCCACCATGAAAACTAATCAACCTATTTTAGATGAGTTTCAACATAGCATTCAACCTGGTTTCACTTCTTTGCCTCAAGTGAATCACACAACTAAATGGGACTACTTTTAACAATAGGAACCATCATTAGCAAATATTAGAAACTAAGCAGCTTAACTAATACAATACCCTTAGGCTAATCAAAATTCTAAGTAAAAGGGAACAAAATGAATTAGGAATTACCTTTTATATGCGCAGCCAAGAAAAGAATGGACTTGGGAGCCTTATGCTTCCAGTCTTGACACTCAGCCACACAAAAATAAGCAAGAAAATAATTTTAGAACTGAGAAAAACTTCAGCTATTTAAGTCAAAGTATTAAAATTTTACTGAGAAGCTTTTAAAAATAATTTTTTTTTAGCTTCTTCAACTTTCACACCTTTTTCTTCTCTTTTTTCGATCTATTTCTCTATCACTCTCCCTTTTTTTGTGAGAATGGGGTTCTATTTATTGAACCCCAAAAATTCATCCAAGACTAACATCACCGATGTGGGACAAACCCCATTTCCAGAACCAAACAATCAACAAATGAAATTAACAACCCAGATCTAAAGGCATGATAACGTATATGGTCAGATCTGACCCATCTTGGGTCGATCTGAACCAATAGTTAAGGACCTATAGGAAATTGTGAAAACAGTAAACAATAAAACCTTAAAGCAACAAAAAATCGTAAGTTTGACTAGAAATCTGAAAAAATAAGTAAAAAGAGAGAGCAATACAGCATTTGGAACGAATTTTGAATTAAATCGTGTTGAACATTAATGGTTTCACCCTTTTGATCATACAAAGATTGTCAAAAGTCTCGGTAACCTGAATCTTTGCCATTTCTAGAATGAGAGACGAAAGACGAAGGGCCGGCACCTCCAGGGTTTTAGGGAAAAGGGAAAGTGAAGGGTAAGGCTACATTTGTTTTGATGAAATTAAGTGAGGAAGTATTACTCCCTTCATTAAGCCGAGACTTGGGCCGGGTCTGGTCCATCGAGTGGACTGGGCCTGATCCGATTTTTTAAATAGATAGGCCCCTTTTTATTGTACACATATATATGTATACTTAGTATATACATTGTATATGTATACCTAGTATATCCATATATAGAGAAAAATAGATAATTTGACAATTAAGACGATTCTTAGTAACAATATTTTAATTATAGACAAAATTAGGACATGATTATCTTATTAAAGTAATTTAAAAAATGGCCAAATGTGTAAATGGACCTAAAATTGCGAACATGGCCTTAATTAATTCTAATCCGACTGATTATTTCAATTATGGACTCATTTGGCCTAATTAGCAAATTTTGAAATTAAATTGCATTAATGACCTTAATAAATTTGAACCAATGAAATCGAGTTATTTCAGATAAAGCCATTAAGAGGCTGATTTATTGATAATTATGCATATTTTGACAAATAATGCAATTATACAAAAATTAAAGATTAGGGGGTGAAATGGTTAATTATTTAAATTACTTAAACTTCTTGAATTGAAAGGAATAAAGTATTTGCAAAATTTTGACTTTTGACAATTTAAACAATTTAATAAATGATTATTATTATTTTTAACAAAAATACCCCTTTTCTTTTTTGATTAAGTCTAACAAGTATCTCATAAAATATCATAAAAGTACCCATTAATTTCTAAATAAATTTATGATGTCATGAATACTCTTTTACCAATTAGAGGAGAAAAATATTGGTCTGAACAGTTTACAAAAAATTTATTTAAACCCTTTAACATGCATAGCTCTCTTTATTTATTTTCCAAGGACCCTGAGTGATAGAAAATAATTATGGAAGGTAAAAAATTAGGTGTCAACAGTGTGAATGCCACCGGGGCCACAAAATTACTAGAAGAAGTGCAGGCTGGAACTTGTGGGCCTCACATAAATGGTATCGTTCTAGCTAAGAAAAATCCTCCAAGCAGGCTATTATTGGATGAAAATGGAAAATGATTGTTGCAAGTTCACGCAACGATGCCATCAATGCCAAATCCATGGAGATCTGGTCAAAGTCCCACCAAGTGAACTCAATATTATGAGCTCACCTTGGACATTTGTCGCCTGGGGCATGGACGTTATTGGACCCATCGAACTAGCCGCATCTAATAGGCACCGATTCATTCTAGTCGCCATAGATTAATTTACCAAGTGGGTGGAAGCCACGTCACACAAATTAGTGATGAAGAAAGTGGTAGCCAATTTTGTACGAAACAACATCATATGCCGATTCAATATACCAGAGTTCATCATAACGAACAATGGAGCAAATTTGAACAGTCACTTGATGAAAGACATTTGTGAGCATTTTTGGCTAACCCATCGGAACTCCACTGCCTATCAGCCACAAATGAACGGAGTTGTAGAGGCAGCCAACAAGAACATCAAGAGGCACTAAAAAAAGGGTAATTTGCGAAGGTTAAAAGTTGCAATTCGCGGAGGTTTTAGCCTCCGCTAGTTGTTAAAGGAGGCTAAAACCTCCACGAATTGCAACTTTCAACCTCCACAAATTACCCCTTTTTTTGTAGTGAAGATATTAAGGAAAATGACTGACAGCTACAATTGTTGGCATGAACAACTGCCTTATGCATTGCTTGGATACTGAACAACAGCTCATACTTCCACAGGAGAAACTCCGCACTTGCTTCTGCATCGTACCGAAGCAGTCATACCTGCCAAAGTGAAGATACCATCACTAAAAATCATTCAACAAGCAAAGTTGGATAATGTAGAATGGGTCCGAAACTGATACGAGCAGCTGGCTTTAATCGACGAAAAGAGGATGATTGTCGTATGCCACAGTCAATTGAACCAACAAAGAATGGCTTGTGCCTTCAACAAGCGAGTCCGACCCCGACTTTTCCATATAGCACAACTGGTACTTATGCGAGTGTTCCCACAACAAGCTGAGTAGAAAGGAAAATTTGCACCTAACTGGCAAGGCCCATATATGGTCTGCAAGGTACTCTCTGGAGGAGCAATAATACTGGCAAAAATGGACAGTCAGGAGTGGTCCAAAGCAATCAACCCAGATGCGATCAAGCGGTATTACGCGTGAATACATGCTTTTCAATTTTTAATCGTACTTTTTCTTGTAATTACTATATTAAGACCCATCTCTTATGGCAGAGATACGTAGAAAATCCATATCGGATTTGGTCTTCCTTTTGTAGTAGATAGGAAGATATAAATGATTTCCTTGTAACATGAACTATATAGTGACCTGATTTCCCCAAGGTGGGATACGTAGGAAGTCAATATAGCACTCGGTCACATTATTATAAAAAATCAAAAATCAATTACTTTATTTCTGAACTACGTTCGACTTGATTCCTACTGCGACAGGATACGTAGGCGCTCCTTGAGCTCGGTCATCCCAATCAAATAACCCAAAAAACCCTTAGGAGGTCATAGAGATAGGACTTCAAAAGGAACTCGTAGTTGGCATGAGAGTTTGCCACACATATGCAACTAGGGTAGAGTTTTTGAGAGAATCTCAAAAATTTCTTCACAATAGTCCAACACAAGAGTCAGCCGACCCAAAACCCTAAACTGGCGCAGAAATTTTGAGAGGGTCCCAAAATTTCTTTCATTAAGATTCATTATAAGACTACTCAGCCAAAGCAAGACTTTAAACTAGGGTAGAAATTTTCAGGGGCCCTCAAAATTTCTTTCGTCAAGATTTAGCACGGGAGTTCACTAAAGCAAGTTTTTGATCGGGACAAAATATTTTAGAGGACCTCCAAAATCCCACTTGATGAAGCCGGAGTTTTGATCGTAAGATACAGCGAATAACTGAAGATTCTCACTGTTGACACCTAATTTTCACCTCATAAAACGCGTTTTTTTATTTTTCAAATTCCTAAGTCCCAGATGGAGTAAAGATACCCTTAAAATTTTTAAAAATTTGAGAAAATTGCAAAAATTGATATTTAATTATTATTCTGAAAAAATTAACAATTGTAAGAAATTACGACTTATTTACTTTCATAAATATAATTCAAAAGGAGATACTTATCCCGCTCCGTCTAGCTCAGGAAAATTGTTAATCATGATTACACCTTATTTTTTATCGCATTTTTACATTCTTAAATATCCTCTGGAACTATACCAATGTTAGGCTCGTTTTGAAGCTAATATTTTAAATTTACGAGTTTTAAATTTAAATTAACCTAATTAACTATTTTATTTAGCTTTGTATGTTATTTATATTACTTAATTTAAATTGGGATGAGGGCTAATTTAAATTTCTTAAAAGGTTTTTTTTTGGGGGGGGGGGGGGAGGTGGAGTTTATAAAAATGGAAATAAACTTCCACCCCCCACTATCTTATGATCAGTTACTCGACTCCCTTCTCTTCTTCGCGACGATAATGGCGACTGACCTTGGGTTTTCGTCGCGGTTCGATTACGGTCTCTCCGTGGCTGTTTTGGGTTTGATTTTTGGGGGGTTTTTATCCTCATCTCTTGTTCTATTGATTACCAGGTTTAATTCGATTATAATTCATATTTTTTGTTCCTAAAATCAGTAACTCTAGGGTGTTACTCAGGCCATGTTCGTAGTGGGGTTGCCATGGGGGTGACCTTGAGTCCTTGGGAGCTAATACTCAAAATACCCCTCAACGTTTGACCAAAATCCTAACTACACACCTAACCTTTGCGTTGGCCCTATTACCCCGCTGGATAATTTTTTTCAATATTAAAATGCCCCTTTTTAGCTGATGTGGCAGTCCAATGTGACAACCCCCAATTATTAACATGTGCTTGTCCACACGCGCCTGGCCCACGTGCCACATCTTTAATTTCCTCCCATTTTTTATTAATTTCCCCCCTTCCTCCATCCATCTACTCTTCTTCTTCTTCAAAAAAAAAAATCTCTCAATTTTCCATACTCCATTTTCAGTATGAGGATCCGAAAACCCATACCCAATTCTCCTTCATCATCATCAACATCATCATCATCAACATCATTATCATCGTCTTCATTAGGAGTTGAAAAAAAAAAATCACATCAACTTCCTCAAATCTGATCCAAAAAAACCCAAATGCGAAAGGAAGCTTCCTAACACCAAGTAGAACAAAGTTCATCCATTAATTTGATCAAACAATCAAGAATTTAAAGAAACCCACTTGGTGTTTTTCATAGCTTTCTCCAAATTCCTAGCAATGGAGTTTAATTTTCTCCCCAAATCAACTCAAAGAATTAGTGCTTAAACAACTCCAACCAAGCAACAAGTAGCAACTTCCAATCAGATTTTCTTTAACAAGATTAGATTTTCAACCTTTTTTTTCTTTTTTCCAGATTTTCATTTTTTTTTCTTCAGTTTTTTTTTTTAATTTGATTTGGGAAAACAGTGATTATAAGAATAATCACTATCCTATCTCGAAATATATAATGGGTATTATTTTGACAAAAAAAATGGAGATGGGTACTAAATAGGGTGAAGAAGAAGATGAAGTAGCCTAAAAATGGAGGGAATTTAAATTAATCTATGTGGCATCTACGTGGCAGTCCAGTTGGCGCTCCAAAATACATCAGATGCTATTTTTTAAAGGCTATAACGCGCCACTGAGCGGTGCATTCACGCTCTTGTCCACATCAGCAAAAAAGGGGCATTTTAATACTGAAAAAATTTGTCCAGGGGATAAGAGGACCAACGCAAAGGTTAGGTGTGTAGTTGGGATTTTGGTCAAACGTTGGGGGGTATTTTGAGTATTAGCTCAGTCCTTGGCCATCTTGTGCACCCTACCACATGTGAACATGACCTAGGGGAATTCCCTAGAAACACCATCCCATTTGAGTATGATTTTAAGGGTTCTTATATGTTTAGTACTATTTGTTACCGTTTGATTTGTCTTATGGGTACTATTCAGTTATTTTTAAAATTTTAGGGATTTTGAGTTGGATATTTTGCACAATTTGGCTGGATTTTTGTTTGTACGTGTGAGGTGTATAATTTCTGATTGGATAATGGTACTACATGTACAATTTTGTTACAAAATTCCCTTACCCTATGTGGGTTTTTTGAAAAATTTGAATTTAAGGTGGGAAAAATTGTTTTGATGGAATTTTTATATAAATTTTTTATCCTTAAAACCTATTTGGGAATTGATATAAATATTAGGTCTTGTGACCATTTGAAGGATCCGAAACTTTTCTTTTGCTCAAAAAAAAAAAATCTAAGTATAAAAATCCTACCAATACTACTACACTAAGGGAATATTCAGATATATACTACACTAGTATACATAAAACAGGACTAGATACTATCTTATAAGGGATACCATTCCAAAGAATACTACTACTTCAAAAAAAAAAAAAAAGTTGTTTTAAGGTCTTTGTTGGTGTTTGGTGTTGAAGCTTGATCCAATCTCGCCTTTGACCTTTAGGTTGCCCCAACAAAAGGTAACACTCCATTTTAGTTCATTCTATTCCTATTTTTAGCTTACCCTATGTATTAACTTGTGGATGATTGTTTGAAAGCTTTTTTTTTTTAGATATTATTTCATTTATATAGTTGGTATATATATGCTGATGATTTGTAATAATAAGAAGGTTGTTGGTTTGTTGAATGATTGTCTGAAGGCTGTTCTTTTTAGATACTATTTATGAATATAGTTGGTATATACATGTTGATGATTTGTTCTTGACTGTTTGGCTGATGTTTCAATGAGCTTATCATGTTATTAAGCTATAATAATAGCATAGTGAACTTTAGAAGGATTCTGAGTATTAGTGTTAGGTATTAAGATTTAAAATAAATTAAAAATGAAGTAAGCTTTGACTTTGGTTCTTGGTTACTAAATTTAAGATCTTTGGACCTGCATTCTTCAATTTTTTTGATTATCTAGTTATGACTCTGTGATTTTGAGCATTCCTACTCCTACTGTGACAGCTTTGGTTCATTCTTTTGATTTGATAAAAGGTTTTTGAGCAAAATGTGGGCTATTGGTCTTGTTTGTAGTTAAAGTCAATGTTTACTGTCCAAAGCTGTGTAGAACTTTGAAAAATAAACTCATGTTTCTCATGTTCAGTGTTAAAAATTGAAATCTAGCCAACATGATGTCTTGAGATGATTCTAAAAATGGCTAAATAATCATAAAATAAGAGCTAGTACTAAAAATAGCTTAAGCTTTATTCTTCTTCTGAAATGGTCCGTTTTTGGGTATGTTTCGAGGATTTTGAGGTATGTTTTCGCTTAGATCTATATGGTCCTCTAGGATCAACCTAGGCTTAAAAAGATCTTAAAATCGTAAAATGTAGTGCTTGTGTTGTGCTGTTTACATATATTGGAATGAAGAAGGAGTTTAAATCTCTTTTAGCTTTGTGTCATGTGTATTGTAACTTGTTTCACTCTTTCGGAATTAGTTTTCTTTCAAAATCATAAGAAATGTTTTCTAAACCCGCCTCCCCCCCCCCCCCCAATGAATCTCCTATTTTGAAACTAAATGGTTGTTAAGACTATATTAAAAAAATGATATTTTTTTCTTGTTTTAGTAACTGTTTTGCCTTACTTATGTGTATTTGTCATGTTTGAACCATGTAAGCATTTGAAAGGGTGACAATGATTCCATGTGAACTCTGAAATTACTAAAAATGACCTAAAATTCTGAAACTAAGCATAATGATAATTCATGTCTTTCATTCCTTCCTTCTCTGGGTGCTTAGTCTTGGAACTTGCATGTCTTGTTCCATGCCCATTGTCTGAACCATATATGTGCTTTGATACATTATCATTCAACTTAGGATTAGGTATTATGTACCTTGTTCCCTTGATTATAGCCTTTAGACTAGCTACTGAGCCTTTCCTTGCTTGAATTCTCAATTGTTGTGACCTGCATTTACACTCTACATTTTCATTTTGATTGTTTACGCATTATGGAGAACTAACTTGTAACTAAAACAATGTTTTCACCTTTCCTATGCCATGTTTAAACTAATTAACTGTTAAGCCATCTTAGGTTGGTTTTGGAATCAAACTTGTAGGACTTATAACCTGACGATCTGTTGTACTTATAGAACCTACATCCTATTTGTCATTTTGACCTGCTTCCTAGTTTTAAAACTGAACTTTTGATTAAATCTTTCTGCCTGAAGCTATAATATAAAAGTTGGATCTTAAATGAATTCAGAATAATGTAAAAATTGAAGCTAAGTGGCCTTTAAGGAAGCAAATATAGCACTTGCATACTTGTGCCCATCTTGTAGTTTGTTTGCGAGTTTCTGAGGATCTCCTATATGTGATTCCTACTCTTGCTTGCTTGCTTAAGCTAAAATATGCTTGACACTCCCATGTTTGACCTAGGACAGGTGGTATCAACCTCTTCTAGTTATGATTTGGACTTCCATGGATCTGTAGGCGCTATTCTTATATGAGTTTTATGTCATTTGTGACTCAATTGACTGCATTTGAGTCATGTTTGCACCCAGCATAGTTTTATGTCCCCTTCATCTTATTGTGGACTTGTTGATTACCCATTGAATTCTCTGTTTAACCTTACATTTTTGTGAAGCTCATGTGCTTAAACTCTAAGATTAAAACTAAGTACAAACTGTCATTTTGAAGTCCTGGCAGTGCTTTCTATGTGACAGCCTATATGGGTTAATCTTTGTATTTAACTGAGACCTTTTATGACTTGTGATTGAATCTAAACTAGCATTTGGGAACTTGCGAATCATTTCTAAACCTATGCACTGAATTTACTTATTACTTAGATTGTTTTAAGTTAAAATAGACACAAGATGACTTTGAATCTTAAAACCTGCATCTGTGACCCTTTGGTCAGTAGAGAGTAGGTTCAGAAAAGGGTTTCTAGCATTTGTTTAGCTTCATGTTAACCTAAAATGAGCACTTGATTGTGTAGTTCAATACTCTATCCCTTCTTAATTGATGATTTCCCCTAAAAAAATTTAGGAACCAGGACTCTAAGTTTGGTGATCATGACCCTTACTTTGTTTCTTTCCCTTCTTTCTTCCCTATCTCTTAATCTTGTGCTTCTTTGCTCTCTACCCCCTCCACTGTTAATGTTACTTGCTTTATTACCTAAAAGGTGTGCTATGCCCCTCATGGTTATACTATGGCTATTTTCAGAAGTTGTAACACTTGACATGACTGGCCTTGTTTAAAAACTACTTGATTTTCTTCCTCTTGTATTAGTCGAGTCTTCCTGTGGCATTTCTGTTTTAAGTATATTGATAATTGGTCTTGAAATTGCATATTAAAGAACTTTTGCTTACTTGTTTAGCCTTAATTGGCAGTGGAATGCTTAACTTTGAGATGGTGAGGATTTCTGGGGGGAAACTTGAAGCTTTTATGTGATTTGAGTGTGGTGTTTTAGAGCCAGTGCCAAATGAGTATATAGTATATGGCAAGTGTGTATGGAGGGTATGCCCATCAAAGGGTTTTTCTCTTCATCTTAGAAACTATGCCAATGGTATATCATGTATACCACAGCTTTAACACTTAGAAAATTTGAGAAGAAAATTGAATAGTATACTAATAGTATATCATGTATACCACAGTTTTGACCCTTAGAAAATTTGAGAAAAAGAATAATCTTTGGGCCTGCTGCTTGGGCCTATCACTCACATTTTGTACTTAGCTTATTATCACTATTGTTTTGGGGCCTATCTCAGATTTCTAATAATTGGGCCACCTCACTACTTGATGCTGCTAGCCATTACATGCGGGTCTGGCCCAATAGAGTTGTAATTCCTTTTTTTTTTTTTTTTTTTTTTTTTGCATTGTAATAGTTATTATACCTCTTTATTTTTTGTACTTAGCTTAGTTTGAGAATGTATACTAATGACATGTATACCCGTTTATATCCTTGTCCACCCAAACCCGATGGTGGGCCCCGACGGGGCGCACTAACGTATCTAGATCGAGTCAACCCAACTTAGAGCAAAATGGAGCATACGTTGAATTAAAACGAGACTGATTGCATAAATGTTTTCTTTTTGGGCTTGGTCAGCCCAAATTCTCTACCTCATTTAAATTATGCACTTTAAATTGATTATTTGCCTAATTACCATGCTAATTGGAACCCTTATGAGATTGCCATGTTTTTAAGTCGCCAAAAATGAATTTGCCACAAAAGATTAGACTAAATTAGGAGCATTAACACAATTTGGGACTGCTTGACTAAAGGACTAAAACTGCCAACTTTTAGGAAGTTTGGTACTGACTTAAACATTTGCAAAAGACTATGGACATAGACGTGTGGACTGATTTGGACAAAGCTTGTGAGACTAATATGATTATTTAGACTTAGGCTAAAAAATAAGAATTGACTAAAACTTAGAAAACATAGAAATAAAGAATGGACTATATATATATATATATATATATTATGGACTATAATAGTGTATCTAAATTATTTTCTTATACTTCAAAATATTTTTCAAAACTATTTTTTGGGTGGACTTACGTAGAGTCCTACCTAGGCTAAGAGCCTTCGGGTATTAGCCTAAGTGTTCTAATCAAATACCCTAAACGCCCAATTTTGGGCAAAATTTTACCACTTGTGATTCTTGAAAAGAGGCAATTTTTTTTGCATAAAAGACTAATTTCTATTTGCGGAAATATAAAGCACAGTTTTTTTTTTTTATCGCAACCAATTTATATCTACGTAGACATATTATTAGAACCCGTAGGTTAACAGTATTTTACGGATCCTTAATACTGGGGTGCCTAACACCTTCCCCGGGGGATCTCCAGATCCCTTACCCATACTTTGGTTAGATTAGGATTCTTTTAAAACTTAATTGCTTTAAATGAACGCTTTTCGAATTGGTTTTTCCTAATTTCATAAAAATTAGGTGGCGACTCTAAAATAAGTCAATTTAGGGCACCATCCATGTAGAAGTATATTTTTTTCTTTTTTTCCGGTACGATTGACAACTGTACTTCCCCGGGACACTTTCCTTTTTAAATGAGACAAGTGCAAATATGACTCGTAAAAAATAGAACCGCGACACTCACTCAAATGCACGTGTCATGACAATTAATTTAAATAGTTTTCAAAAAATATATTGCTTTACAATCAAAGTTTGAAAAAATTTGTGATCAAGAATTTGCGAAAGTTTGTTTTACAATAAATTCATCTCTCGAATTATTGAATCCAAGTAGATCGAAAGCAAGGAGTGCAACCAAGCGGACGAAGCAACAATGTAATAATAGTCGACGACATGTGTCAACTTTATAGGGAACTAACACTCCTTGAATGAAGGTCCCAGTGTCGTCAGGAGGACGGCCAATTATTGCTAACCTTGTTTGTTCATACTGATAAAGCAAGTAAGAAGCGGCTCGTTAGAAGAGACCCCGGTCAGCACCAAGTGCATCAAACCTAGCCGAGAAGAAGGCCACAAGAATGAAGAAATGATGTAATGACCCGTTTGGTCGTTACCGTAATCTCAAAAAATTTCATGGCCTTGTCTCCGTAATCTTGTGAGATTCATCAAGTGTACTTGGTAAATCCCTAGCTTAACCAGATGCGATGTACGATCAGAAGTTAAACATCAAGGGCCCCAGATGACCGCTTTAGTGATTCGCTAACCGCCGTAGCGTTGACGTTATAGTTGCAGTGTTCTTCACCTTAGTGGAGGTATGCAAATGCAAAGGACCGCCCCAGCGGTAGTGATATCGCTGAAGCGCAACCGTTATATGGCAATCTGACCACTGTAGCGATCGACGAGCAGTTTTGACCCTATTTAAAACCCCATTTCAAGATTTGACCTCATTTCTCTTAAAACCCTAAATATCAGCCTCCTCTAGGGCCATTTTAAAGACAAAACTCAAGTCTTCTTGGAGAAGGTAAGCTTTCTTACTCTACTAATTTCTTTCCCTTGCCATTGTTGAGTTGTCATTAAGGTTCATCTTCTAAAAGCTAATAAAAATGGAAAATGCAAAATCTGAAAGTCTATGTGGATAAAATGGATTCCTACACTTAGTTTATGAACATGCTTGAAAATATGTTCATACTCTTAGTCTAGATAGGCTAACCAACCGAAATTGCTATTATTTCCTCTACTTTGTAAATGGGTTTTAGCCCTAATTCTTGAATTCGAGATCTCTAAGGAATTGAAAGGGTTACAATTGGTGATTTAAATGAGCTAGTAACTCTAAGTGAATAGCATTATATATGGTTTTTCTATGGAAAAGGGATTACTTAGCAATAAATGCTTAGATAAAATAGTTGAGAATTTATTTCCAATCCTTCCTTGCTAAATCCACAAACTTGTATAACTCTCTACGAGTATTAATTCTTGCCTTTTGGGGTCTCTTGACATTCCAGGGCCCTCCGTTGCGGATTTCAGTGCGAGAATATGAAATTGAAGATCCATGGGATGTTTATGGAACCCGTTTGGCCTCGAGGTAGGTTACAACTTCCCTCTCTTGGTAGACTCCGGTTAGACTTTCATATATGCGTGCTAGATAAAGCAGAGAATGCATGTATAGGATTCAGAGATCGGGATGGATACCTTGGATAGATAACAGATAACAAATGGTGGTTATTGTGTATCACTGGTATGGTTGTAGATTGATGATTACCTTATGGTGAGACTTCGATTAGCGAAGCGTATGTTTAGATGATATTTTTAGCGAATGCATGTAAGCCTTTGGGGTATAAAGTTTGGGATAGATATTTCCTTAGCTTGGGCCTTGTTGTATGATTTAGGGGCTAGCCACCCCGTTGCGTTGTTGTCCTATTTGTTCTATGTACTTGTTGGCTCATCGCCACATTAAGATATTGGATATTGGTGATTAGTTATATACCCTGATTATGATATTGTGGTATCTGGTCTGTTGATATTGAGATAAGGATAGTGAATTTGTTGTAGCTTATTGCATAGCCTTATTGATGATATTACTTGTGTGCCCATGTGTGGCACCGATTGGGATTGATTTGGTTATTTGATATTACACTTGCATTGTATTCATACTCATTTCCATGATATAGAGATATTGCCTTGACATGGTACTGATGACGGGAAATGAGAAGGAGATACAGATGCATTGAGACATATTGATACAAGTTATCTCTGGGTTGTGTGCGGAGTGACTGTTATTCTTCCGAGACATATTATATATTGAGTCATCTCTGGGCTGTGTGCGGTGTGACTGATATGGAAACACTTATCTTTTGAGGCATTTTGGATATTGAGTCATCTATAGGTTGTGTGTGAAGTCAGTGGTGCATGGACTTCACGGGTCCCTCATGGGTTGTGCTGCTGATGATGTGATGTTCCATCATCGAAGTACATATTTACGAGCATTTGCTTTTGCATACATTCGACATGCATTTCTATTGCAATTTGGTTATCTTGCTTATGTATGGAGTTTGGTTGTATTGTTATTGTATTGATATGGATCGTATTGGCATCCTCGCATGTTATTAAATGAGGACTGGATACTGTAGTTATAATTGGATCTTGGATGATTATTCTCGAACTCGGCACAATTGGGCTTAGTTGCTATAACCATAGGCTGTGATCTTGGATTGGGTAAGTGTGATTCTAGATGAACTTAATATGGGTGCGTATAGCTTTCGAGGTTTGGGTGAGTGATGAATATTAAAATGACAAGAGAGTTTTTCTTAAAACAAATTACGAATACAATAAATGATAGGCTGACTTGCGGTATCGGCGTAGGATTGGCCCTGATAGTAGTCGTAATGTTATGGTATTTTGAGCATGGGTACCTAATTAGTATACTAGATGAGTTAGAACTTGAAGAATGATAAAACTTAAAGAAATAGATTACTAAAAGAGCGCTAATGGAATAAGGCTTTAACGGTTGTTTGGGACGAGTGGAAGGTTATATTCATGAATTGACTTAAGATTTCCTACCATGATTATTTGTTGATTCTATTACCGTTATGTTATTCTAACCATTATCGGCCTATGATGTTTACCAGTACTAGTGTTGCACTGATACTACTCTTGCTACATCCCTCTCGAGGTGTAGAGTTGTGCAGGTTGTTGGTTGATTTGGAATTTTCGGGAGATGTGCAGTGCCGATCTTGAAGACCTCCATCATCTTATTGCTAGATGGAGGTTCAGTCCTTTATATTTATTGTACATTATCTCCAAATTAGCTGCTCTTATACTAGTCTAGACCAGGTCATAGGAAAAGGAGTCAGTTTATACGAAGGTTGCTGTAAATACTTTCGTTTTATTTATATAAGTGAGTTTACTTCCGCATTTTCTTTTAACTTTTTGTTCATGTCATAACTTGAAGGTACATGAACTTTGTTTTATGATTGTTAATGTGTCACGACCCAATTTAGCTAAGTCGCGCGGGAACCTTCCTTTTCCACCTCGGTAAGCGAATTCTTATTCCAACAATATTAAAAATATGAAATAATAAGTAAATAAGCGGAAGAGATAGAAATACGTAAAACTTACGATAATGCTATAAGAAAAATGCGAAAGTAAGGAAATACACCCCAGAATCTAGTCTAGTCATACAAGAGCATCTAACTAGAATCTACAAGTCAGGAAGTAATAATAATACATCAATAGTCTCAATATGTCTCAAGTAAGACATAAATAAAAGAACAATCTTCAAGGCGGCGAACGTCCTCGTGCTCACCCTGTAAGACTCTAAAAAGCAACCCTCAAACTACTATCAGCCATGAGAAGTAGAGGTCGATCCCACCTGGAACTCTGCATTCATAAAAGAATGCAACAAGTGAAGGTCAGTACAAACAGCAAGTACTGGTGGGTATCATACCCAGACTAAGATTATCTAACATATATCAAGGCAATAAAGTGAGATAAGCAGGTACATCAACAAGGTATAAGTCAATCCCGAGACAGTAACTAAGTACTCGTCATCACTTATGTTGTAGCATCTAAACCCAAATGTGCCAAGTTTCAGTACATTCAATCCGAATTTGGATATCACAAATACATCACAAGAATATCACAATAGAAGCCCTGGTAAAATGCAATGCAATAATGTATGAAGTGTGAATGCAATGCATATGCATCGTACACATGTACTCCGATGATGGAACATCACATCTCGACAGCACAACCCATACGGGACCCGCGCAGTCCATGTAACCTCATGATTCGGGCAACAACCTCTACAGTCACTACCAGCACTAATACCTCGATTCAAGATAAACATCGTACATCGATCCTCATGTCACTCTCATCCAACTTAGCCCATCTCATAATAGTGTTTCCTTATATATCATCAATGTATCAACAATATATCATGAAGGATGAGAATGCGTGCAATGTATGAGTTCAATGTCAATAATCAAATCAATATCAAAACAAACACACATGGGCATACCACCAACATCCATAAAAGGCTACACAATATGCCATAATAGAATCACTATCCTCGTCTCAAATGACAACAAGTAAGGTGTTATAATATTATCGTCAAGATACATCACTAGTCACTAATATCTACTATTTCCACGTGGCATCAAGCCAACAACAATAAAACAATATAAGAGTGGCTAGCCCCAAATAACACAATAGGGCCTAACCTAAGGCAATATCCAACCCAATTTCATGCCTGAAGGCTTGCATGCATTCTTCGATAGTATCGTCCCACCATAGGGTAAACCGTAACCTACCTGGAAGGCCGAACTACAAAGTCTCCAACAATCGCACCTTAGCCTTTCCTTTCCATCGAACCTCGAGATAATGAAAGTCTAAGCATATTCGAATCAGGAAATTAGAATCAAGAAGAACATCTATCAAACCCTACTTCTATTCAAGACCCAAATTCCCAACCTGTAGAATGCAGTTTATGAACTTGAAAGGGGAAACTAGGAATCTGAAGGTTGCAACATGAAATTAACACTCTAGGTGATCAATTTCTCATCAATTTCAAGCTAGGAGAACCAACAATTTACTTAAATTCGGATCCTAGGAAAAAACCCCAAATTTGGGTATAAAGCCTAACTTCTAATCCCATAAAGTAGCCACTAATTTGGAAGAATCATGCAATCATAGGTTCTAGTCATCAGTCCCATGCTTAAATAAGCTAACCCAATCAATAAATCAAGGTTTAAAAGCCTAGAATGAAGAACTCATGGAACCCTCTTTTAATCACCAACCCTTGAGGAACTATCATATTAATGGAATCCTAAGGTGATTAAGGACAATGAAATAGCAATGGAAATAGAAGAACTTACCACTAAGAGTTTCTCCCAAGAATCAACTTGATAAGCTCTCAATAACTCCCAAGTCGAAGTAATAAAGAATGAGGGACATAGGTCTTTTAATACTCATTTAATGAACTAACCTGCCCGATATCGCTTCTGCGACAACGGGACTGCTGCGGCGGTCCCGCCTCAACGAACACTCAGATTGCCGTGACGGTCAGCCACGAAATGCACTTGGCCGCATCTGTAGCCTGGCAACCGCTACAACGGTGCCGCTGCTGGGATTCTGGTGCCGCCATAGCGGGCACCAGACGTCAGAATTCCCAAAATCGCAATCTAAACCCAAAATCCCGACTATCACCCTAGGCCATCTGCTGCCATACCATATATGCAGCCATACATAGAAACACGCTACGAACGTACCCGTGGCCTCAAAATTCCCAATGGAGGTCTGTTGACCGAGCCAACCCCCGATACCTCAATCCAACTTCCCAACCCAAGTCCCAAAATGCCCTCAAGTGCATTGGGAATTGAACCAACTAAGTGCACACGTTCTAAATGACCATCCAAACCTTTTGGAATCGATAGATTCCAGAAAAAGGTTTGTTTATCTAAAAGTCAATTTTGAGTCAACTCTTTTTCGTTTAAAGCCCAAATTTCCTAAAAATTCGCCAGAATCTTATCTAAATACCTCAAAAAATGTGTCAACAGTCCCCTCAGGTCAAAAGTGAGCTAAAAAGCTCGGGAAAAGGTCAAAAGTACTGAAAAACTATAACGACCATGGGAGTCAGTACATCAGATACCAATTAAGCAATCGCTCGTCCTCAGGTGACGAAGGTAAAGGAACAGAGAAGTACCTGAATTGGCAAACAATTGAGGATATTGGCTATGCATATCAAACTCAGTCTCCTAAGTGGCCTCATCAATAAGACAATGCTTCAATTGCACCTTCACTGAAGCAATCTCCTTAGACCTCAGCTTTCGAACCTGCCTATCCAAAATCGTAATATGCTTCTCCTCATAAGTCAAATTCTCATCAAGCAATATCTAGTCCCAACAAACAATATAGGTACTATCGGCATGGTACTTCTTCAGCATAAACACATGGAAAACTGGATAAACTTTCGCCAAGCTTGGCGGAAAGGCCAACTCATAAGAAATATCGCCCACACGGTCAAGAATCTCAAATGGTTCAATATACCTTAGACTCAACTTTCCTCTCTTCCAAAACATCATAACACCCTTTATGGGCGAAATCTTCAATAGAACCTGGTCACCAACTTCAAACTCTAAATCTCGAATCTCCAGTCCGCATACATCTTCTATCGACTCTGAGCTGCCAAAAGCTTGGCCTGAATGACCCTTACCTTCTCAAGAGACTCTCTCAATAGATCCGTACCCCAAGGTCGAACCTCAAATAAATCAAACAAACTAACCGGAGATCTACATCTCCTACGTACAAAGCCTCAAAAGGCGCCATGTCGATACTCGAGTGATAACTATTGTTATACGCAAACTCTGCCAATGGCAAAAACTGATCCCAATGACCATCAAAGTCTATAATGCAAGCCCTCAACATATCCTCGAGCACCTGAATGGTCCGCTCGGACTACCCATCGGTTTAGGGGTGGAAAGCTGTACTAAGGTCCGCTGGGGTACCCAACTCATCATGAAAAGCTCTCCAGAAATGGGAAGTAAAGATAGCACCTCGATCAGATATGATTGAAATGGGAACCCCATGCAATCTCATAATATCACGAATGTACAACTTGGCTAACTTCTCCGCGGTATAGGAAATCTGAAATGAAATGAAATGAGTGGACTTACTCAACTGATCAACTATCACCCAAATCAAATCAACCTTACCCCGGGGTCTTTAGAAGATCCACAATGAAATCCACGGCAATCCTCTCCCACTTCCACTCAGGAATGGGCATCCTCTGAAGCACTCTACCGGGTCGCTGTGCTCATACTTGACTTGCTGATAATTACCCCACTTAGCCACAAAATCGGCTATATCCCTCTTCATACGGCGCCAGTAATATTTCTTCAAATAACAATACATCTTAGTTGCCCCCGGATGAATGGAATATCGGGAGATATAGGCCTCAGTCAAGATCAAATGAATCAAGTCACCAACATGAGGAACGCACACGCGCCCCTTAATCCTCAAAGTGCCCTCAGAATCAATCATGGCCTCCTTGGCCTCACCCCTTAGAACCATATCTCGAATCTTGCTTAACTGAACATTCTCAAATTGATGAGCCCGGATATGATCTAGCAAGGATGATCTCGCCTCTACACAAGCTAAAACTTTTCCTGAGGCCGAAATATCAAGACGAACAAAACTGTTGGACAGAGTCTAAACCTCCATGGCCAACAGACGCTCAAAAACAAACAAATCGGGCTAACCTCCCCATTTTTGTGGCCTTGCGACTCAAGGCATCAATAACAACATTGGCTTTCCCTGGATGATAAAGAATAGAGATGTCCTAATCTTTCAAGAGCTCCATCTATTGGCACTGACTGGAATTAAGATCTCTCTGGGAAAACACGTGCTGAAGGCTACGATAGTTAGTGAAAATATCACAATGGACACCATACAAGTAATGCCTCCAAATTTTCAAAGCAAAGACCATGGCCAAGTACTCCAAATCATGGGTACGGTAATTCTTCTCGTGGATCTTCAACTGGCGGGAATCATAGGCTATGACTCTACCCTCTTGCATCAACAAAGCACCCAAACCCACATAGGATGCATCACAATAAACTGAGAAACACTGACCCTCTACGGGTAATGCTAGAATAAGGGTTGAAGTCAAAAGAGTCTTGAGCTTTTGAAAGCTCTCCTCACAATCATCAGCCCACTGGAATGGAACATCCTTTTGAGTCAATCTGGTCAATGACGAAGTAATAAAAGCAAAACCTTTCATAAATCAGTTGTAGTAACTGGCCAACCCCACGAAACTACTTCTCTCGATCACAGTAATCCCTCACAGCCTCAACCTTCTGATGATAAACTATGATCCCGTCCTTAGGTACTACGTGACCTACGAATGCCAAAGACTCCAACCAAAACTCGCACTTCAAAAACTTAGCAAACAAGCTATTCTTTTTTGACAACCCAAGTACAGTGTGAAGATGACTCTTATGCTCCTCTATACTCTTGGAATACACCAAGATATCATCAATAAACACAATCACAATGGAGTCAAGGAATGTTCTAAAGATGCCATTCATCAAAGTTATGAATGCAGCCGGGGGTTTTCTAAGCCCAATTGACATCACCAGAAACTCATAATGCCCGTATCTCATCCGAAAGGTTTTCTTCAGAATATCCTCATCCCTAATCTTCAGCTGGTGGTAGCCTGAACACAAGTCAATCTTCGAGAACACTGAAGCACCCTGAAGTTGGTCAAATAAATCATCAATACGAGGCATAGGATATTTGTTTCGAAAAGTAACCTTTTTCAGCTGGCGATAATCAATGCACATCCTCATAGATCCATTTTTCTTTTTCACAAACAACACAGGAGCACCGCAAGGGGAGACACTCCGTCTAAAGAACCCCTTGCTCAATAAATTCTGCAATTGCTCCATAAGCTCTCTCAACTCGGCAGGTGCCATCCGATATGACAGAATAGAAATAGGGTGAATGCCTGGATCCAAGTCAATATAGAAGTCAATATCGCGATCGAGTGGCGTACCCGATAGATCAGACGGGAATACCTCCGCAAACTCGCTCACAATAGGATTAGACTCAAGGTGTGGAGATGCAACAGTAGTGTCACGTATATGAGCCAAATAAGCTAAACACCATTGTTTACTAATTTCTTCACCTGAACGAAGGAAATAATCTTCTTTGGAGTAGGGCTAGGAGTACCCCTATACTCAAGTCTAGGAATGCCCAGCATGGCTAAAGTTACTATCTTGGCATGACAGTCCAAGATCGCATAATAAGGAGAAAGCCAGGTCATACCTAAAATAATATCAAATTCCACCATATCAAGTATCATCAAATCTACCCAAGAGACATAACCCATAAATGTAACAAAACACGATCGATAAACTCGATCAACCATAACAGAATCTCCGACCAGAGTAGACATATGAATAGGTAAAGATATGCTATCACAAGGCAAATCACAATCAACGGCATGATATGCAGACACATACGAATAAGTAGATCCAGATCAAATAACACGATGTCGCTCTATGTCGATGCGAAACGGCATTCGAAATAACAAAGCATCCGAGGCCTCTCGTTTGGGTCTACCGGGAACGAGTGAAGCACCGGGCCTTACGACGTCCCGGTGACCGAGATCCACCTCTCGAACTCTGGGACCCACCTCTACCAGTCTAGGATCCACCCTTAGAAATCTTAGAACCACCACGGCCTGACTGAGTACTGCCCCTCTGAGAAGCACCACCTCAGCTACTTGAAGATATCGGAGTCCTCTGGGACTAATGACCCTACCTGGGTCGGGGACACTCTCTAGTAAAATGACCGAGCTCTCTATACGCAAAGCAGCCCTTAGAGGGCTAAGACTGATGGACTGAAGCTGAAGACCCAGCTGGAACAACTCTGGCTACTGGTCGAGAGAATGAGCTCTCAGAAGCTCTCTGCCTGGTTTACCCACTGGAGGAAGTCTATAAAGCTGAGTGTACAGGGTGGTCGGAATAGGGCTGATACGTCTTAGAAGACTGACTAGCGCCCTTCGAGCTGGAACCCCCATAACTCCTAAATTGTCACTGCCTCTTCGCACTACCCCTTCCAAATGCGCAGGCCTTAGCGGCCTCGACTAAAGAAACATGCTGAGCGATGGACTGGAAGGAAGCCCCCATGGCCTCAAGCTGAATGCAAGGAATCTGAAGAGAATCAATGAGCCCACCAATAAACTGCCAAATCTTGTTAGGCTCAGTAGGGATCAAGGGTGCTGAATAACAAGCCAAATGCAAGTAGTGACTAACATAGGCATCCAAAGACAATCCCCTCTACTGCAGATAGTGAAACTTATCCCTACGTGCCTCTCTCAAAGCCCGGGCCACATGCTTCTCAAGAAAGGCCCGATGAGACTGTGTACAAGTCGAGAGGAGAACCCTCAGGTCTACAAGCAATGAAATATCTCCACCAAGTCTTCGCATCCCTATGAAACTAGCAGGACATATAATCAACTCCATAGAACTCAACAATCCCCATCCTATGTAACAACTCATGCATGTCCAAGATGAACTCATATGCATCCTCTCCAGAAGTACTCAAGAATCTCGGTGGCTCCAACTTCCTAAACCTCCAAACTAAATCCAGATCAGTCAAGGTCATAAAAAGGCCGGCCACGGGTCTAAGATCATCTTCCGGAGCTGGTACGACATCTATTCGTAAAGCTATAGTCGCAGCAGGGTGCGCTAGATGAGTCGATCTCTGCTTAAGGTTCTGCGCCCCACCTTTGGTCTGTGATCCTCCACCCGAAGAGGTAACACTAGCGGCAGCCTGCTGGGTATCTAAGTGGAGTAAAACACAAGCCATAGTATCCCACATCATTTACTCTAAAGTGGCCTCGGGTGTGCCCGTGCTGAAGCCATATCATTCTCGGTGGCCTGATCTCAAGCCTGTTGAACCTCAGGCTTTGGAAATTGAGATCTCTCGCGCCGCTGACCTATCACAGGAGCCTGCCCTTTGCTCGATCGAGTTCTCTGGCTGTCGCTCATCCCCTAGTGCAAGCCATAGCTGTGGGCTTTGGCACCTAGTCTCTGGCTATTGTAGCTCGGGTCCTCATATCTGTGAGAGAAGAGATAAGAGTCAGATACCAATTTGATTTTTCCAGATATAAATTAGAATAAAGTTGCACAAAAGAAGGAAAGAAAATGAAGTTTCCTAAATGCCTTATAGACTCTTGTAGATAAGTACGAAACTCATTGTACCGATCTATGAGACTCTACTAGACACGTTCTTGAATTATAGACTGGGTAACCTGGGGCTCTGATACGAACTTGTCAAGACCTAATTTCGCTAAGTCGCGTGGGCAGCTACCTTTCCCACCTCGATAAGCGAACTCTAATCCCAAAAATCATGAAAACATTAAATAATAAGTAAATAAGCGAAAGAGATAGAAGTCCTACGATAATGCTATAAGAAAAATGCGAAAGTAAGGAAATACACTCTAGAATCTGGTCTAGTCATACAAGAGCATCTAACTAGAATATGTAAGTCCATAAGTAATAATAATACATCAATAGTCTAAATATGTCTCAGGATATCAAGTAAGACATAAATAAAAGAAGAATCTTCAAGGCGACGAACGTCCTCGTGTTCACCCTACAAGACCCTAAACAGCAACCCTCGAACTACTATCGGCCACGAGGAGTAGAGATCGATCCCACTCGGAACTCGCATTCATAAAAAGAATGCAAAGAAGTGCAAGGTGTTAGCACAAACAACAAGCATCGGTAGGTATCATAGGCCGACTAAGATTAGCTAACATATATCAAGGCAATAAAGTAAGATAAACAGGTAAATCAGCAAGGTATAAGTCAATCACAAGCCAATAGCCAAGTACACGTCATCACCTATGTTATAGCACCTAAACCCAAATGTGTCAAGTATCAGTACATTCAATCCGAATCCATATATCACAAATACATCACAAGAATATTGCAATAGCAGTCATGGTAAAATGCAATACAATAATGTATAAAGTGTGAATGCAATGCATATGCACCACACACATGTAATCCGATGATGGAACCTCACATCTCGACAGCAAAACCCATGGTGGACGCGCGAAGTCCATGTACCCTCAAGATTCTGGCAACAACCTCAGTAATCGCTACCAGCACTCATACCTCAATTTCGGGACAAATATCGAACATCGGTCCTCACGTCACTCTCATCCAACGGAGCCCAGCTCATAACAGTGTTTTCTTATATATCATCAATGCATCAACAATATATCATGAAGGATGAGAATGTGTGCAATGTATGAGTTCAATGTCAATAATCAAATCACTATCAAAAGTACCACACATGGGCACACCAACAATATCCATAAAAGGCTACATAATATGTAATGATAGAATCACTAGCCTCATCTAAAACAACAACAAGTATGGTGCTACAATATTATCATCAAGATATATCACTAGTCACCAATATCTACTATTTCCACGTGGCATCAAGCCAACACAATAGAACAATATAAGTCACAGCTCAATCGGGTGGCTAGCCCCAAATCACACAACAGGGCCCAACCTAAGGCAATATCTAATCCAACTTCATATCCAAAGGCTTACATGCATTCTCCAACAGTATCGTCTTAATATATGCTTCTCTAATCGAACTCTCACCATAGGGTAAACCATAGCCTACCTGCAAGGCCGAACAAGAAAGTCTCCAATAATCACACCCTAGTCTTTCCTTTCCTTCGAGCCTCGAGATAATGAAAGTATAAGTATATTCAAATCAGGCAATTAGAATCAAGGAGAACATCAATCAAACCCCACTTCAGCTCAAGCCCCATATTCCCAACCTGTAGTATGGGGTTTATGAACTAGAAAAAGGAAATTAGGAATCTAAAGGTTGCAACATGAAATTAACACTCTAGGTGATCAATTTCCCATCAATTTCAAGCTAGAAGAACCAATAGTTTACCTAAATTCAGATCCTAGGAAAAATCCTTAAATTTAGGTATGAACTCTAACTTCTCGTCCCATAAATTAGCCTATAATTTGCAAGAATCATGCAATTATAGGTTCTAGTCATCAATTCCATGCTTAAATAAGCTAACCCAATCAATAAATCAAGGTTTAGAAGCCTTGACAGAAGAACTCATGGAACCCTCTTTTAATCACTAACCCTTAAGGAACTATTATGATAATGGAATCCAAAGGTGTTCAAGGACAATGAGATAGCAAAGGAAATAGAAGAATCACTTAGGGATTTTTAATACTCATTTAATGAACTAGCTTGCCTGATACAGCTTCCGCGACAATAGCGGTCCCGCCTCAACGGACACTCAAACCGCTGTGACGGCCAGCCATGAAATACACTTGGCCACTTCTGCAGCCTGGCAACCGCTATAGCGGTGCTGCTGTTGCGATTCTGGTGCCACCATTGTGGGCACCAGACACTAGAATTACTAAAATTGCAATCTCAACTTGAAATCCAGACTATCACTTGAGGCCATCTGCTCCCTTACCATGTATGCAGGCACATTTAGAAACACGCTATGATCGCGCCCGTGGCCTCAGAATTCCAAACAGAGGTCTCGTTGATCGAGCCTGCCTCCGATACCTCAATCTAGCTTCCCAACCCAAGTTTCAAAATGTACCCGAGTGCAGTGGGAATCGAACCAGAAAAGCACTCAAGTTCTAAATGACCATTCGAACCTCTCGGAATCGATGGATCCTCTAAAAAGGCCCGTTTACACAAAAGTCAACTTTGAGTCAACTCTTTTTCGCTTAAAGCCTAAATTTTCCAAAAGGTCGCTCGTATCGTATCTAAATACCTCCAGAAATGTATCAACGGTCCTCTCAGTTTAAAAGCAAGTTAAAAAGCCCGAGGAAAGATAAAAAAATATCGAAAAGACTATAATGACCAAGTGGGTCGTTACATAATGAGGTAGGTTTTGGGGAAATTTGGCTTGTAAGTGAAAACCATTTGACTCATAGTTGACTTTTGGGCAAGCAGATCTTTTCTGGGAATCTATTGATTCTGAGTGGTTAGGAGGGTTTTTTAGAACTTGTTCGTATATTTGGTTTGGTTCCCAATGCACTCGGGTACATTTTGGCACTTGGGTTGGGAAGTTGAATTTGAGGTATCAGGGGTTGACTTGGTCAACGAGAAATTCGTTGCGAATTCTGAGGCCACGAGTGCTTTCGTAGCTTGTCATTATGTGTGTCTACGTATGTGGTATGTGGGCAGATGACCTCGGGCAATAGTTGGGATTTCGGGTTAAGATTGTCATTTTTTAGGAGTTTCTAGTTCTGGTGCCCCGCTATAGCGGCATTAGTACCGTAGCAGCGGCACTCCTATAGCGGCGGCCATACTATAGAAGCGGCCTCGTACATTGATTGGCTGACCGTCACAGTGGTCTGAGGGAACGCCAAAGCGGCCTCATTGTCGAAGAATCGGGTATCGGGCAGATTCATTAAATGAGCGTTAAAAGACTTAAGTCCCTCATTCATTATTATTCGACTTTAGAGTTATTGGGAGAATTTCAAGGTGATTCTTAGGGGAAAATCTTTGTGGTAAGTCCTTCTACCTTCTTTGCTATTCCAATTTCCTTAATCACCTTAGGATTCCATTATCTTGCTAGTTCATTAAGAGCTTAAGGATTAAAGAAGGTTCAACGAGTTCTTCATTCTAGGCTTTGTAATCTTGATTTATTGATTGGGTTAGCTTTATTAAGCATGGAATTGATGATTAGAATCTATTATTACATGATTTCTTCCTAATTAGCGGCCAATTTATGGAAATGAAAGTTAGGGTGTATACCCAGATTTGGGTTTTTTTCCTAGAGTTCGAATTTAATTAATTTTTTGGTTTTTGTAGCTTATAATTGATGGGAATTGATCACCTACAGCTGAATTTCATGTTGAGGCCTATAGATTCCTAATTTCACCTTTTTAGTTCATAAACTCCATTTCATAGGTTGGGAATTTGGGTCTTGAATAGAAGTAGGGTTTGATTGATGTTCTTCTTGATCGTAATTGGAAATTTTGGATATGATTAGACTTTCATCATCTCGAGGCTCAAAGGAAGGAAAAGACTAAGGTGTGATTGTGGAGACTTTGCTGTTCGACCTTCCAGGTAGGTTACGATTTATCCTATGGTGAGACTTCGATTAGCGAAGCATATATTTAGACGATATTGTCGGAAAATGCATATTAACCTTCGGGTATGAAGTTGGGTTAGATATTGCCTTAGGTTGGGCCTTGTTATATGATTCGAGGCTTGCCACCCTGTTGTGTTGTGACTTATCTTATTCTATTTGTTGTTGGCTCGTTATCACGTGGAGATAGTAGATATTAGTAACTAGTGACATATCTTGATGATGATATTGTAGCACCTTACTTCTTGCTGTGTTGAGACGAGGATTGTGATAATATTGCGGCTTATTGTGTAGCCTTTTTATTGTATTGTTGGTGTGCCCATGTGTGCTACTGTTGAGATTGATTTGATTATTTACATTGAACTCATACATTGAACACATTCTCATCCTTCATGATATGTTGTTGATACGTTAATGATATACAAGGGAACATTGTTATGAGCTGGGATCAGTTGGTTGAAAGTGATGTAAGGACCGATGTCCGATATTTTTCCTAGAATCGAGGTATGAGTGTTGGTAGTGATTGCCGAGGTATTTGGAAAAATAATGAGGAATGGTACGTGGACTTCATAGGTCTCCCATGGGTTGTGCTACCTAGATGTGATGTTCCATCATCGGAGTACCTATGTATCGGTGCATATGCATTGTATCCATATTTCATACATTATTGCATTGCATTGTACCTTTGGCTTCATGCGATATTCATGTGATATAGTTGTGATATACGGATTCCGATTTGATGTACTGAGACGTGGCACAGTTGGGTTTAGATACAATAGCATATGTGATGACTTGTACTTAGTTACTGCTCGTGTTGACTTATACCCTGTTGATTTACCTATTTATCTTACTTTATTGTCTTGGTATATGTTAGCTAATCCTAGTCGGCCTATGACACCTACCAGTACGTGTTGTTTGTACTAATCTGCACTTGCTGTTATGAATGCAGAGTATCAGGTGGGATCAACGCTTACCCCTCATGGCTGAGAGTTTGAGGCTGCTGATTCGACTATGTTGGGGTGTGCATGTGAACGCTTCACTACCCGAAGATTCTTATTCTATTATGTCTTACTTTGCTATTCTAAGACATTATTGAGACTATTGATGTATTATTATTACTTCCAGACTTATAGATTCTAGTTAGATGCTCTTGTATGACTAGACCAGATACTGGGGTGGTTTTTAATCTACTTTCGCATTTATTATATATTCATATGTCGAACTTACGTTACTTTAATCTTTTTCTGCTATTTATATTGTGTTGTGAATGTTGGGTTAAGGGTTCCTCTATCGAGGTGGGATGGGTAGGTGCCTATGCGACTTTGTGGAATTGGTTTGTGACGAGTTAATATCAGAGCCCTAGGTTACCTGGTCTATAATACAAGAACGTGTCTAGTAGAGTCTCGTGGATCGATACGATGAGCTCTGTACTTATCTGCGAGAGGCTATAGGATATTTAGAAAACTTCTAATTCTTTTATTCTCTCTTGTGACTTCATTCAAATTGGTATCTGAACTTTCTTATCTCAATCACTCGCGAAGGGTGGAAACTCGTCCTCGAATTCTTATACGAATGGTTGATCAATGACGTGTAGTAGAAGGTACGAGATGTGTTATCCTAATTCAGACGTGTGATCCAGTTCAGTCTTTAGTTATGGCTTGAGGATTCGATTGTGTGAAGTCGCAATTAGACTCAATTGTTGTGCGGAGTCGCGATTAGGCTCATTTATTGTGGCAGTTCATGAGAAATGGGAAAGATTGTTTAGAGGGTTACATGGTCTCCGCATTTCAGTGTTCGGTTGCTCAAAAGTGACAAAGTGTATTGTGTCACGACCCAATCGGAAGGCCATGACGGACACTCAAAGCTAGCCCACCGGGCACCTTTCATCATAATTATACAATCATATCTAGGTGAGCCATATGGCTTACTCATAATCTCTATGCATCAATAATACAAGATTCATCAGGCTAAGGCACTTTTATATCAATATCAACACTATGCCCATATATATACACAAGCCCATGAGGCTAACACAATGATATACAAAACATGAGCCGACAAGGCTAAGTGACATCTAGCTATACATAACTATCTACGAGCCTCTAAAGAGAGTATGTAACATCATAAAGACGGGACATGGCCCCGCCATGCCCATATATATATACACAAAAGAATGGTACCAACAGCTGTAACTCCGAATCAAATGGAGCTCCTCTAAGCAGTCTCTGGATAATCAGTCTAAGGATCAAGTCTATCTCCCTATCCACCTGCCGGCATGACACAGCGTCCACAATAAAAGGATGTCAGTATGAATAAGGTACTGAGTATGTAAGGCATAATCAATAACATAATAGAAGCATGAAAGATAACATAAGATAGAAGAGTCATAGGATAGCTGAGCCCTTTATACCTCTAGCGATGTTCATCATATTTACTTACCCTTTTCGAATGGGAACCTTCTATTACATACACATACATATATAGTAGTACCATACCCGACCATGTGAGTTCGATATCTTAAATACCCGACCATAACAAGGCTTGCTGTTATGCATACCCGGCCCTACCAAGGCTCAATGTTATTCGTACCCAACTGCAGTGGTGCGCGCGTAATAGATATCACACCGGGGCACATAAGCTCTGTGTTACAAAATAGTCATACATATACATATACCCATAGAAATACATAATTGTCATCAACATCATCATCATCACTAAATCTTTCCCTAGAGGGTCAGCTATCGTAGAATGGGACCAATGGTATCATAAGAGTATCAAGACTTATGAACTTTAGCACTTCTAGAAATGGAGTCATCATGGAAGACATTATGGATTTCACATATGGGTATACAACAACGGAATCATGCCTTAAGAAAGAAGGTTTAGCCTTACATACCTTTCTGTCTTCTTAAATACTTACTGTCCACTTCCAAAGCCCGAGAAATCTACATTTAAGAAGGTTCATACCAGGGTTAGGCTTCAAAGACACCCTTAAGTTCAAACTAGTATAATTCGTAAGCTAGCGAAAATTGGGCAGCATTTCCCTTATTTCATCTACTTTTACCAAATTACAATACAACTCCTAATCAACAATGACATTATCAACAATACCACAATCAAGAGGTTTCATTCAAGTTAAGCATCATCCAATCCTCAAAAGTCCTTTCCATGATCATTCATTACAATAGCTACAACAAAACACCATATATACATATGTACAATACTTCCTCAAAATCATTAGTATCACCCACAACATGCCAAGAATTATAATTCAAGTTAACCTATAGCTCATAATATCCTCAAGTTCACACTTGAACTCTATTTTCACTTTTCTTTCTTTACCCACATGGTATAACAATCAAACAAACTTAACCATATGTAAAAGATGTGAAATCTTACCTTAATCACCAAGAACAAGTCTTGGATGAACTCACTCCACTCAAATGAAGTCTCCAACATCAATACCAAAGGAAAACTTAAGTCCCACAAACCCTAGCAAGCTTCTTTGCACTTGAATTTCTTGAATCTCTTGGATTTGACTTGGATTAGTTTATAGACTTAGAGAGAGGGTTTTGGAGAGCTCAAGGATCTGGTTTGGAGAAATAATATGGCCAAATGATATAAAATAAAATATATATAAAGTGTGACTTAAAATCCCGTCAGGCAATCCTGCGCCCACTTTGACGGACTGTCAAAATTCCTACGGTCCGTCAAAGTTCACCTTCAAAGCGCCCAACCTAACATGGCTCACTGTGACTGTTATACGGTGGTGCTCCACTATTTGACAGGCTGTCAAATATCCTACGGTCCATCAAATGGTCCGTCAAATTGATCCCATCCTATAAGTCGCTCGTTTCGATTCGTTTGACTCCCAATCCTTATGGAACCTTCTTGGCACTAGTATAACACTTCGTTAACAATCTAAGTGGCCCTACAACTCCTTCTCAAGTCATTACTAAACAAAGTATAACTCAATCGTTGGGAAATCATCCCAAACATGACTTACATTCTACTTCCTTCGACAAACTTAATCCTACCGATTCATTTGACTTCAAAATCTTAATGTACCCACTTAAAGTTATCAAATACTATCCTTAATCTCATAAGGACCTCATGTCCACTTTAGGCCCGTGTTAGTCTACTCATGATTCAAACGACTCAAAATTTCTGAGATGTAACATTCCTCCCCCCTTAAAAACATTCGTCCTCGAATGTTACCCTCTTAGGGATTCTACAAAAATTTCGCCATAGTTTCCCCTGTAATACGACACTACCATCCTGTCATAGCAACCCAAAATATATCGCCTCACAAGGCTACAACAACAGCAGTAACAACAATGGCCACACACGACCAAGAAAGCATCAAAAGAAAGCATTACATACGTGAGGACAAGGGCGTCTCTGCCTGAGTCTCCGGTGGAGGTGGGAATAAATGTGGATACCTGAAACTTATGTTTTCCTCAGCTTCCCCAGTCATTTCCTCTCTAATGCTGTTTCTCCATATGACTTTAACTGAAGCTATATCTTTGGTTCTGAGCCTCCCAACTTGTCTATCTAGAATAGCAATGGGAACTTTTTCGTAGGACAATTGCTCGGTGACTTGGATGTCATCTACCGGTAAAATTCTTGAAGGATCTCCAATGCACTTACGAAGTATCAATACATGAAAAATCAGATGGATTGACTCCAAATTCGAAGGTAGATCTAATTCATAAGCCACCTGGCCTACCTTGTGTACAATCTCATAAGGTCTAATATACCGAGGACTAAGATTGCCCTTTTTACCAAATCTCATGACGCCCTTCATTGGCGACACTTTCAAGAATACTTAGTCCTTTACTTGGAACTCTAAGTCTCATCGACAGCTATCTACATAAGATTTCTGACGGCTCTGAGCTGTTAATAATCGATCCTGTATAAGCTTGACCTTTTCTATGGCTTGCTAGATCAAGTCTGGCCCTATCAGTTTAGTTTCTTCCACTTCGAACCATCAAATTGGGGATATACATTTGCGCCCATATAAAGCCTCATACGGGGCCATTTGGATGTTGGACAGGTAACTGTTGTTACAAGCAAACTCAATAAGCGGTAAGTGACCATCCCAACTACCTCCAAAATCTAACACACATGCCCATAGCATATCCTTGAGAGTCTGGATGGTACGCTCAGCTTGCCCATCAGTCTGTGGATGAAATGCCGTACTAAGACTCACCTGAGTCCCCAAACCTTCTTGAAAAGACTTCCAGAAATTGGTAGTGAACTGTGTCCCTCTATTAGAAATAATAGATACTGGGACACCATGGAGCCGTACTATCTCTTTGACATAAAGCTTTGCATAATCTTCTGCTGCGTTTGTAGTTTCGGTAGGAAATGAGCTGACTTCGTAAATCTATCCACAATTACCCATATAGAATCATATTTATGCTTAGAACAAGGTAAGCCTGTGATCAAGTCCATATTAATCACTTTCCATTTCCAAATTGGAATTTCCATAGCTTGCAACAAGCCACCAGGCTTTTGGTGCTCGATCTTCACATGTTAACAGCTAGGACATTAAGCCACGAATTCCGCTATATATTTCTTCATTCAATTCCACCAATATATAGAAATAAGATCATGATACATTTTCGTTGCTCCGAGGTGAACTGAATAACGGGAACAATGGGCTTCTTTCAAGATCTGATAACGTAATCCTGCAACATCGGAAACACACAACCTGCCTCCACATCGGAGAACTCCATCTCTAAATATTTTAAAGGATGACTTTTTCTTCTGAGGAAGTGTATTTCTGTAATGAACTAGTATGAGATCCTCATACTGGCACATTTTCACCTCAACTACTAGTGACGAAACAGCTGAATTCTGAATGGTAGCTCCTATATTGCCCAAGTCCATTACTCGAAATCCTAGGCTAGCTAACTGCAGGAGCTCACGAGCTAACTCTCTTTGATCTGGCTGAACGTCACATAGGCTACCCATAGGTCTACGGCTAAGAGCATCAGCCACAATATTCTCCTTCCCAGGATGATATAGAATGTCGACATCATAATCTTTCAACAACTCCAACCATCACCTTTGCCGTAAATTCAACTCTTTCTGCTTGAAAATATACTGGAGGATCTTGTGATCTGTATAAATAACAACATGAACACCATACAGATAATGTCTCCGCATCTTCAATGCATGAATCACTGCACCTAACTCAAAATCATGGGTTGGATAGTTTTTCTCATGTTTTCGCGATTTTGCCTTAAAGCATAAGCAATCATCTTACCGTACTGCATCAACACACACCCTATCCCAATGCCTGAAGCATCACAATAGACAACATAGCCTTCAGATTCTTCTGGGAGTGTCAGAATCGGAGCTGAAGTTAATCTATTCTTTAACCCTTGAAAACTGCGTTCACATGTAACTGACCATTGAAATTTAGCTGCCTTCTGAGTCAGCTTTGTCAATGGTGTAGAAATAGAAGAAAATCCTTCTACAAATCTTCTATAATAACCTGCCAAGCCCAAAAAACTACGAACCTCCGTAGGCGTTATAGGCCTTGGCCATGTCTTCACGGCCTCAATTGTCACGACCCGACTACGGCCATGACGGGTACTTGGGACTGACCACCGAGCACCACTCATTCTATTACTCATCCTGCGTTTATTCATATTTCTTAAACTCATGATCATAGAAAACTATTTTCATTTGAAACATATTCACTTTATATACATAAGCCCTTCGGCTATCAAAATAAAATAATATATATACATACGATAAGAACTGTGAGACCATACTACCCACAACAACGCATCTACGAGCCTCTACTAGAGTGCTAGACATAGGGACGGGACAGGACCCCGTCATGCCCAAAATACATATATATATATATATATATATATATACACACACACACACACACACACAAAAGAATAATCAATGGCACCTCCGGAACAATGGAGTGCTCTCAAGTCAGCTAATAGCTCCTACGAGTCTGGATCACCTCCCTCTCTACCTGTGGGCATGAACACAGCGTCCAAAGAAAACGGACGTCAGTAAGAACATTATACTGAGTATGAACATTGTCACGACCCAACCCCGTAGGCCGTGACTAGTGCTCGAACTGGACACTCGTATACACCTGATAGCTATAATCGTCCACCACTAGCATAATGAAGAACTTATATATAGAAAGGCATGATATCGTCTCAAAACTGTCGCATATATATATATATACATATCATAACAACCTGTCTCCTGAGGAGTTACAACCTTCAACATATAACATCGTATTTAAGCCGACAAGGCTATCACAACATGTGGGTACGCCCCAACTAAACATATACGCAAGCCGACAAGGCTGCCACTACATACAGCATCCCAAAACATATATACATACGCAAGCCGACAAGGTTGCCACTACGAATGGGAACGTCCCAAAACATAAGTTATACAGACATAACTGAATAATAACTATATAGAACCCACACATATGTCTACAGACCTCTAAGAGTAACAACAGTATCATATGACGGGACAGGGCCCCGCCGTACCCCTGCATAAACATATACATATGCCAGCAGATCTGTGTCAAAAGTCTAGACTCCGGAACAACGGAGCACTCCAAGACAGCTGAGTGGAAGCCCTAAGCGGAAGGACCATCAAATCGAGCATCTGTACCTGCGGGCATGAAACGCAGCCCCCCGAAGAAAGGGGGTCAGTACGAAATATGTACTGAGTATATAAAGCATGAAATACAGTAAACAGGATTATAACCGAAATATGAATTACAGAAAACAAGTACAATAACCAGAATTCCAAAATGTTTGCTTTTGAAACACAAATCATGTATGTCAATATCATATATCATATCCGGCCCATTATAGGACTCGGTGAACATGGTCGCCACCCCGTCTTTGGCGCCATAACACAGCATAACTCCGTATCACAGCATAACTCCGTATCACAGCATAACTCCGTATCACAGCATAACTCCGTATCACAGCATAACTCCGTATCACAGCATAACACCATAACACAGCATAACACCATAATATATATATACCGTACCCGGCCCTCTAGTGAGGGACTCGGTGAAAGATGTAATAACAGAATGCACAAACAGAGTAGTGAGTAATATATGCATATAAATCATCTTTTGAGACTCAATAGATAAGTAGACTAACCAACACACGAGTATCAGGATGATAGCCATATTAAGTTCTTTCTAAATATCACTACGAACTATATTAAGGAAAGTCTCAGGGGTCATAGTCATGTATCAAACCAATACGAGACAGCATATGAAAGTTAAGGACGTTATTCATTATAGAATCCCTAAAGAATAGGAACTCTTTATGCATCATTACTATCCAATCATATAAAGACTCGAGGGTAATAACTTGACTACATTAAGAATTTTAATATCAAGAAGTGAATAAGAATCATAAATCATACTCGGAACTTATGAATAGAGTTACCCCCAAGCTCATATCTTATCTTACTTATATCTAGGACATGCCAAAAGAAAGAAAGGGTAAGCTTTACATACCTGTTGACGACTAATCGTAAAACCATTCGCTTTGTGGCTCTTTTTAGCCTATTTAACATAAGAGTAACGTTATCGTTAGTAACTATACTTTATAGTTCGTAATTCCGTAACCAATCGCCTATAGAACTTATTCTTTAACTTATACATTCTCGTTTAGGACTATCCATTAGTTAGGGCTTAACGAAAATCGGGCAGCATTTCCCCTATATATTCGTCTAACCCGAATTTCCAATTATTCTCCTGTTAACACGGAAATACCAACAATGACCATAATAGAAATATTCATATCAAATCTTTACAATCCAACTCATAAACATCTCAAACAATCCAATAACCTTTCTTAATCCTTTTTCCAATCCAAATCACTAACATTTAAGATCATACGCCAAACGGACGAACATACGCTTTATATACAATACGTTATACGCTTCTTTCCTTCGAATTTAGAAGCCATATCAACGACGACACGACAACAACACGAACAACAACGTGTGAACATAAACCATACTTTGAATCTTTTCAACTCAACAATTCCATATAACAACTACAACTCCTAATATCAACGATTTCATGCAATTTTTACTTCCAATTTCATCCAATCCAATTTTAATCCTTCCGTTATAACACCATTAATACAATTATACCATAAAATGAGAAAATCTTACCTTAATTTAATCGGAGGAACTCGCAATTTCTTCTTCTCCAACTTAATATCAAATGTTGTTGTCACCTCCTTGAACTTGTATTGCACTTGAAATTGATCAACATGGAAACAATATAT
Organism: Lycium ferocissimum; assembly: GCF_029784015.1. Taxonomy (NCBI): domain Eukaryota; kingdom Viridiplantae; phylum Streptophyta; class Magnoliopsida; order Solanales; family Solanaceae; genus Lycium; species Lycium ferocissimum. Next base: position 54,999,699 of record NC_081346.1, read on the forward strand.
TTTTTCCGCCATCCATGGCTGGCCGAGCAGCCATGGAAGTTGTTAAAGAATTTTTCTAAGTTTCCATTAAGGAAAAAAAATGCATGGGATAATTTGTTGATTCATTAATCAACATATATATATGGTCCTCTATATTGTGACACGTTTGTGCCACTAAACTTGACCAATTGTGCCATGTGGCGCCTACTTTGGTGCCACGTGGCAGCCCATAAATAATTCTTTTTATAATCGGGTGGGGCCCACAAACATAATTAAATTAATTAATTCCTAATCTCCAATAATATTTTTACACCAAATAAAATTTATAAATAATTTATGTTTTAATTTGAATAGAAAATTAAAGATTTCTATCTCGTGTCCGAAAATAATTCCGCCTTTAACTTGAGTCGATTTGCTTGCGGATAATTCGACGTATAAGTATACGGGGTATAACATCCTTCCCCCCTTTAGAACATTCGTCCTCGAATGTTAAACTGATCCTGAATTCCTAGTACTTTCTCAAGCGTTCTCTTATTTAATTATGCCCTTCCCATACCTCTTCCATTGGTCGATTCGCCATAATTCATCATAACACATTCCAGCTCTCTAGATAGGCATTCCCGCAACATTTCCTCCTTCTGTTGCTTCTCAAAGTAATCATTTTACGTCGTTGTCCTTGCTCTCCTCTTTATTTCGCAGTTGGTTGTCGCCTGTATCGCGAGCTCTTCCGCCGAAATCTTACTCGTCCCTTGTGCACTTAATCTTAACTCGACTCCCTTCTTCTTATAGTTACTCCCTTAAGATATCATTTCCTTCATCTTACCCCTCAATCTTTAAATAAGATTTTTATAACGCTCAGACGTCCTTCATCGATTCATTAGACCTTAACATCCCTGGAGTATCGCATGCCTCTGGTAACCTGTAGACCCTTCGCAGGTTCTACGAGTAGAACAAAATTTCCCAGAGGGTAGCATGTTTGTACTCCAATATCCTTGCTTTACTCCGCTGTGACAGTCCGTATTTTGGAATCCTCAGCATCATGTGTCACTTTCTGACTTCCTTTTAAAGGTCTCTAACTATCACTTATTTTTACTTCTTGATCTTGATCTTTAGGGTTGGCTATCGAATAGCGCTAGGGTCCTCTCATACTATAGCTCTACTGTCATCCAGTAATCCGTAACCTGCTTGTTCCGATCGTCTCGATTGAATCATTTCGTAATTTCCTTTACTCTAACTGGCCATACTTTAGGCATATTACCTTGTGTCGTTCCTCTATTTTTGACTCAAACTCTGTTATTGCCCCTTTACTCCAATTTGCTCTTAGTCCTGCTATCACGCATCTTATTGCAATCTTTACCCGGGTATGTGTAGGTGCTCAAATCAGCCCGGAAAATACCTTAGCGTTGCCTCGCTAGTCTTTACCGTACCTATCTTTCAATTGATATCAAGGCTCAACTATGGCTTTTTCCCTCAGTACTAATTATATCTCCGTAGTTTTGCCTCAGACCATCTTATACCTTTCTTTGATGTATCCGAAATATCGCAACCACGTTGTCGTTACTGAATTCTTACACTTCTTATCAAGTACTCACTTGGCCTCGTCTTAGTATACAAGTGTTCGTAGGTTGCATAACTATTCTTGTACAATTTGTACAAAGTATATTCAATCTTAGACATAGTCTTTCCGTCTCCTGGTTCATTCTGCTTTACATATCTCATTCGTACTAAAAACTCGCTCGTCCCATTTTATCATGCTTCTTTCCCTTCCTTTATTCACTCTTTGATTTTCTCATATTCTACCATAGGAGAGATTTCCTATCCTTTCTCCTTTGCTACTTGTATGTCACAATATCATTAGCCAATAACTCCATTGCCAACATCTTAACCTCTAATCCAGTATAGCCTTGCTATCCTTTATAATACCTTTAAGTTACTCGTTACTATTCTCTTGTCGTATTCTTTTTTCTTTCTTTTTTTTTATAATTACCCACCTTCTGATGTCATATTATCCAAGGTCTTTACCAATAATTTTCAGCACTGTCCCAAATACCATTTTGGCTTCTATTCGTTTATTGCTGGCTTTCAAATCTTACTAACTTGTTTCAGCAAGGGATCCCACTTAAAGTTTAAGTATTCACATTAAACGGGTTGCAGTGTCAGTTGATTGCATCTTACACTTGCATTTCTCTCATCCGCTTCCCCCCTTTTGGGTGTACACACATTTTTATCTATTTATATTTTACTCTTTGTCCCCATTTCCAATTTTCAAATTCATATGATTCTTTTCCAATACATTTGGTATACTGCACCATATCCATGTCTTCCTTTATATCATCTATAACTTAGATTACCCATGTACGAAGCCTTAACACAATCACGAGGCGATGAGAACTCTCGATATATAGTACAAAATCTAATCTGATGATTGGTACTCGAGTAATATAATTAATGTAGCAATTTATCCAAAGCCACATTCCATTTATTCCGATCAGTGATTAGCTAGTGCTTATAGTCGTTTCAAATTCTCCATTCGGTAGCACTTATATTCTAATGATAAGTGTCCCAAGCTTTTCTATAACACCATTTTTACCCCAACGGATATCATCTGTTTCTTCTGATAAATTCACAATACATCAGTTGTTTCGCAAATCCACAATCCTTGTCCTTTAAGGATTTCACTATTTCCAAGGTGAAGTCATACACATGCAGTACTCCTTTATGCCTTATGCTCTTTCACCCTTGTTATATACCCAACGTTAACTTCTAGCTTACTCAAAATCATATCAAATTCATCTTAATAGTGGTCTTGTCTTATCACCTTCTCGTCATACTACACCTTAAGTTCGTAGCTATATGTTTCCCTTTTATCCTATACTCATACTCAATTAATTACATCTGTCTTGAATGCTTCCTTTAGTATTCCTTTCATTTCTCTAGTCTATGTCCATCTTTTATTTTGTGCACGAGGAATCTCATGCTACTCCTGTACCCTTCGGAAAACATTATTTCTGCATAACCTCTTTTATCATTCTCAAAACATATTCTGTTCATCCCTATTTGTTCTTATCATCCTAGTCATTTCTGGCACTCATTCTGCCTCGTTGCTCATCTTCCTTTAGGTTGGTCTTTCACAATTCTGTCACTTGTATTACTCGTTTTCCAAGCTATACATGTCATAATGCATCGCTACACTGTAATCCCACTTGCTTTCTTCTTATCCTCCTCTTTCTATTAACTCCTTCTCTTCCTGTGCTCGCTTTCACTTTTGTTACCACTTGACTTTTATTCTGAACTTTCCCTACCGAACTTTGTAAGTCTTTCTTGTTCATTCTACATTTGCTTTTCCGTTTCACACTAATCACATCATATTCTTTTCCTTGCTAGACTTTACTCATTTCTATAGCAATCCTTATAGTATTCACATCACATCCCGTTCGTAATCCATCCCATAACGTAACACTTAATCTTATTCACGATTCTTACTATGTTTTAATTACACTCTATGGACTAGGCGTACTTAACCTGTCACCCTTTCTGATCAATCTTATCCTTAATGTTTTACAAGCTGTCTTATCAATACCCTCATGACTTGTCATAACTCTTTCTTCTCCGTACTTTTCTCTCAATCATACTACTACTTCTTTTAACTGTAAACTCGTCGTAATCTATCCCCACTTATCGATGCTCTCGATATCTCAATAAAATGTTCTGTCAAGATTCGCCACCTTTTCTAAATCATCTTTTAGTATCACAAGCCCTTCCGAATCATCCTAGCATTTCATCAACAACATATGAAATACATGATCCTAGACAGCCCACAAGTTTAAGTTTTCCTTCCACAAATTCCATCTCCAATTAATTGATTAAGAACTAATAAAATGTTACTATGAAGCATTCTCCAACCACCACCAGAAGAAACTAAAATCCGACAAGCATCACAGGACTTCTTAATGCTTGATTCACATAGTTTACCTCCACATTTATTCTTGGGTCGTAAGCGAATCATTTAGTTCACAACTACTTGTTGTATGCTTTGTACTTTTCCAATAAAGTGAAACTTATTTGCTGGACGTTTTTGCCCTACAACATGAGCTTTTTCTAAGGCAAAATGTTGTTGGAACGTATTCTGGTCCGTTCAAATGAATTGCGAATTCGCTGCTCATATACGCTTCTTCAAAACAAGGTCTCCCAAATAAGAATGATGCCTCTTATGGATGATGTGGGGGTATTTCTTAAAGTTTTAGTCCAACATAATAAATTTACCTTGTCGGTATCAACCTTCAAAACATATTATGAACTTATATCTCATTCTCTTCCTTTTTCCTATTTCTGGAAAAATTTGGGCAGAGTTTCCTCTGTACTTCTTACTATCCCAAAACTTGCATGCAGGAAATACCAACAATACCTCACATGGCCAACATATATACAAAGATATCATGTTGTGTCATAGCCACACCGGGCTCCCAGTTTCCAAGAAAGGTATAAAGGTGTCGGAACTTATCTCACATATCGCACCTCGAGACGTACCCGATCCTTTGACGATCCGTTCCGTTATACTTTCTTATCCACCTCCCCTTTTTTTTCAACTTTACATGTCAATCATATTTCAATATTCTTACCTTATTCAATATGCCTTTTTCGCACCGTTGCTTACCCGTGTACCGTGTGGCTCCCAATATCATCGGTCACTTTCTTCCGTCGATGTCGTTCTTGACCGAAATCAAAGGTTAGTATAAGGAATTTCATTTCTTATGGCCGGGCTCTATCGCACGATCTTAGATATGAAAGAAAGGTAACATCCTAAATGTCCTCGTAGCTTCCTCGTTTATAGATGTGGTGCACAACACACCGATAAACAAGACTCTACTAGACACGGTCTGTAGACACTCCAAGGACGAACTGCTCGGATACCACTTTTGTCACGACCCAACCCCGTAGGCCGTGACTAGTGCCCGAGCTGGACACTCGTATACACACCCGTTAGCTATAATCAGTCCACAATTAGCATAATAAAGAACTTATATATAAAAGGCAATATTGTCTCAAAACTACCGCATATATATATATATCATTAGACAACCGTCTCTGTGGAGTTACAACCTTCAACGAGATAACATCGTACATAAGCGGCAAGGCTATCATAATAACACGTGGGTACGCCCCAACTATATATATACGCAAGCAGACAAGGCTGCCACTACATACAGCATCCCCAAAACATATATACATACGCAAGCCGACAAGGCTGCCACTACGAATGGGAACGTCCCAAAACATAAGTTATATAGACACAACTGAATAACAACTATATACAACCCACACATATGTCTACAGACCTCTAAGAGTAACAACAGTATCATATGACGGGACAGGGCCCCGCCGTACCCCTGAATAAACATATACATATGCCAGCAGATCTGTGTCAAAAGTCTAGGCTCCGGAACAACGGAGCACTCCAAGACAGCTGAGTGGAAGTCCTAGGCGGAAGGACCATCAAATCGAGCATATGTACCTGCGGGCATGAAACGCAGCCCCCCGAAGAAAGGGGTCGCATGCGAATATGTACCGAGTATATAAAGCATGAAATACAAGAACAGGATCATACCGAAATAAGTGGGATTATAACTAACATATGAATTAAAAACAATGCTTGCCTTTAAAACATAAATCATATGTGTCGATATCATACCAAAATGTTTGCTTTTGAAACAGAAATCATGTACATATCATATATCATATATCATAGTGAGGGCCCGTAAATAAAATCATCATATACATGTACATATAACGTGTCCCGCCACTAGTGAGGGACTCGGTGAATAACATCATCATATCACTTAGCCGCCATAATCATCATATCATCATGTCATCATATCATCATATCATCATACATATATATATAACGTGTCCCGGCCCTCTAGTGAGGGACTCGGTGAGAACATGTAGATGAAAGATGCAATAGTATGCACAAGCTTAATAGTGAGTAATATATACATATAAATCATCTTTTGAGACTCAATAGATAAGTAGACTAGTCAACACACGAGTATCGTGATGATAGTCATATTAAGTTCTTTTGAATATCACTATGAACTATATCAAAATAAGGTCTCGGGGGAATCATAGACATGTATCAAACCAATACGAGACAGGTTTATGAAAGTTATGAACATTATTCATTATAGAATCCTTAAAGAATAGGAACCTTTATGCATCATTTACTATCCAATCATATAAAAGACTCGAGGGTAATAACTTGACTACATTATGCCGAGAATTTTAATATCAAGAAGTGAATAAGAATCACAAATCATACTCGGAACTTATGAATAGAGTTACCCCCAAGCTCATATCTTATCTTACTTATATCTAGGACATGCCAAAATAAAGAAAGGGTAAGCTTTACATACCTGTTGACGACTAATCGCAAAACCATTCGCTTTGTGGCTCTTTTTAGCCTATTTAATATAAGAGTAACATTATCGTTAGTAACTATACTTTCTAGTTCGTAATTCCATAACCAATCGCCTATAGAACTTATTCTTTAACTAATACATTCTCGTTTAGGACTATCCATTAGTTAGGGCTTAATGAAAATCGGGCAGCATTTCCCCTATATATTCGTCTAACCCGAATTTCCAATTATTCTCCTGTTAACACGGAAATACCAACAATGACCATAATAGAAATATTCATATCAAATCTTTACAATCCAACTCATAAACATCTCAAACAATCCAATAACCTTTCTTAATCCTTTTTCCAATCCAAATCACTAACATTTAAGATCATACGCCAAACGGATGAACATACGCTTTATATACAATACGTTATACGCTTCTTTCCTTCGAATTTAGAAGCCATATCAACGATGACACGACAACAACACGAACAACAACGTGTGAACATAAACCATACTTTGAATGTTTTCAACTCAACAATTCCATATAACAACTACAACTCCTAATATCAACGATTTCATGCAATTTCTTACTTCCAATTTCATCCAATCCAATTTTAATCTTTCCGTTATAACACCATTAATACAATTATACCATAAAATGAGAAAATCTTACCTTAATTTAATCGGAGGAAATTCTACTCTTAATTGCCCCAATTTCGCAATTTCTTCTTCTCCAACTTAATATCAAATGTTGCTATCACCTCCTTGAACTTGTATTGCACTTGAAATTGATCAACATGGCAACAATATATTTTTTCCTCCATCCATGGCTGGCCGAGCAGCCATGGAAGTTGTTAAAGAATTTTTCTAAGTTTCCATTAAGGAAAAAAAAATGCATGGAATAATTTGTTGATTCATTAATCAACATATATATATGGTCCTCTATATTGTGACACGTTTGTGCCACTAAACTTGACCAATTGCTGCCATGTGGCAGCCTACTTTGGTGCCACGTGGCAGCCCATAAATAATTCTTTTTATAATCGGGTGGGGCCCACAAACATAATTAAATTAATTAATTCCTAATCTCCAATAATATTTTTACACCAAATAAAATTTATAAACAATTTATGTTTTAATTTGAATAGAAAATTAAAGATTTCTATCTCGTGTCCGAAAAAAATTTCGCCTTTAACTTGAGTCGATTTGCTTGCGGATAATTCGACGTATAAGTATACGGGGTATAACATAAGGCATCAACAACAATAATACATCAATGAAATAGGGAAGCATCAAATGAGGAGCAAATCTGTAACTGACTGTCAATCATAAAAGAAATAATGCACGCTGGCTTACTTCATAATCATCATCATATCATGTATGCATATATGTATAAGCTGCCCGACCATATAGGTACGGTGTGATAATCATTGGCACAACGTCCGTGCCTCCCGCGTCCGGGGGTACCATCTCATGCCGCCCACTATGGTGGTGTCCGCCCATGCCATTTAGACATGGTGTATACGCCGCCGCCTTAGCGGTGTGCGCCATATAGGCGCGGTGTAATATCATCGTCATGTACTCATCATAATTCATGCATAGAAACTCAAAGACAACTGTACTTTATCGGGGTGACATAAGGTTGTGAACCCCCGATTTTATTATGGAGCATTTATATGCATTCTGCCTCACCTTAAAGGAATTAGCATATAAGGTGAGTGTATACAATAACCAACATCAATGGATTATAGATAGCATCATTAGCTTTATAGGAACATCATATCATGGACTCTAGAATCTTTAGACTTATGCTCATCATCATCATTATCGTGCTCATAATGTATCTCTTATCTCATATGGCTATTCATGAACATAGACTGTTTGTTTTCCAGAATATAGGAGATTCATGGAGAAGGAGGAAAAATCATGCCATAGGATTCATGCCTTAGAAAGAAAGGACTAGCCTCACATACCTTTTTCGTTTAACTATTCTATCGCTTGCTTGTTCTCCTTCAATGCTCACGTCTTTACCTTCAAGAGAGTTCGTATCGACATTAGCTAAACGATTATAAGAACGTGCTTACTAAAGCTAGAGGGTAGCAATTCCTTTGTTTATACAACTTTCCTCGTATCACATATCAACTCCCAATCATCCATAACAACAATCACAATATCATAAACAACAATCATCATTCATTTACATTATCCACATTTCACAATTTCACTTCAATTCCTCCATAATCATGATCATAGTTCACTATCGCGTTCTTTCACATATAATACTCATTCCATGTTCTAAATGTCATTCATAACCTATTTACAGTCACAACATATCCATATTCATGATTCACTCCAAACTACTACTCAAAACTGACACTATTCCCACATTCATGACTCATTTTCTATATTCTTCTACAATCCAAGTGTTTTAACTCTCAATACCTTAAAGAACTTGAAAAGACCATAAAACTTACCTTAGATGGTTTAGGAATAAGCCTTGAGTGGAAATACTCTTCTTGCACCCAAACCCTAGTTCACTTCCATTGGGATTTCTTGGCTTAGATGAACTTCAATGAGTTTCACACACTTAATTTTGTTGGTTTGATGAAGTTGATCATCAATTTCTCTTGGGTTCTTGTGGATGAAGAGTGGAGAGAGTTCTAGAGTGTTCTAGAGGGAAGGAGTGGGAAAATGAAATGAATTAATGAGCTTGGGTCTCCTTTTTAATAACTAAAAATCTGATCCGTCGGGAAAACATACGGACACTTATACGGTCCGTATAAACTTATACGGTCCGTATAAGTGACCGTGAAACCACCCTTCCAACATCTCGCTTCTGTGACCATTATACGGCACATTATACGGTCCGTATAATTTTATACGATCCGTATAAGTGACCGTATAATCCCACCAGTGAGAGACCTTCACTATGTTGATTCTGTGGACCATTATACGGATCGTATAGCATTATACGGACCGTATAATTGTCCGTATAACCCATCTTTTCTCTAATCTTCTTCTCGTCACTTCGTTTGATCTCCAATCCTTATGGAACCTTCTTAACACTTGGTTAGCACTTTATTAACAATCTAAGGGACGTTATAACTCTTCTCCAAAACATCATTAAGTCATTGTTAACTTGTTACTCGTAATTCCTTTTCGATATCAATCGTATGCCTTGCCTTCTCTTGGCAAACTTTCTTCTCTTACCTCGAATGTCTTTGAAATCTCATTTAGAATCATCGAATGTTATTTCTTACTTATCAAAACATCGTATAGATCGTGCCTTCGTTATTCTAGTTACTGTACGTTAATGAAAATTTTCTGAGGTGTAACATTCTTCCCCCCATTTGGAATATTCGTCCTCGAATGTTAGGTCATCGGGGATTCTATAAAAATTTCGCCAGAGTTTTACCTGTAATATGGCACTACCATCTTATCACAACAACCCACAATACATTGCCTCACAGGGCCACAACACAAATAGCAATATAAGTTGGTCACACACGACCCATATGCATAAAAAGAAAACATACATATGTCATAATCCCGATGTCTCATCATGGATCTCTTCCGGGGGCTGAAATAAGTGCGGGTATGTAGACTTCATCTTCTCTTCCGCCTCCCAAGTACAAGAGCGACTAAGATTTAAAGGTACAATATTCAAAGTATAATAGGGATGAAGATGATGGAGGCCTTCAAGATAAGCACCGCGCATCTTCCAGAAACTCTCAAATCAACTATCAACCTATAAGACTCTAAACCCTGAATGGGATGTAGCAAGAGTTGTATCAATACAACACTAGTACTTGTAAGCATCATAGGCCGACAATGGTTAGAATAACATAATGAAAATTAGATATCACAAATAAACATGGTAAGAAGGTTCAAAGTCAAACCCTATGTATATCAAGACGTGTCTCACCCTAACTCAATTAGATCCACTATTTAAACGAGTCGCTCAAAGGTATTTAGGTTCCCTAACACCTACCATTTATGTGTTTTTCCCCATAATCAACAAGTATGCCACAAGGATGACCCTTCTAAATCCCCACACCATTTGCTAATGCCCTCAAGGATGCTCATTTACTAACCACTCACAAGTCAACTTACTATTTAATAGGTTTGGGCTAAAATGGAATGACAAACCTTCTCAACACTCAAACACTCCAACACAGTCGCGCCCACTAGGTCATTTCTGCATATCATGGACAAATTGGTAAAACACTTATCAATTTCAAATCACAACCTATGGTTATAGCAACTAAACCCAATCGTACCAAGTCTCATAGAATACGATCATAATCCATAACATAAACAGGCATGGGAAATAATAAGATGCAATACAAGATATATATATGGTATTATTGCAATGCATATGTAATGATACAGATGCTTTGGGCGAAATATCTCGTCGCCTCAACAGTCATGACCCATGAGGGACCGCTAAATTTATGTACCGGCTGCGTAAACACACAGCCTGATCCAATAGTCAATGTTGAGGAACGTGCAATCCGATCCCAGTTAGTGTTGCGGTACGTACAACTCGATCCAAGTAAGTGTTGCAGCCTGCAACCCGATCCTAATGTATATGAGTGAGTGAACGCATGATAACAATTTCAACAAGAATATATCAAACAATGGTGCCATACTTGGACACAAATTCACTCATAATAACAGTAACATAAACCTTACTTTCTTCCCAACAGCCTCATTCATGATAATATGCTTTCCAACACACAAGTACCTACTAAACAACAAATCTCTAGAATCAATCATGCGGCGACGTGCCATTAACTCACAATAAGCCACAACATAATAAACAACATAAGGCAACAGGCCATAATCATCCATTACCATCCTAAGTCTTCTATTCGAACTTCATACCCGAGGTTAATTTGAAATCTCCGACCGTACTATCTCAACACATGTTTCACTAACTCAAATCTCACCCCAAAAGGTAACTCATCATTACTACCTTACCAAAAAGTATTGCAAGAGACAATTCGATGCCATAATACCAACCTAATATAACCATCCCGACATCCGTGTCCGAAGACCTAGGCATGCATTCTCCGTTTCATCTAACGCACATATATGGAACTCTAACTAAATTCTACCAAAAAGAAAAAGCGATAACCTGCCTCAAGGCCTAGCATGTACCACGAACATCCCGCTGATCTTGAACCTTGCATTTCCGCGCCGTGACCCGTAATTGAGGGCCTTTAAATTTCGGGTTTGCAAAGGAAAGATTGGAATTTATTATCAACAAGATTTTCTAGGTTTTCATGAGTTAATAATCTGGGCTTTATTGCGAAATAAGTCACCTAAGTCATAAAATATATTATTTCCTTCATAAAACTCCACTTTTGTGAATACAGTCGAAACCTATTTACAAAAAATAGAGGAAAACTCAAAAGATAGAGGCGGGTCAATCCTCATAATTTAAGAAGTTGAAGGATTCTCCCAAGAATGTCCATATTTTAAACTTAGAGACTTAATTTTATCACCTTGGACTTGAAAAATAGAGAACCTGCATTTTTATTGGCTTGGAAGATGAACTCCTAGTGAAATAAAACATTAAAATGGAAGGGGCATGAAGTAGATGAGATAGAGAGGTTACCTATTCCATGAAACCATGATATTTGCTTCCCAAATGCCCTAGGTGGTGGCTGAGATTTAGGGTTTTAGAAAAATAGGGTAAAATCCTGAAATGGGGTTTAAATACAAGGAGAAATCTCTGATACCCACCGTGGCGGAATGCATGTCCGCCGCAGCGGTCACGCTACGGTTGGTGGAGAGGCCTTTATGGCAGTCCTCCACAAAAAGTGATGTACCACTATGGCAGTTTGGAAGGCAGCTGTGGCTGTAGCATCATGACTGTCTTCTAGTCGCTATGGCCCCTTACTGGGACCCAGTGGCCCTTTACGATTTTAAATCCTTCCAACATGGTTCAGGGTAAATTTAATAGGAAAATTTCTCCACTTGATTAAGCAACATTGATCAAAAGACATCTTGGGATGCGAAACTCGAGGAAATCACGGTAAAGGCTAAACAGGTCGTTACATTCACTTTATCTTGCAACTGTCTCTTGGATAGAACATGTCCTCAGACCTGGTTCACTCACCTTGTTCATTTACTTACATGTGCTAATGCTAAAAAATTCCCCCTTTTTGATGTTGAAAATCCATGTTGTTTTAAGCCTCTACGTAACTTGTTCCAAACATCTCAAAGCCTAGAAAATGAACACCAACACTAAGATTGAACCAGGTTAGCATAGTTGGGTTATAAGCATTACACAGTATATCCGTCCCTCTTTTGGCATTATTAAAAAGTTGCTTCAATTCAGCTAAGTATCAATATGAACTTGCAATAAAAATCTCATGGCCACTGGGGCTATTACATATAATCATAACAGAAACATTATCTCAATTTTTATTTTCTTGAATATTTTAGACACAAAAAAATAGCACAGAAATATAAGAGAACAAATAGTTTCCATTAGAAGATATTGTATCATCAAACCATAATAATTTAAGAGCAAATATCCAGGTTAACTAAAAACATAGAATGGGGTTTATTAAGGCAAGGCTAAGTGCTATAGAAGAAGACTAGGCTCATGGGTGTTAAGAAAAAGGCTTAGAGATCAAGGAAGAGTCTTTAGTAAGTGTTTTAATCAAGTCATGTATATTCTTGGTGTTGTCTGCTCTCTCATTATCCAAGGCAGCCTGCAGATATAATCTGAGCATTTAACTGATTTTTCTCAAGATCATACTTGATACAAAAGCTGCTCCATATTTTGCTGATACTGGACCTTTAGTGCCACAATTTTAGCCTCCTTGTATGCAGATAGATCTCTCAAGTTTTGGCGCTCAGCCTCACTGTAATGACCCGTTTGGTCGTTATAGTTCTTTTGACATTTTTTCTCGTTCCCGAGCATTTATTAGCTCGGTTTTGACCCAAGAGGACCGCTGATATGCTTCCCGGGGTACCTAGACCAAATTAGGGAAACTTTGGTTAAACTATAGTCTTAAAGTAAAAAATGGTTGACCCAAAGTTGACTTCTGGGCAAATGAACCTTTTTCAAAATTCTGTCAATTTTGAGAGGGCTGGAGGGTTGTTTAGAACTTGTGGGTGTGTTTATTCGGTTCCCAATGCACTTAGGTGCATTTTGGGACTTTGGATGGAAATTTTGAATTAAGGCACTGGGGGTTGACTCGGTTAATGAGACCTTCGTTGGGAATTTCGAGGCCACTGGCGCGATCGTAGTGCATTTTTATGTGTGACTATATGTCTGGTATGTGAGCAGATAGTCTCGAAAATTAGTCAAAAAATTGGATGGAAAGAAAATCTTGGAGTAAGTTTTTGGTGTTTGGTGCCCGCTTTAGCGGCACCAGCACCGCTGCAGCGGCACCGCTGGAGCGGTAGTCCTTTCGCTGGAGCAGTATATAACTTTTAGTCATTACGGCTGATGTGGCAAGGTGGTCGCTGGGGCGGCGCCAGTACCGCTTCAGCGGGTGACCGGCAGCTAATAATGTTAATGAAGTGTTAAAAAGCCCTAGACCCTCATTTTACCCCATTTCGATATTTGAGCTTGAAAAACTGCTCTTAAGGATATTTGGAGGAAAATCTTGGAGGTAATTCCTACTCACTTCTTCATTCTTCCTTTAAGCCATAATCATGTTACGATTCCCCCTTCTCCCTTAATGAACCCAAGGTGGTAGAGTTGAAATAGGGTTTGGAAGAATATTGTTCCTAGGATTATTAATGAATAAATTGGTGATGTTTTGTTAGCTATTGAGTAATCTAGGTTCATTAATCATAGATCTTCCACTTTTAACGTTGAATTTCAGATTTGGAGAGTTAGGGTTTATACCCAATTTGGGGGGTTTTTGCATGAAATCATAATCTAGGTTAATTATTGAGCTAAATCAGCAATTAATGGTTGGATTATGATTACCTAGTACTTAATTTGATATTTGCCCTTGAATTTCTCGTTCTACCCTTGTGGGACCTTTTCCGTAATTTCTAGGGTTAAAATGGACCTAGTTGATATCATAGCAATATTAGTATCATTCTTCATGATTTCTAATATAGAATTCGATTATGCTTAGATTACTTTGGTTCTGAGCTTCAGAGGAAGGGTAAGGCAAAAGAGTGACTTGTTGGTGTTACGGTTCGACAGTCCCGGTAGGTTATGATTTACCTTTAATGAGACTTCATATAGCGAATCACATATTTAGATTATAAGGTCGGAGACAGTATGTGAAACTTCGGGTATGAAGTTGGGATGGATATTGCCTTAGGTTGGGCCCTGATGTGTGTTGGGACTAGCCACCCCGTTATGCGTGCTTGATTGTTCAATTGTGTTAGCTTGATGCCATGTGTAGTTGGTAATTATCGACTTCTGTCTTGTCGTCTTGATTTGGATAGAATTGACATACCCGTGGTTGGTATTTGTACTTAGATATATTGTTGGCGTACCCACTGTTGGTACTTGAGTTATTGCTATATGTTGGCATACCCACTGTTTGTATTGTGATGTGATACTTGTTGGCGTACCCTGTTGTGGAGCTTGTGATATTGAACTTGATTGATTTACATATGCATTGCACGCATTCTCTCAATTTCCACGTATGCCGATACCCGTAATGATCCCAGACGTTGATTGAGTGAAACTGATATTTGATAAACTCTTTTATTTGAGTGATTGTAAAAAGGCCGATGTCTGAAGATCCATATCGGAATCGTTGATTATATGAAATTGATATTTTGATGAACTATTTTACTTGAGTGATTGTGAGAAGGCCGATGTCCGAGGTTGAATTCCGGAATCGTGGATTGTGTAAAACTGATATTTGATAGACTCTTTTACTCGAGTGACTGTGAGATAGCTGATGTCCAATGAGATATTCCGACATCGTTGTTGCATGGCCGATTCCACTGTTATTCCAGAATCGATATTAGTGCATGAACTCCGCGGGTCCCCCAGGGTGGTGCTAGTGAGACTCCCCCTGTGAGCAATTAGTCAGGGTCCCGTCTATCTGTTGGGAAAAGATCCGGGATGGGTGGCACTTAGACTTCTCGAGTCATGCTGGGTTGTGCTACGGAGACGTCGATATTTTCATCCGGAGTACATATGTACACCTTATTTGCATGGCATGGCATTGCATTCATACTATTATTGAACTACATTACATTAGGACTGATTGAGATGTTGTAATGATTGGATTGTGATGATTTTGTTATGATGTTGCATCACGATGATTCTATTGTGGTGATTGGATTAGATTGGATACATTCAGACTTGCTATATTTGGGTTTAGATGATTTACGTAGGCGATGATAGATAGCTGGTTGGGATTATATTGTCTTATACTTGCTAGATTCCTTGTTTATCTGCTTTATCTTTTGAATTGTTTTAACTATACTTAGTCGGTCGATGATGCCTACCAGTACTATTGTTTGTACTGACCTGCACTTGCTGCATTCTTTTATGAATGCAGAGTACCAGGTGGGATCTACTTCTATTACTCGTGGCTGAGCGATTCTTCAGCTTCCACTCAACTTTCCAGGGTGAGCATTGTTATAGCCCGTATTTTGTACGTTCGAATATTTGGGAGTAGTCGTGGAATGTTGAGGGCAAGACTATGTTCCAACATTATTTTAGTATACAAGTTGTTTATTAGTATGGGAATATTGAGAAAGGTTAAGGGCAAAAAGGGAAATTTGCAAAATAGGTTATGAAAATAATGCGGAAGGCTAGGGGCAAAATAGTAATACTGAGGAAAGTCGAGGGGTAAAATGGGAATTTCACAAAGCATTCAAGAATATTCTTGAAGGACTAAAGTGTTCAAGGAAATTCATTAAGGGGGCCCCACTCTTTTTATGGTCATGTGATGGAAAAATGAGGACCAAAGTGTACATGGCAAAGATGAATAAGTCATCTTTTGTATTTAAGAAAAATTTCAAGAAAAAAAAAAGAATAATCTAGAGAAATGGAGAGAGGGGCATGTGCCCCTCACATGCATGAGAATTACATGTATATATTTATTTGTTCATCTTTTAATTGAAGACAAAGCAAAAAAAAAAAAAGAGAAAGAAGGAGAAGAAACCATAGGCCTACTCGTCCATGGTGAAGAAAAATGAGCTATGGGAAATCTTGTCCCAAAAATTATTTTCTTGTGGTATTCCCACTAATTCAAGGGTCCTCTACAACGTGGTATAATTGTTTTGGAAGATAAGTCATCCGTTTCGTCGTTTCCGTATTCTAGTCAAGTGAAGAAGTTGAAGAAGAAAGGTAAAAAATTTCATGTCCTTTATATGTTATGGAAGGTTATATATGTTATAGTATGTAGAAGTGAATGAAAAGTATGAAAATTTTGTGTGTTGTGGATGTGTGTGTGTTGGCCGTGTATTGCATGGTAGGAGGAGGGACATGAATTAAATTATTTATCATGTTAATTGTATTGTTGTAGCCTTGTGATGTAAATGGAAGGTTAATAGTTCTAGTTGGCATGAGAAAATTGTGGTTAAGTGGTTGTCGGAAAGTGTGTGATTTTATTATAAATTATGTAATTATGAGCATGAAGTTGTTAGGGTGCAAATTATGATTATTGTTGATGAAATTGGAAGATGAAAATATGTCATGAATACCTATGTTGAGGATTAGAAGTTTCGGAGGAATTATGGTCTTGGTGGAAAATTTGTATATTTTGTATATCTTGTGAATAATTTGTAAAATGATATGGAATGATTTAGAATTGTATTGGAGTGATCTTGATTAGTAATGAATGTGAAAACATTGAGATTAGTTTGGAAATGTGAAGTTGGAATGAAAGTTGTTGAATTATGTAGTAAAGAGAACTATTCATGTTATTGTGCGTTTTATGATAATTGTTGGTGTTGTTGGATTGTTGGGTTGTTGTTGTTGATATTTCGGGCCGAGATGATTCTCGGGGACGCTGGAGTTTATAGGGGAAATGCTGCCCAAATTTCGTAGAAAAGTGTTAATTTAAGATTCAAGTTCTAAAGTCTTATAGTTAACATTTGGTAATTGCGACCAATTGTAGATTTTTGACGAAACGGGATTTGAATTTGGAGAGGTGTAATCAGCGGAAAAGGTATGTAAAGCCTTACCCTTCTTTCTTTTGGCATGTCCTAGACGTAATAGATTTGGATACGAGCCTTGGAGGTGAGCCTATTCCTAGAAATCCGAGGTTGAGTTTGCCCTTTTTCCATTCAATAGAATTGAATTGTGCCTTTTATGTTTGTTGAAAGAACAGCCTAAGCACCGATAATTTTCACAAATGGAACCGAATTGTCCTAAAACTCTCGTAAGTGACTTCATAAAGGCTAATGTTCGTCGTTCACGTCCGCCACCCCGACCTGATCCGGGGTGGGCCCACGGATCCGAGACTTTTGTATTGCTCCATTTGACTTATTTTGGTACAATAATTAAAGGAAACTTTTGGGCCGTTGTCCCGACTACCAAAGGACAGTTGTTTAACCAACTCATAATGTTCTATAATATACTTTGCTGTGTAACAACGTTGCTAATATACTTATTGCTTCGGTTTTCAAAAATGGCTCCTAAACGCGTTTGTGGTTCACTAATGATTTTTAAAGAACTAGTTTTGTACAAAGAAACATAAAATTGATTTTTTTTAAAAACCACTCCGACGGGGGTGTGAGATTTTAATATTTAGACTTTCCAAGACCACTCCGAAAGGGGTGCGAGGCTTTACTATTTTATTTCATTTACTACTTATGTTTACGTTATCATTACTATTATGCCCGAAGGGGCCACTATCGATATTAGCCGGAAAATTTGACCGGCGAAGGGCTATCATTATTATTATGCGGGCGGCAATGCCCGAAAAAGGGCCATCGTCATTATTATTGTGCCGGAAGCGGCAATTCCTGAAGGGGCCATCATCATCGTTATTATGCCGGAAGCGGCAATGCCCGAAGGGGCCATCATTATTATGATGCCGGAAGCGGCATGCCCGAAGGGGCCATCATTTCTACGCCTGGCCACCAAGCGGCCGTCCGGGGACTATTGTGATACTATATTTAGATTGTGCACTCTAGAATTTGTGTACTCGTATTTTATATTGTGTATTCTTAAAGAACGTGTGTTCACTCGCATTATTTACTTAAGGATTGTTCTAAGACCCCATGTGTACATTTATGTTTCCTCCAAAGGGCTGCAAGTAATGAGCTTGATTGTGATTTCTTCTCTCCTAAATTAAGCTATGGCTATTATTTGTTATCGCTTTACATACTCAGTACATATTTCGTACTGACCCTCCTTCTTCGGGGGGCTGCGTTTTATGCCACGCAGGTACACCCAGATGAGTAGAAGACTTTGCTAGGAGCTGTTCCAGTGGAATTGGCGAGCTCCATCTCAGTTCGGAGTATTGCCGAGTCAAATACTCTCGTTATGATATTTCGTACGTGTTAGAGACTTTGCAGACAGTGTCCTGTGAATAGTGCGTCGGAAGTGCGAATAGTCTGTAAATGTTAAAAGAGTATGTATTTTCAGATGATTTTTGGTTGGAAAAAGAAAAAAGCACGTAGTTGATTGAAAAGTTTTCTTAATCTGCACAAAGATAATGATTTTCTATTTGAAAAGTTCCATGCTTTAATAAGTTTTTGAAGTGACGGGCTTTAGTAACGCGAACGTTTAAGGGTTCGCTCGACTCTGAGGAGAGTCGGGTGCCCATCGCACCCTAGTAAGCTCGGGGTGTGACAAAGTGGTATCAGAGCAGGTCTGTCCTAGGGGTTGTCTGTAAAGTCGTGTCCGGTAGAGTCCTGTTTATAGTGTGAAGCGCGCCATATTTATAAACAGGAGGCTACGGGGCATCTAGGGATTGTTGACCTTCTGTCATATCTAAGATCGTGCGATAGAACCCAGTCATAGGGCATGAAGTCCCTTGTACTAACCTTTTATTTCAGCTAAAAGACGACGTCGACAAAAGAAAGCGACCTATGACATCAACAGTTACAAAGTACAGTGGTAAACAACGGTGCGGATGAGGAATGTTTGATGAGGTAAGAATATTGAAGTATTACTGAAATGTAAGTCGGGAGAATGGAAGTGAAGATGAACATTAAGAATCGAAAAGGGCAAAACGGTAATTGTAAGAGAAAGAACGTGTTACGAACATGTCACGGAATCTGTAAAAGTTTGACTGGCTCCAGATTATGTAGCAAAGGCCATACGAGGAAGGGGACGCGAATGTATCAGCATTAAGACACCAAATTTCACCAAAGTTTCAGAGTTAAGCGTGCTCAGGTGGGAGCAATTTCAGGATGGGTGACCCCCTGGGAAGGAAGCAAGAAATTCCAAAGATTAGTCTGTAAAAGACAAATGAAAAACTAGAATGGCCTAAGTGAAATTAGAATATATGAGATGGTTGGAGACCATAAAAGACCACGTAGCATGTGGTAGGCCAGACTAGAGAAGAGACAGAAAGTATGTCACGACTCTGGAATTTGGATAGGCTTGAATAGCGTCTGGAAATATTTTGTGGGTTAGTTGATACTAATTATATGTGTATATGTATATGAACATGTATGATATCTTATATGTGAGGGTATCGACGGAAAGTAAACGGAAAACTTATGATAAGAAATCTTGCTATGTTGCACGCGAAGTTGAAAGGAAGAACTGTCGGCATATAAGAAGCCCCTTAAAGGGGGGGAGACCATATTATATTAGACCAAAGGGGGATTACCATATTCCTAAGTATCAGGAAGGAAACCTATGACATAAAATGAGGATTCGTGTAAAGGCTAAGGAGAATAAGGAGAATGAGGATTCAGTTCGGAGTATTACCGAGTCAAATACTCTCGTTATGATATTTCGTACGTGTTAGAGACTTTGCAGACAGTGTCCTGTGGATAGTGCGTCGGAAGTGCGAATAGTCTGTAAATGTTAAAAGAGTATGTATTTTCAGATGATTTTTGGTTGGAAAAGAAAAAAAAGCACGTAGTTGATTGAAAAGTTTTCTTAATCTGCACAAAGATAATGATTTCTATTTGAAAAGTTCCATGCTTTAATAAGTTTTTGAAGTGACGGGCTTTAGTAACGCGAACGTTTAAGGGTTCGCTCGACTCTGAGGAGAGTCGGGTGCCCATTGCACCCTAGTAAGCTCGA
Source organism: Lycium ferocissimum (assembly GCF_029784015.1). Lineage (NCBI taxonomy): Eukaryota > Viridiplantae > Streptophyta > Magnoliopsida > Solanales > Solanaceae > Lycium > Lycium ferocissimum. The sequence goes on from NC_081346.1 coordinate 55,020,245, forward strand.
GGTGTGACAAAGTGGTATCGAGCAGTCCGTCCTAGGGGTTGTCTGTAAAGTCGTGTCCGGTAGAGTCCTGTTTATGGTGTGAAGCGCGCCATATTTATAAACAGGAGGCTACGGGGCATCTAGGGATTGTTGACCTTCTGTCATATCTAAGATCATGCGATAGAACCCAGTCATAGGGCATGAAGTCCCTTGTACTAACCTTTTATTTCAGCTAAAAGACGACGTCGACAAAAGAAAGCGACCTATGACATCAACATTTACAAAGTACGGTGGTAAACAACGGTGCGGATGAGGAATGTTTGATGAGGTAAGAATATTGAAGTATTTCGAAATGTAAGTCGGGAGAATGGAAGTGAAGATGAACATTAAGAATCGAAAAGGGCAAAACGGTAATTGTAAGAGAAAGAACGTGTTACGAACATGTCACGGAATCCGTAAAAGTTTGGACGGCTCCAGTTATGTAGCAAAGGCCATACGAGGAAGGGGACGCGAATGTATCGGCATTAAGACACCAAATTTCACCAAAGTTTCGAGTTAGCCGTGCTCGGGGAGCAATTTCGGTGATGGGTGACCCCCCGGGGAAGGAAGCAAGAAATTCCAAAGATTAGTCTCGAAAAAGACAAATGAAAAACTAGAATGGCCTAAGTGAAATTAGAATATATGAGATGGTTGGAGACCATAAAAGACCACGTAGCACGTGGTAGGCCGGACTAGAGAAGAGACGAAAGTATGTCACGACTGAATTTGGATAGGCTTGAATAGCGTACGGAAATATTTTGTGGGTTAGTTGATACTAATTATATGTGTATATGTATATGAACATGTATGATATCTTATATGTGAGGGTATCGACGGAAAGTAAACGGAAAACTTATGATAAGAAATCTTGCTATGTTGCACGCGAAGTTGAAAGGAAGAACGTGCCGGCATATAAAAGCCCCCTTAAAGGGGGGAGACCATATTATATTAGACCAAAGGGGGATTACCATATTCCTAAGTATCGGAAGGAAACCTATGACATAAAATGAGGATTCGTGTAAAGGCTAAGGAGAATAAGGAGAATGAGGATTCAGTTCGGAGTATTACCGAGTCAAATACTCTCGTTATGATATTTCGTACGTGTTAGAGACTTTGCAGACAGTGTCCTGTGGATAGTGCGTCGGAAGTGCGAATAGTCTGTAAATGTTAAAAGAGTATGTATTTTCAGATGATTTTTGGTTGGAAAAAGAAAAAAGCACGTAGTTGATTGAAAAGTTTTCTTAATGCACAAAGATAATGATTTTCTATTTGAAAAGTTCCATGCTTTAATAAGTTTTTGAAGTGACGGGCTTTAGTAACGCGAACGTTTAAGGGTTCGCTCGACTCTGAGGAGAGTCGGGTGCCCATCGCACCCTAGTAAGCTCGGGGTGTGACAAGCATGGCGTTCGCTGACCTTGAAGACTTTCTCATTATATGTCTTACTTTTATTCCAGAGACATAGATATTTTGTATTAGTACTTCCAGATTGTATTATTCTCCCTAGATGCTCTTGTATTATTCAGACTAGACCCTGGGGGTATTTACTTTCTTCCACACTTTTACTACTATCTATCTATATATACATGAGACTTACGTATCTGTTATTTTCGCTAGTTAATTTTCTTCAATTTATGTATTGGTACGTTTTCGGGATGAGGGTTCGCTTACTGAGGTGGAAAGGTAAGTGCCCGCACGGCCTAGGCTAAATGGGTCGTGACACTCACCCTCACCCTCTTCAACTAGATCAGATTGAACAACCTATTGTAAGGCTTCGATCACATCCTTGGAGTCTAACACTGCTAGACTTTGACTGGCACTTGAAAGTGCTCCATGATGTCAGCCAGCCAAAACCCATATGCAAGTGCAAACTGCTTATTTCCTTGTTGAGCAATCCTTGCCATGTGTTAAAGCATTAGTCTAGGTAGAATTATCGTAACACCGGTGTCTATCAGCTCCATTAAGGTTATGTCTAGAAAATTGGCTTCACCCTTGCCTTCCTTCCTAGAAAGAATCATCCTATGAACTATCTCAAAGTAAGCTGATGCGTTCTCACAATATCTCTTTTCTAAACTCTTTTGGATCTTACAGCCCAAGGGTTGTTAGATAGTTTCCTGATAATTTCCAAAGGTATGGCCATGCTATCCAGTGGTAGCGAATAACTCTTTACATAACGTTTAACCCTATGAAGGCACTTGTAGTATTTCCCCTAACACCTAGGCATTAAGTGCTGGTCAAAATAGTCTCAGTGCAGGTGGCATTGATATAAAACTTAGTAACCTGCTCTTTTCCCATTTTCCTTCCCTTATCTCTAAGAAACAAATAGCTCCATTTCTGCAGAGTAATCTTTTACAGTAGAGTAGGCATATATGGGCCTCCATGACCAGTAACTACCTTTCCCTTCAACACAGATAATGGTTGAAACCGAATAACCCTTTTAGCTATAGGGGTTGTCCTTTCAATCATATCTCCATACGCCTCAATATCAGCACTTTCATCATGGGAAAAGGCAGAGTATATTTACTTCTCAAATACTTCCTTCTCACTTTCGTAAAAGCTCATCTCTGAACTTACTTTGAGACTTTCTTTTTTATGAACTTCTTTTTGCAGCAGTTGGTTTGGACTTTGGGGTATAAAAAACTTTTCCTTTTCTCTTGTTGTTTCTTTTAAAGCTTTCACCAATTGTCTCAACCTTTTCAGTATCACTCTCATATTTAGTTTCTACTCATTTAGACTTCTTACAGGCCTGCAACACTTTTTCCAGCTCGGCATCAACCTGCCTTTTTTTTTTCTCCTAGTGTGAGGAGCCCTATGCATGATTTGAACACCTTTTTTCTTGTCAGCTTTCTCACTAGGCTTTAGAATAGGCTCCCCGAATGCCTTTCTAAGCTTGGATGTGACCTTCTTCTTGGCTACATGAGCTACAGGTAGCTCATCATTATCATCACATATGGTAGTAAGGAACAGGTTGTACAACTTGTTCCATGGGGCCACATTGTCACATATGGAATAGGTTTCTCAACCGGTTCAATAAGTATAAGGGTATCAACTGTTTCTTGCACAATCTCATCTTCTCCCACCTCTTCTCTCCCAACATCTCCTACATGCACTAAGGCATCTGCTATCTCTTTTTCAACAGTTTTTTCTTCACTTATTTCCCTTCGATCACCTCTATCAGCACACACAATATCACTTTCTATTTCCATAAACCTCTCAGGTGAACCTGGCTTAGCTTCAGGTTTCTGCATTTGTCCCCTCTCATATTGTGCCCTTGTTATTTCTTAAGTTTCATCTTTAAAATTAAATTTCATACCTTCCTCTCTTTATTTCTCAAGAGCTCCTCCAGACGCATCAGGTGATTCAAAGTTTTCTTTAGAGAAAAAGTAACGGATTGGATCAAATTTCAAACCCCTTGGGATGAGTGATTCATTTATGCAATCCATTCTAGCCTCGCCTATTTGTAGCAGAACAGATAGTACGGGGTTTTTGTTTGGATTTAGGGTTGAAGGGATGTCGATAGATTGGATAGTTTTTGGTAAGGTGGTGGTGAGAGGATTGGTAGTAGTAAGGTTTGGTTGGGGGCAATGTGACAGTTATGGTAGTGGAGGGTGATGGGTTCAGACTGATTAGAGTAGTGGTCTGAGGTTATTTGGGAGTAGCGGAGGTTGAAGCTTGTTGATCCATTTTGAGCTTAGAGTGACAGTTATAAAAATACGGAAGTAAATAAAATACACCTCGGTATCTAGTCTGATCATACAGGAGCATCTAACTAAATACTACAAGTCTAAATAATAGTAATACATAAATAGTCTCAAAATCATATCTCAGGATGGAAATAAAGACGTAATAGAACGAAGGTCTTTAGGCAGCGAACGTCCTCATGCTCACCCTGAAAGACACAAATTAGCAATCCTCGAATACCAGCCACGAGCAGTAGAGGTCGATCCCATATGGTACTCTGCACTCATAAAAGAATGCAGCAAGTGCAGGTCAGTACAAACAACTAGTGCTGGTAGGTATCATAGGCTGACTAAGACTAGCTGACGTATATAAAGACAACAAAGCAAGATAAACACATAAACTAAGAAGTACAAGTCAACACCAATCCATATTCACAGTACAAGTCATCACCTATGCCCAACTGTGCCAAGTCTCAGTATAGTCAATCTGAACCAGTACATCACGATAGTATCACAACAAGTCATCGCCTATGTTATAGCATCTCATCACCTATGTTATAGCATCTAAGTCCAATTGTGCGATGTCTCAGTATAGTCAATCGAACCAGTACATCACAATAGTATCACAACAAGTCATCAAAAACAAAGGTACAATGCAATGCAACAATGTATGTATGATGAATGCAATGCATATACACCGTACATATGTACTCCGAAGATCGAACATCACATCTCGAAAAAACAACCCATGGGAACCCATGAAGTTCGTGTACCACTCTCACGATCCCAGGAAATACCTCAGGCATCGAACACTCAATCGTTCTCGGCAAGAAACCTGTGCAACGCACACTCCATCCGCTCCGATAAATGACCTTGGACCACGGACTTTCATCTTTCTTTTACGCTCTCCGATAGAAACCTCAGAGGCTACACTCCCTCACTTCCATCATCAATACCATAACCAGGCAGTATCAATGAATCATGGAAATGAGTATGAATACGATCCAATGTAATATTAACAACCAATTCAATCCAAAATAGTACCACCTAGGACACACAAGTAACATCAATTATAAGGCTAACAATTAGCCACAATGAAATCACAATCTCATCTCAACAATAAATCAAGTAAATTACCGCAATATCATAGTCATGATATAACGCTAGTCATAATTTCCCAATGTCTCAATGTGGCCATGAGCCAATAAGTAAATAGAACAAGATAAGTAAATCAACGCAACGGGGTGGCTAGCCCCCAAATCATAGAACAAGGCCCAACCTAAGACAATATCCAACCGAACTTCACACCTGAAGGTTTATATGCATTCTTCAACAATATCATCTAAACATACGTTTCGCTAATTAAAGTCTAACCGTAATGTAAACCATAACCTACCAGGAGAGCCGAACAACAAAGTCTCCAAAATAAAACTTTTTTCTTCCATTTCCTTCGAGCCTCAAGATAATGGAAGTCTAAACATATCCGAATCATGAAATTAGAATCAAGAAGGACATCATTTAAAACCTTACTTCTATTCAACACCCAAATCCTAACCTATGGAATGAGGTTTATGAACTAGAAAGATGGAAATAGGAATCTATAGGTCTTCAACATGTATTTAATGTTTTAAGTGATCAATTCCCATCAATTATAAGCTAGGAGAACTAACAATTCACTTAAATTTGGATTCTAGGCAAAACCCCCAAATTAGGTATGAACTCTAACTTCCAATTTCATAATTTAGCCACTAATTAGGGATGAATCATGCAATAATAGATTCTAATCATCAATTTCATGCTTAATGAAGCTAATCCAACTAATAAATCAAGATTTAATAACATAAAATGAAGAACCCATTGAACCCTCTTTTAATCCTCAAGCTCTTAATGAAACTAGAATGATAATGGATTCCTAATGTGATAAAGTAAAGTAATCATGGAATGGAAAGAAAAGTGAAGGGAATTAACATGATGAATTTTCCCTAAGATTTGCCTTGAAATGCTCCCAAGAAATCAATTTTTAGAATAGTAATGAATGAGGAACTTAGGGCTTTTAACACTTATTAATGAATCCATCTGCCCGATACCCATTTTTGCGACAACGAGACCGCTCTGGCGACTAGCTAAAGAATGCACTAGGCCACTTTTGCAGCATGGCCACTGCTATAGCGATGCCGCTATTGCGGTAATGGTACCGCTATAGCGAGGCACCAGACATCAGAATCCCCCAAGTGTCACAAACTCAACCCGAAATCCCGACTTTCACCCGAGGCCATCTGCTCACATACCATATACGAAGACACACATAAATACACACTAAGAGCACGCTCTTAGCCTCGAAATTCCCAACGGAGGTCTTGTTGACCGAGTTAACCCCCGATACCTCAAATCAACTTCCCAGCCCAAGTCCCGAAATGCACCCGAGTGCATTTGGAACTGAACTAAATATACACACTAGTTCTAAAAGACCATCCAAACCTCTCAGAATCGATGAATTTTCAAAACAGGTCCGTTTACCCAAAAATTAACTGTGAGTCAAACGGTTTTCACTTAAAAGCCAAATTTTCCAAACACTACATCAAAGCCCTAACCAAATCCTAGGGAACCATGCCACCTTTCCCCTCGGTTCAGAATAGTACTAATAAGGCTCAGGACCACGGGGGAAAAATGGTCAAAAATAAAATAACGTGTTGTTACATTCGCATATAGGATAGATCATATTACTCTACCTCTCGAAGTGAGTGGTTGCAAAATAATAGAGAACAAAAAAGTAAGGACACTGATTTTTGCATGGAAACCACTTGAGTCACAAAGGGTGAAAAATCCACGACCTATACCTCTGTAGGATATTTCCTCAACTCCACTACAATTGCGAGTCTTTGCGATTTCAAGTTACAAATTCTGTAACCTAGGAACTAAAATCTGATTCCTATCTCCCTAATCTCTCTAGACTAATGATCCCACTTCAAGTTTCCTTCAACTTGGGGATAAATTTGACTAAGGGTTATACCTATGATAATTACTTCTATGAAAGCCGATAAAGGTACAACTCGGTGAAAAATCCTAATAGATGAATCCAGAATTGAAGACAGTAAAACATAACTCTATGAAACAGGTTGTTCAATCTTTTTCTTTGTATCAGGAAGCACTTCAGTAATAAGAACTCTCAATTATTTGCATTGACAGTGTTTGTTCGATTTATAAATTTTATCTCTATATGAGTGTGTAAAACTTCTTCGTAGTAGGAATTGAATATTTATAGCTTTTGGTGTGCACCAAGTCGGCTGAACATAAACCCTATTTTACGAGGCTTATTATGAAAGTTAGGGTTAGAGTTGACTTAGGATTTTTGCATTCACGCGGATACTTTTAGGAGTCTGAAATGTATCTTCATAAATATGGCAAGAAATCCCGTAACTTGTCCACCAAGTCCGTACCATAAATCATAAATCGTACTCGTTGTAGGATTTGAGCTGGAACATATTCCTTTACCTAGTTGAAGCACTTGGTTCATTCAACTTTGACTCATACCAGTAACTGGGATATAACATGTCCATCGACGTGGTTCATCCACATTTTACATTCGTGTCTGGTTTATTCACTTTATCTTGCAACTGTCTCTGGAATAGATAATGTCCTCAGAATTGGTCCACTAACTTTGTTCATTAACTTATTCAATCATCAAAACATACACATGTTAATGCCAATACAACCCTTCACGAAGCTTTTCCACCAGAAAGTACAAACCAACTCTAGTTATTCCAACAAAATCAATTATTGCTTATGTAATATCCCAAGCCACCACTTTACTGGGCTATCGTCTGTAGAGCGATCCTTACTTACCGTTCACAAAATCCTACTAACACTCTCATACGGTTCCATATCAGTATCCTTGCCTTGTATTCCTTAATTAAAAAATCCTTCTTACATCTTGGTTTATAAGCTTACCAACCTAACAACGATACCAAAATGTACTTTAGTGAATTTACTTCTCTTAGTTTCAACTCATATTGCTGATCCTCAATTGGATTTCAAAAAAGTACTTCACAACTTGAATTAGTTAATAATATCCACCAGTGATCTACCACTTTAAATGTCCTTATTGACTGACACCTCGCTCGAGGGTTCGTAAGTGAAGCTTGCCTATGAAGAATTGCCTCTTGCCTTATTTCTGTAAACCAAAAGCCCCCCAACAAATCATGCGATTATCCCTCTCACTTCATCAACTCCAGGCTTATATCACTAGTAACTGTAGAAACTTGTCGAGCCCTAAGTAATGGTATAATGCCCGCATCTCGTCTACAACGTTAGGTACAACAGCCGATAACTTCTTATGTAATAAAACTTCACCCTTGTCCATCACCAGATCCATCTTTATTAGTCGCTCACTATACTACTGGTAGCCCATGGTGTAGTCAACATACCTGTCAATTCCTGCTCTTTAGTATCCGCTTCATAAGTAGAGTAGCCTCGTCCCAGGGCAACCTAATGGATTCATTCTAATTTTGACACTATAACCTTTAAGGACACCATACTAGTGTTGCTTGTCATCCTTGCACATTTAAAAACTATAGTATATATCATAAGATCAACAAGCTCTAAGCCAAGAAAGATCCTTTTATTGCCAACCTCAAAATATCAAGCAAACCTACGAACACGCCCTTTATTGAAGGATCACACTACCTATTCCTATAATGGTTCAATCTCCATGGGTAAATTTCCCCACTTGTCTTAAGGCCAATAGCCATTTTCGTATAGAATCCACAAACCTCTTGTCCTTACTCCACCACCATAATGCCATCCTGTCGAAACTCCACTTAGCCTTTTATACTCTAATGTACTATAAGACTTAGCACACACCCCGTACTCCTATCAGATGAATACTTTTTAACCATCGTTTCATTAAAATTGAACTATTTGAATTCTCTTTAATACATATCAACCCCATATGATGGAAAGAAAGCTCATCATAGGAACCTTATAACAAGTCCTGCCATGTCTAACCTCATCCCTGAGGATCACCTTTCATACCTTTATCCTTTATCAACTTCTCTTTATAGTCTTACCACACGGTCACTGTGCTCTCATATGACCTACTGATCCTCTCAAGTTTAAACTTGTCTTTAAGATACCAACATATGTACCCTTCATTTACTGAATCATTGACAAACCAGTGTCGTAAGACTATCGTAATAAATCCGAACAATGTTGTACTGTCATAATAAATTCGGACAATATTGAAGCATTCCTACTACAATCAAAACTCGAATAAGTCATAATTGTTGTGTCAAACTTCCTCAAGTGTAGTCTTTATAGTCGCAATACTTATTCCTCGGTTATTTTGTTAACCATACCAATTCAAATCACCAACTCTCTTTTCGTTAGTTGCTATATGATAATGCACTTCTTCAACTTTCGAGCAACTAACCATTGAAGATATGGTTATCATGCAGTATTTCGTACCATCACTCCCATTTTTAGGTATATAAGAGTCTTTATCCCAACCCACTCAATTGATTTTTCAAGTCATAGCCACAATCTGAACCCGTTCTCGCATCCTTATCAAAGTAACACATTTCGTACCAAATCGCCTGACGTCATATCCTGCCACTTGTGTACATACCCGGGAACTTGTCCTCCCCATTAGTGAGAGATTGAAATAAGGATGTTTAGACCTTAAAACGAATTACATACACACAATAAAAAATAAAAGACTGGAAGTTTTCGAACTGTCCAATAGCCTCTTGAAAATAAGCACAGAGCTCTTCGTACTGATCCACAAAACTCTACTAAACATTGGTCTTGTATTCATGAGACTGGTGAACCTAGTGTTCTGATACCAAATTGTCACAACCCAAAATCTCAAAGTGTTCGTGAGGCTACCTACCCTAACTTGTAGGCAAACCCTAGTAAAAGCTTAAGTCTTTTATGTTACACATCGTAGTTTTGTATGTTGAGATTCATCGTATGTTAGTTGTCCTAGCCTTGGAAATTGGGATTACCTTCTAGCGGATATGATAGTAGACATGTCTATCTTATGTATACGAAGGTTTAAGTCATGTTTATTAATTATTAGAAGGATTAAAGGTTAAACGAATCAAAGGAAGTAAGTTGTCAAAAAATGCATTTTGACAGCCCATTTGACGGACCGTGAACCATTTTATGGCCTATGAAATGGTGACTCCTCCACCATGAAACTATTACAACAAGGTATTTTTGGTTGGTTCATTTGAGGGACTTATTTGACGGCCGTAGAACCATTTGACGGTCCATCAAAGTGGTCATCAAATTGAGGCGGTGGAAATGATTTGAGTTGTTTAAATTGATCCAAGCTCATTCCCCTTTCATTTATCATCATTATCAGACTCTAGATACTGCCCATAAACTCTAACTAATCAATCCCAAGTAAACCCTAGGTAATTTAAAGGTTAAGAGTGCAAGTAAGGTGTTGGAAGCTTCGGATTGTGTATCGGATTCAAAAATTGCTTTTTATGGTAGGTTTGAAAGGTACTTCATGATGAAGTAACCTCTATGTGGAGGTGTTATTAAGTGATTAAGTTAATTTACCATCTCATCTTCATGTTTATAGTTTTGTTTAGGCTTTAAACAACTTGATTGAAACATTAAATTATGAAAGGAGGTTCAAATATGAGTTAGAGACTATATTGAGTTTATGGACTATTTTGATCATGTTGTTGCGGTGTTACTGAGATGATTTCCTTATAGTTGGATAATAGTGGATGTTGTTATCATGTTGTTATGGTTTTCCTAGATGGTTAAGTAAGGAAAAAGTGTATAACGTGTCGTATACAAAGCGCATATTGGATTATTTGATGTATATCATGGAATACTTGTTGAAGTTAGTATAAAGGACTTATATGAGCTTCTTGTTGTTGTTGTTGGTTTGCTGAATATGTTATGGATGTTGAAGACTAAGGGAAAATGCTGCCCGTTTCACTTTAGAATTGAGTTATCGTTTGATATATGTGATATACTAGTACCATCTAAATTCTATATGTATCCCTTTGTTATAGGACCGGTACCCTAGTTATGAATAGCTCGTGGTTGGGTTGCTTGATGACTTGAGATATGTTAAGGCTAACTCTTCTTTCTCTTGGCATGTCCTAAATGTTATGAGATGTCGACGAACATTATTTTAGAGGACTCTACTCTGAGCAGTAAAGGATATTTGTATTATGCATTTCCTTTCGATGTTATACAAGCATCATATAAGTCACATTCCAAGTCTTATTGATATTCATGATATTGATATTGGATCCTCATGATGAAATTGGAGGCGTAACGACTTGACATCACTCCGAAGGAAGTTTTAAAGATTCAAAAAAGGTCCCCCTAACTCCTATGTACTTTCGTAAGAGTAAGATAGGTATTGATAGGTATGTATATAGTATGTATTGAGCCTTGGCTATTGTACCTCATGTACCACCGGATGATGACCGGTTTGAAGATATGCGTTTTGAGTTACTACTAGATTATAATCGGATGGGAAGACATGTATTCACCACCGAGCGATGGACGGATAGGTAGTTATGTGTTCATTGCTAAGCTATGATCGATCAGGCATATCTGGCATATACATTCACCATCGGGCTATAGCCGGTTGGGCAATCATGCAGTTACCACCGAGCTACAGCCTAGTGGGCAGTCGGTGTCATGATGAGGTGCTATGAGATTGTAAAAGGTGTATATATACACACAGCTATGAGATTGTAGTGATATACATGTTATGGATCGTAGTGGTAACTCATAGGTTATATGTTGATTCTTATCCCTCTTATTTACAGTATGCTATTGCTGTGTTACATTTTGTAACTACCCATTTGGTTGTTATTGCGTTATTCTCCTTTTTTCCCTCGTTGACATGTTCCCAAGCCTCGTTAGAACAATTTTGACCCTAGGGGATAGGTGGCACGGTTTCCTTGGCATTTTTTTGGGTTTTGGTATGATTTTTAGAAATTTTAGCCTTTAAGTGAAAACTATTTGACTCAGAGTTGACTTTTGGGTAAACGGACCTTTTTTGAAAAATCTACCAACTTCGAGAGGTCCGAATGATTATTTGTGAAACTTGGTTTTGATGTTCTGGTGTATGGTTACCGCTATAGCGACAATAGCACCACTGTTGCATTACTGCTATTACAGCTGTAGTTCATTTCTCGTCTTGACAGTTGTGACGGTTTGATGGACCGTCGAAGCGGGACCACTGTAGCTGTGATGTAGCCACTGAAGCAGTTCGATGAATCAAAGGCCCAATTAAGTGATAAAAAAACCCTTAAGTCTCCAAACATTCTCCCACTTCGTCTAAGAGCTTTTGGAGAGGGTTTCTAGGGTTTTTAAAGAGGCAACATCTTATGGTAAGAGAATCCAACCTTGTATTTAATTCCTTAGTCATTAAACACCATAGGAAATCCATGAATCATGCTAGTTCATTAATGAGTTGAAGATTGAAAGAGGGTTTAAATGAGTTTCTTCCTAGATGGTTTCTTGGCTATAGAATCTTAAATTATTGCTTGGGTTAGCTTCATTAAGCATAGATTTGATGATTAGAAACTATTATTGCTTGATTCCTTCGTGATTAGTGGAAAATTTGTGAGATTAAAGTTAGGGTTCATACTCAAATTTGGGGGTTTCACCTAGAATCCGAATTTGAGTATTTCATGAGTTAATCTAGCTTCTAATTGATGGAAAATGGTCATCTAGAGAATGAATGTCATGTTTAAGCTTAGAATCTCTAATTTCTCACTTCCACTTCATATATCCCATTCCATGGGTTTGGATTTGAGTCTTGAATAATAGTAAGATTGTAAGTATTCATTGTCTTGATTTTAATTCCTTATTCAGATGTGACTATACTTCCATTGTTTTGAGTATTCAGAGACACTACGAAGGGTAAGGCAAAAGTGTGCTTTCGTGGCACCTGTTCAGCTACCAGGAGGTTACGGCTTCCTTTCTTTGGTAGACTCTGGTTAGACTAACATATATGTGTATTAGATGAAATGGAGAATGCGTGTATAGGATGTTGGAGATTAGGATGGAAATCTTAGGTTGACACTGTTATATGATTTATGTGTTCGGGCTTGTGTCCTGTAGACTCTCTAGACTCATGTGTTAGCTTTTCCTAGAGCATTAGTAGTTTCTATGTGACCTAGGAGACTAGTTGTATGGCACTTGACTTGTTAGGTTCTGTTGAGGAGGATTTCATGCATGACATGCATAATCATGTCATATGTTTATTAATATTGAATCATAATTTGGTATTGAAGATGATAAGTAGTTAATGGAACATGGAATGACTCTAGACTAGATGCTTGGTGGTTGAACTTATGAGTTAGAAAGCGTATATATCATATGTTAATGTCATAAGGAAGTAAAGAAATGATGTGATGTTGTTGTTGTGTGTCACGACCCAACCCCGTAGGCCGTGACTCGTGCCCGAGCTGGACACTCGTATACGTACCTGTTAGCTATAATCGACCCGAAACTAAACATATTATGGAAACTTGAAAAAACAAAACGTCGTCTCAGAACTGTCGCATATAGATCAAGGTAACCTGTCTCCTGAAGAGTCACAACCAATCAAAACATAACATAGTACACAAGCCAATAAGGCTGTCATAACATATGGGAACGTCCCAACTATATATACGCAAGCCGACAAGGCTGCCACTACATACAACATCCCAAAATATATATATACGCAAGCCGACAAGGCTGCCACTACGTACGGGAACGTCCCAAAATATAAGTCATGCTAACACAGCTGATCAACATCTCCATACAACCCACACATATGTCTACAGACCTCTAAGAGTGTCAACAGTAACATATGACAGGACAGGGCCCCGCCGTACCTCTGGATAAACATATATATACATCAAAAGGATCTGTACCAAAAGCCTAGGCTCCGGAACAACGGAGCACTCCAAGACAGCTGAGTAGAAGTCCTAAGCTGGAGGATCCCCAAAGCGAGTATCTGCACCTGCGGGCATGAAAGGGGGTCAGTACGAGATATGTAATGAGTATATAAAGCATGAAATACAATAAAGGAAATCATATCGAAGTAGAGATTTCGGAGACAAGTATGATAATCAAGAAATCTCTTCGTACGTGCCTTACGAATGAAATCATGCATATCATTATCATATACCATACCCGGCCCATTATGGGACTCGGTGAATAAAGTCGTGTACACGTATACCATACCCGGCCCATCATGGGGCTCGGTGCCATAATCATGTCATCGTATCACCATATCATCATATCATCATATCATCGTATCATCATATCATCATATACCGTACCCGGCCCTCTAGTGAGGGACTCGGTGAACAACGTAGTAAAACTGTGCGTGATAACATACCTGGCCCGGGACTCGGTGAAAGATATAATAACAGTTTGCACGAGCAGAGTAGTGAGCAACCATATGCAAACTAAATCATCATCTGAGACTCAATAGAATAATTAGAATGAACTAACACTTGAGAATCAAAGACAACAGTCATGTCAAGTACCCTCGAATGCCATTATGGAGTATATCAAATAGGACTTCTGGAATCATAGACACGTATCAAGACATATGAAATAGCTTCTGGAAATCAAGAACATTAGCCATCCTAGTGTCTCTAAGAATAGGAGCTTCTTTGGAGTTTATACATTCATCATTTGTTTGTCTCACATAGATCATGCCAAAAAGAAAGAAAGGTTAGCTTTACATACCTTGATTTACGACCTTCGAAACAATTATGACGGATCAGCCCCTTTTTAAGACTTTATCTACAAGATAATGATAGTAACACAAGCATCAGCCAACTTGTAATCAAGCACAACCAACAAGACAGCATATGGGCAATACGACGAGCCACGAGCTCGCTATATGACAACTATTCGGCGTTTCACCTTGCCCTTCCTCCTCCAAAACTCCATAACAACAATAATACAACTATGCTATGTACACATCGTCTCAACATCATATTCAGAAATTTAATTACAATAAGAGCAGCCTAGCTATAGCCTATACAAATTCTGGCTCTACAAATTCAAATAATTGAACTCACGGCTTTCGAGCACCGTCCCGTGAGTTCTAACTGGAAAACATATTACATCGCTTGTATGATTTAATCTTGCAACTATAGGAGAGGACATCATACCTCACTTGATATACTTATCAACAACAATATTGATATCAAGTATTAACTATAGTACACTTAGAATCCAAAGTCTAAGCTAGCACGTTACTTAACAAAATTCGGGCAGCATTTCCCCTGAAAACTTAATAATCCTCGAGATTCCAATTCAGCCAAAACATCAATCAAAATACCAACAACAACAATACCAACAACTTCATATCAAACTAGAATTAAATCCATTCTTAAATCACTTCCAAAACAGCCTAATGTACATTCCTATACCGATGCTTGTATATACTTCTTTAATTTCGTATATACATAGTATAACAACAAACACAATGACAACAACTACAGCCAATCCCATGATATTCCAGCCCACAAAACAATTCATAACAACCACCAAACAAGCCCATATGATAACAACAATAATTTATCCGATTTCCCGCAATTAATTTTTTGTTCCCATGTCACAATTTAGCTATACCGGGATGAATTTAAATATATCTAGTAGAGGAGAATTATTACCTCATATGCCAAGAAATAATCTTCTTCCACCTTACTTCACTTCGAAGAAAGCCCGGATTCAATAACACGGTAAGACGGAACAACGAGATTAAAGCGATGAACAAAACCCGCATGTTGTTCTTGATAAAAATTTCACTCCGCTTCCTTGTGATTTGGAACCCATGTTTCTGTTTGGCTTTAAATTAAAAAGAGGCTGCTATGTACGTTTTTTGCTAAGTTCCTAAGATTAAAATGTGCCCAAAATGAAAGTAAAGAGGCAACAGCCGTTTCATACACTATAATGACAATTGAAAGACTTTAAATGAATTTTTCTTACCATTACACATGTCAACAATGCACCTTAGGTGCTATGACTCATTAATGACCACTTAGTGCCACCTTTGGATTAATAAGTGCCACATGGATGCCCACTGAAAGCCCTCCTCCACTTAATTCTAATTAACATTTTAATTAATTCCGTACTCTCCAACTTTATCCCGGTATTTAATTAATTACCCGCATAATTAATTTCTTGATCTCAGTTCACTCAATATTGTTCACTTCTAACCCACTTCATATACTCATTATTATAATCATGTGATATACCATAGTCCATCGCCTCATTTGCTACACATAAAATATTATTTTCAATCATCGTTGTCACACTTTTTCGTCTTAAATAATTTTGGGACTTCATTCCTTGTATACACCGAGCTCTTGATTTTTTTATCCTTGGATATGATCGAATTGTCCGGGCTCGGGTAAATTTTCTCATGGTGGACGATTAAATTTTCTAGTCCAAAAATACGGGATACTATAGCTTGGACCGTATTCCATTCAAATAAATTTCGAACCTCGACGAAACTTATTTTCTTCGATTGGTTTAACTTTAAATCCTTACGGTACATGTGTAACATCACTTTAACCACCTATAAGCTTGGGGGATAACCTCGTGTCCGTTACTAATATCATTTAACTCGCACGCTTTCCGACGTACGAAAATACGGGATGTAACATCATGATATCGCCCTTGTTGGGTATTGGTGACTAGTGGTATATCTTGATTATGATATTGTAGCACCTTACTTGTTGGTATTGAGTTGAGGATTGTGATCCTATTGTGGCTTATTCTGTATCTTTTTTATTGATATTGTTGATGTGCCCATAGGTGGTCCTGTTGAGATTCGTTTGATTATTGATATTGCACTTATACATTTGCACACATTCTCATCCTTTATGATATACTGTTGATACATTGATGATATACAAGGAAACACTATTATGAGCTGGGCTCAGTTGGATGAGAGTGACGAGAGGACTGATGCTAATCTTTATCTCAGAATCAAGGTATGAGTGCTGGTAGCGATTACCGAGGTATTTTTCAGAATCATGAGGGTACATGAACTTTGCGAGTCCCCCATGGGTTATCTTTGCCGAGAAGTGATATTCCATCATCGGAGTACATGTGTACGGTGCATATGCATTGTATCCATGTTTCATATAGTATTGCATTGCATTGTACCTTTTGGCTTCTCGTGATATTCTTGTGATATGGTTATGATATACGTATTCGAATTAGATGTATTGAGACTTGATACAGTTGGGTTTAGTTGCTATAACCATAGGCCATGATCTTGAATTACTTATATTTGATACTAGTTGGTCCTGTTGTATATGTTTGGCTTCCTAAATTCAGGCGAATAATGAATATCAGAATGACGAGATAACTTCCTGATACTAAGAGTGAATAATGCAATTGTAGTTGACTTGTGATACTTGAGACAAATTGTCTATTGTATGTTAGATGAGTTAGGAGAGAGTATTAAGTAAGTTGAGCAAGTGGATCACTAGGGAAGAGTTTATGAGAATAAGAATCTTTATTGGTTGAGACGAGTTGTAGGTAATGTGTACTATTGACCTGGTTTTACCTATCATGCTTATTTGTGAATTCTATTACCTCTATGTTTTTCTAACCATTGTTGGCCTATGATGCTTGCCAATACTATTGTTTTACTAATACTACTCTTGCTACACCCTTTTCGGGGTGTAGAGTTTTTCAGGATATTGATTGATTGAAGTTTTCCGAACAATTTATGGTGCCTATCTTGAAGGCCTCCATCATTCTCATTCTTAGATGGAGGTTGAGTCTTTTGTATTCATTGTTGTGTTTAGTATTCGATCTTAGTCGCTCTTGTACTAATCTAGACTAGGTCATAGGAAAGGAGTCTGATCTATGATATTATTATAAAAACTTTCACAATTTGATTTATATACATTGAGTTTCTTCGGCTTATTGTTATTGTCTTAATTTTTTATTAAGTCGATGTTGTTTATGTAAGAGAAAGAGTTTGGTTTTGTTGAGAGTTCGCCTACCGAGATGGTGATCATAGGTACCTGCGTGAGTCTAAAATGGGTCGTGACAGCCCTAGGTTACCGGTCTCATAAGTACAAAAGAAAAATGTCTGGCAGAGTCTCATGGAATGGTACGGCTATCATGAAAGGCTAAAATTCATTCTAGGAAGCTTTCCTCTCTTTCATCCTTTCGTGCTACTTCATTCCAATAGGTATCTGGTCGATTCCAATTGATATTTGAATGTCCTTATCGTATGTTCCCCTAAATGGTGACAAACTCGTTCTTAAATTATTGTGATCAATTTCGTATGACGTGTTGCGATATGGTACGAGATGTGACGTCCTGACTCAGATGTGTGACCAAGGTTTTAGTTAGGATTCAAAGGGTTCAGCTTAGTGGGATAGCGGCTATGGCTGTTTCATTGCGTGGTTTCTTGAGAAATGGGGAAGTTGGTATAAAGAGTCGAATGATCTCCGTGTTTTTCAACGTTAGGGTTGCTCGAAAGTGGCAAAGAGCGCTTTCTTTGATGATATGATTGGTCATGGGGAAAAGTTTCGACTTCAATAATGTTTGTGATTGCATGCGTGGCACAGGTGTTGTCACAACCCAACTCGCCATGACTGGCACCCACACTAACTCCTAGTGGGCGAACCAACACATAAGTCATCTATTCATTCAAGTCCATTTTTATATTAACCAATTCAATCAATTATTACTCATTCAAGCACAAGATAATGAAAATAAGTCATGTCGTAAACAATGAAATAAAGGCGAAAATCCTAACTATTAAAAATCCCAAAATTCAAAAGTTACTGTACAAGGACTCAAATCTAAAACATGTCTAAGGAATGAAATCTGTCTAACAAATAACCACAATGTCTGGAGTAGAAATAGACATCACAAAAGAAGATCTTTGGGCAGCCTAGCATTGATAGAAGCTCACCCTATATCTGTTAGAAACGGCCTCAACGCTAGATATGAGGACGGGTAGCAGTCTCTGGATCACAATTTGCACTCAAAAGAATGCAGCAAGGCAGTATCAGTACAAACACTATGTACCGGAAGATATCATGGGCCGACTAAGATTAGTATCATGCATACATCACAAAATCAATAGAATAGACAAGTCATCCAACAACATGAAATCAGTAATCCAACAATAAGTCAACCAGGGTATGTCACGACCCAACCCCGTAGGCCGTGACTAGTGCCCGAGCTGGACACTCGTATACACCTGTTAACTATAATCATCCACAACCAGCATAATAAAGATCTTATATATAAAAAGGCAAGACGTCGTCTCAAAACTGTCGCATATATATACATGTCACAGCAACCTGTCTCCTGAGGAGTTACAAACATCAAACGGATAACATCGTACATAAGCCGCCAAAGCTATTATAACATGTGGGAACGCCCCAACGATATATACGCAAGCCGACAAGGCTGCCACTACATACAGCATCCCAAAACATATATACATACGCAAGCCGACAAGGCTGCCACTACGAATGGGAACATCCCAAAACATAAGTCATATAGACAGAACTGAACAGTAACTAAATACAAACCACACGTATGTCTACAGACCTCTAAGAGTGACAACAGTAACATATGACGGGACAGGGCCCCGCCGTACCCCTGGATAAGCATATATATACAACAAAAGGATCTGTACCAAAAATCTAGGCTCCGGAACAAGGGAGCACTCCAAGATAGCTGAATAGATATCCTAAGCTGGCGGATCACCAAAACGAGCGTCTGTACCTGCGGGCATGAAACGCAGCCCCCCGAAGAAGGGGGGTCAGTATGGAATATGTACTGAGCAAGTAAAGCATGAAATATGGTGAACAGGATCATACTGAAATAAGGAGTGTAGAAAGCTAGTACAATAACCGGAAAACCACAAGGCTTACCTTTGAACATAAATCATACGTGTCAATGTCATACCTAACCCGTTATGGGACTTAGTGGCATAATTAGATAATCATCCAGTACATATGCATATATAACGTGTCCCGGCCCTCTAGTGAGGGACTCGGTAAATGAAATCATCATATACATGTACATATAACGTGTCCCGGCCCTCTAGTGAGGGACTCGGTGAATAAAGTCATCATATGCCATCCTGGCCGCCATCCCCATATCATCTTATTATCATATCCTTATATCATCATATACATATACATATAATGTGTCCCGACCCTCTAGTGAGGGACTCGGTGAATAATGCAGTGAAGTTGTGCACGAAAACATGTCCTGGCCCGGGACTCAGTGAAAGATGTAATAACAGTATGCACGAGCAGAGTAGTGAGTAACCATATGCATATAAATCATCTTTTGAGACTCAATAGATAAGTAGACTAGCCAACGCTCGAGTATCAGGATAATAGTCATACTCAGTACTCTTTGAATGTCATTATGAACTATATCAAAATAAAGCCTCAGGGACCATAGCCATGTATCAAATTAATACGAGACAGCTTATAAAAGTTAAGGACATTATTCATTATAGAATCCTTTAGGAATACGAACCTTTATGCATCATTTACTATTCAATCATATAAAAGACTCGAGGGCAATAGCTCGACTATCCTGAGAGTTCTAACATCAAGAAGTGAATAAGAATCATAAATCATACTCGGAACTTGTGAATAGGAGTACCCCAAAGCTGATACCATATCTTACTAACATCTAGGACATGCCAAAAGAAAGAAGGGATAGGCTTTACATACCTTTAGCGTTTACTCGCAACACACATGTATATGCTGCCCAATAGTACTTTAACCTATATTAAGATGTCAAGAACTACGGTTAGGCCACGAGGGAATTCAAAACGTATTCTAACGTTAGTAACTCCTTTCTAAATAATTTGACGACATTTCCTTTACATTCAAACCAACCACATACAATCAAGCCAACCTCAATGATCATACGTTCAAGTGCTAACCCAAGACCATTCAAACAAGACTCGAGAACACTTCCGACAACCCACACAATATTCCAAACAGCCCAACCAACATACAATACAACCCGCAATCTTCCAAACTCAACAAGAACAACAACAACACATTCTTTTCTTCCAATTTCACAAATCATACCAACAACCACACGTTTAGCAACATCATTTATATAATGCAAGAAACTATATTAACATCATATTAGCTTCTACAACAGCCCACAAACAATTACAACTCCAACTTGAACCATTAAACCTTCATTCTCACCATAAAATCCATAACAACAACAACCAAAATATCAAGTAAATCAATTCACCATTTCTTACACAAACAGCCCCTACACGGCCTCAATACCAACATACATAATTCCATGATTTTCATTCATTTCTACACATTACAACACGCTCAAATCATCCTCAATACATGTAAAAGAAGATTAAACCTTACCTTTAACACTTGACTTCTTAACTTGGCTAGAACTTGTGCCTTGAATTAATACTTGTTCTTGCTACTCCAATGACCACTCCACGTTGTTATACACCTTCTAAAGAGTTGAAATACTTGAAGAAAAATCAAATTTTGATCCAAATCACCAAGCTTCACTCTCGGCCGGCCATGGGCCGAGAGCTTCTCTCTCCTCTCTAAGGTTTTCTTTGTTTGTTGAAGATAAGAATGACTTTCCTTGTCATCAACTTGCCATTTATATGAAGCCTAGGTGTTGGACATATGTCCCACTCATGGCTTTAGCCAATCAAATTTGGCCAAGCCATGTGTGGGGCCCACACGGCCATTGATGGCGTAATAATGAAGTAATTAAGTTATTAATCCCACTTAATAATATAATCATGGTTTATTAATCCCTAACCTCCAATATTATTTCTATACCCAATAAAGTTTATAAGCAACTTGTTCATTAAAACAAAATCGGAAGTTAAAAGTCTCTACTTCGTATCCCAAAATAGTCTTGTCCTTAACTTGTCGCGATTAGCTTTAGAATATCCCAATATTTAAAAATACGGGATATAACATCCTTCCCCCCTTTAGAACATTCATCCTCGAATGTTATACTAGTCTTACAGGGTCTTATAAGCACTTCGGGGGAGTCCTTTTTTTTTTTTTTGGCTACCATATAGCTTTATTTACCAATCAATATAATTAACGAGGAGTTTAGATTACCTGTAGGCATAGGAAACAAGTGAGGATATTTTTTTCTTCATCTCCTCTTCAGCTTCCCAAGTCATCTCCTCCCTGTATCTTAACGGAAGCCACGTCTTTAGTACACAACCTTCTCACCTGACGATCCAGTATAACTATAGAGTTCTCTTCGTCCAATAGCTCCTCCGTTACCTGGACATCATCCACGGGGAATATCCTGGAAGGGTCACCAATGCATTTACGAAGCATAGACACATGAAACACTGGGTGTACTGCTTCCAGATCAGATGGTAGGTCAAATTCATAGACAACCTTGCCTATCTTACGGACAATCTGATAAGGCCCAATATATCTCGGACTGAGTTTTCCCTTCCTGCCGAATCTCATAACACCCTTCATGGGTCATACTTTCAAGAATACCCAATCACCAACCTGGAATTCTAAGTGTCGACGTCGATTATCTGCATATGACTTCTGTCGACTCTAAGCTGCTAATAACCTTTCCTGAATGAGTTTCACTTTATCAATCGCTGTCGAATCATATCGGGCCAATTAACTTAGTTTCACCAACATCAAACCAGCCAATAGGTGACCTGCACTTCCTGCCATACAGAGCCTCATACGGTGCCATCTGGATGCTAGAATGGTAGTTGTTATTATAAGCAAACTCAACAAGTGGCAGATGACCATCCCAGCTGTCTCTGAAATCAATAACACAGGCCCACAACATATCTTCTAGCGTCTGAATAGTACGCTCGGCCTGTCCGTTAGTCTGAGAATAAAATACTGTGCTAAGACTTACTTGTGTCCCCAATCCCTTCTGGAATGATCTCCAGAAGTTAGCTGTAAACTGAGCTCCTCCGTCCGGTATAATAGATGTGGGAACCTCAGGAAGTCTCACTATCTCCTTGATGTATAACCCTGTATAGTCTTTAGCTGAATAAGTAGTCCTGACTGGGAGAAAATGGGCTGATTTTGCCAGCCTATCCACAATAATCCATATAGAGTCGTACTTCCGTGGAGTGCGAGGTAAACTTGTAATGAAGTCCATATTCTGGAATCTTCAGCCTCATGTATTACTTTTTGACTTCTTTAAAAGACTTTAACTGTCACTCTGCTCTTTAGCTCTTAATCTTTATCCTTAGAGTTAGTTGTCAAGTAGCGATGAAGTTCCCTCATATAATAACTTTACATAGCCGCTCTGTGCTTTAACTATCATCGATTTGGTATAATTCTGACATATTTTTTATTTGACATGTAAATTCACCGTCATCAGTAACCAGCTTGTTCTGATCATCTTGCTTGAATCATCTTATAATTCCCCTTACCTAACTTGTAACATTCTAGCCATATTATCTCGTGTCCCTTTTATCTTTAATTCAAACTCCTTCTATTGCCTCGTTACTCAGATTTTTGCACTTACCTTTTCTGTCACACATTATGTTGCAATCTTTACAAGAATATGCGAAAGTGCTCGAATTAGCCCCAGAAATACCTTGGCGTTGTCTCACTAGTCTTTATGCTTTATCTTTCCTTCTCCTCTCTTATCATACAATCGGTATTGGGATAACCTTCGATTCAACCATGGCCAAGTTCTATTTGCCCTCAGTACCAATTCTATCTTGGTAATTTGGCTTAAACCATCTTTATATCTTTCTGTAGTATACCCAAAATATCACAACTGCATTGTTATTATTGCATCCTTACTCCTCTTATCAAGTACTCACTCACTTGATCTTACGCTTAACATACAAATATTCGTAGGTTGCATACCTATTCTCGTACAATTTGTATAAAGTATATTCAATCTTAGACATAATCTTTTCGTCTCCTGTTTCATTCTGCTTTACATATCTCATCCATACTAAAACTCGCTCGTCCTATTTTGTCATACTTTTTTCCCTTCCTTTATAATGTCTCTTAAGTTATCCGACACCATCCTATTACCATACTCTTTCTTCTTATACACATCCACCTTCTAACGCCATGTCATTCAAGGTCTCTACAAAAACTTCTTAACACTGCCTCAATTACCATCCTGACTTCTATCCATTTATTGTTGGCTTTTAGATCTTACTAACTTGTCTCAACAAGGGATCTCACTTGAAGTTTAAGCATCCATATCAAATATATTACAGTATCAATTGTTTCCATCTTACACTTGCATTTCTCGCACCCACTTCCCCCCCTTAAGGGTGTACTTATACCGTTATCTTTTTATATTCTGCTCTATGTCCCTATTTCTAATTTCAAATTCACCTGATCCTTTTTCCAATTCACTTGGTATACTGTACCTTATCCGTGTCTTTCCCTTGTGATGTATAACCTTGATTATCTACGTACGAAACCTTAACAACACCACAAAGCGACGAGAACCTTTCTATACATATAGTACAAAATTTCATCTGATAATCTATACTCGAGTAATGCGACCAATGTAACAACTCATCCGAGGCCACATTCCACTCATTCCAATCAATAGTTAATTAGTACTTGTAGTCGTTCCAAACTCAATTAGGAAGCACTTATATTCCGGCGATAAGTGTCCAAAGTTCTCTTGAAATATTATCTTATCCCGACCTATATCATCTGTTTCCTTTAATAAATTTACAGTACATCATTTGCTCCTCAAGCTTACTGTCTTGGTCCCTTAAGGATTCCACTATTCCCGAGGTGAAGTCGTATACACGCAGTACCCTTTCATGCCTTATGACCTTTTCCCTTGTTGTGTACTCAGCACCGACTTCTAACTTACTCAAAATCATATCAAGTTCATCTAAATGACAATCTTATTTTATAACCTCGTCGTTGTACTACACCTTTAAGTTCATAACTATATATTCCCCTTTCGTTCCATACTCGTACTCAATTAATTACATCTATCTTGGGTGCTTCCGTTAGAATTCCCTTATCATTTCTCCCATCTCTGCACACAAGGAATCTTATGCTACCTCTGTATCATTCGGAACACATTACTTCCGCATAATCCTTTTTCTCCCTTTCAAAACGTATTCTGTTCATCCATCTTTATTGGTATCATACCAGTCATTTCCTAGCAATCATTCTACCATGTTGCTCATCTTTCTACAACTTGGTCTTTCGTAGTTCCGTCACTTTTAGTACTCGTATCCTCGGCTACACATGTCATGATCTATTACTACACTGTTATCTCGCTTTCTTCTTATTTCTTCTTTCAGTTAACTGCTCCTTTTCTTGTACTCGCTATCATTTCCGTTATCACGTAGCCTTTATTCTAAACTTTCCCTACGGAACTTGATAAGTCTTTCTTATTCGTTCTATAGCTCGCTTTTCCATTTCACACTTGCTTTTATACTCTAGTCACATAGATCACGTCATATCTTTGGCCACTTTCTCACTAGGCTTTACTTATTTTCGTAACAGTCCTCATTATATTCCCATTTTATATCCTGTTCGTATTCAATCCTATGGTGTAACATTTCTTAACCTTATTCACGATTCTTACTATGGGTCGATTACACTCGGCGGAGTAAGCGTACTTAACCTTTCACCCTTTCTGTTCAATCTTATCCTTAATATCTCGCAAGCTGTCCTATCAATACATTCATATCCGTCACAATTCTTCTTCCTCTGTACTCTTGTCTCAATCATACTATTACTTCTTTTAACTATAAACTCATCATAATTTATCCCTACTTATCAATTCAGTTGATACCTCGACATAACTCTCTATTAAGATTTACCAGCCCTTTTCTAAATCATCTCTTATTATCACAAGCCCTTCCAAATTGTCCTAGCATTTCCTTTTTACCATATTGATAGCGACCTCATAATTACTATTACCACCAATTCAGCAGTTAACTTATTTCTCGAGGTCAGCCGTACTCGCAACTTAGTCAAATCCTATCATTACCATTGACACGACCTTTCAGGACATATTACAAACCTATATCTCGTTCTCATTTATTTCTGGAAAAATTTTGGCAGAGTTTCCTCTGTATTTCTTACTATCTCAAAACTTGCACCATTTAAAAATACCAACAATGCCTCACGGGGCCAACATATATATATATATATATATATATATATATATATATATATATATATATATATATATATATATATATATATATATATATATATATATATATCATATCATATCACGCCACACGGGGCTTCCCAATATCAACAACAAGATGAAAATGATGAACTTACCTCGTATGTCCAACTCAAAACCGCACCGTTACACTTTCCCGTTTATTTTCCCTTTCAATCTTCAACTTTACATTCCAATCGTACTTCAATACCTTACCTGAGATACATCTTTCTTACCTGCGTACTCTTGTAACTTCCGATATCATCAGTCACCTTCTTCTGTCGACGTCGTCCTTCTGTTGAAATCAAAGGTCAGTATGAGGAATCTCATTTCCTATGACTTGGCTCTCTCGCACGATCTTGGATATGAAAGAAAGGTAACATCCTAAATGTCCTGTAGCTTCTTGTTTATAAATGTGGTGCACAACACACCGATAAACAAGACTCTACTAGACACGGCCTGTAGACACTCCGAGGATGACTGCTGCGGACGATACCACTTTTGTCACGACCCAACCCCGTAGGCCGTGACTAGTGCCCGAGCTGGACACTCGTATACACCTGTTAACTATAATCATCCACAACCAGCATAATAAAGATCTTATATATAAAAAAGCAAGACATCGTCTCAAAACTGTCGCATATATATATATACTTGTCACAGCAACCTGTCTCCCGAGGAGTTACAAACATCAAACGGATAACATCGTACATAAGCCGGCAAGGCTATTATAACATGTGGGAGTGCCCCAACTATATATACGCAAGCTGACAAGGCTGCCACTACATACAGATCCCAAAACATATATACATACGCAAGCCGACAAGGCTGCCACTACGAATGGGAACGTCCCAAAACATAAGTCATACAGACAGAACTGAATAGTAACTATATACAACCCACACATATGTCTACAGACCTCTAAGAGTGACAACAGTAACATATGACGGGACAGGGCCCTGCCGTACCCCTGGATAAGCATAAATATACAACAAAAGGATCTGTACCAAAAATCTAGGCTCCGGAACAAGGGAGTACTCCATGATAGCTGAATAGATATCCTAAGCTGGCGGATCACTAAAACGAGCGTCTGTACCTGTGGGCATGAAACGCAGCCCCCCGAAGAAGGGGGGTCAGTACGAAATATGTACTGAGCATGTAAAGCATGAAATATAGTGAACAGGATCATACTGAAATATGGAGTGTAGAAAGCTAGTACAATAACGTAAAACCACAAGGCTTACCTTTAAACATAAATCATACGTGTCAATGTCATACCCAACCCGTTATGGGACTTAGTGGCATAATTAGATAATCATCCTGTACATATGCATATATAACGTGTCCCGGCCCTCTAGTGAAATTAAATCATCATATACATGTACATATGACGTGTCCCGGCCCTCTAGTGAGGGACTCGGTGAATAAAGTCATCATATGCCATCCTGGCCGCCATCCCCATATCATCATATACATATACATATACATATAACATGTCCCGACCCTCTAGTGAGGGACTCGGTGAATAATGCAGTGGAGCTGTGCACGAAAACATGTCCTGGCCCGGGACTCGGTGAAAGATGTAATAACAGTATGCACGAGCAGAGTAGTGAGTAACCATATGCATATAAATCATCTTTTGAGACTCAATAGATAAGTAGACTAGCCAACGCTCGAGTATCAGGATAATAGTCATACTTAGTACTCTTTGACTATCATTATGAAGTATATCAAAATAAAGCTTCAAGGACCATAGTCATGTATCAAATTAATACGAGACAGCTTATAAAAGTTAAGGACATTATTCATTATAGAATCCTTTAGGAATAGGAACTTTTATGCATCATTTACTATTCAATCGTACAAAAGACTCGAGGGTAATAGCTCGACTATCCTGAGAGTTCTAACATCAAGAAGTGAATAAGAATCATAAATCATACTTGGAACTTTTGAATAGGATTACCCCAAAGCTCATACCGTATCTTACTTACATCTAGGACATGCCAAAAGAAAGAAGGGATAGGCTTTACATACCTTTAGCGTTTACTCGCAACACACACGTATATCTTTGCCCAATAGTACTTTAACCTATATTAAGATGTCAAGAACTACGGTTAGGCTATGAGGGAATTCAAAACGTATTCTAACGTTAGTAACTCCTTTCTAAATAATTTGACAACGTTTCCTTTACATTCAAACCAACCACATACAATCAAGCCAACATCAATGATCATACGTTCAAGTGCTAACACGAGACCATTCAAACAAGACTCGAGAACACTTCGGACAACCCGTACAATATTCCAAACAGCCCAACCAACATACAATACAACCCGCAATCTTCCAAACTCAACAAGAACAACAACAACACATTCTTTTCTTCTAATTTCACAAATCATACCAACAACCACACGTTTAGGAACATCATTTATATAATGCAAGAAACTATATTAACATCATATTAGCTTCTACAACAGCCCACAAACAATTACAACTCTAACTTGAACCATTAAACCTTCATTCTCACCATAAAATCCATAACAACAACAACCAAAATATCAAGTAAACCAATTCACCATTTCTTACACAAACAGCCCCTACACGGCCTCAATACCAACATACATAATTCCATGATTTTCATGCATTTCTACACATTACAACACGTTCAAATCATCCTCAATACATGTAAAAGAAGATTAAACCTTACCTTTAACACTTGACTTCTCAACTTGGCTAGAACTTGTGCCTTGAATTAATACTTGTTCTTGCTACTCCAATGACTACTCCACGTTGTTATACACCTTCTAAAGAGTTGAAATGCTTGAAGAAAAATCAAATTTTGATCCAAATCACCAAGCTTTGCTGGCCGAGAGCTTCTCTCTCCCTCTCTAAGGTTTTCTTTGTTTGTTGAAGATAAGAATGACTTTCCTTGTCATCAACTTGCCATTTATATGAAGCCTAGGTGTTGGACACATGTCCCACTCATGGCTTGAGCCAATCAAATTTGTCCAAGCCATGTGTGGGGCCCACACGACCACTGATGGCGTAATAATGAAGTAATTAAGTTATTAATCCCACTTAATAATCTAATCATGGTTAATTAATCCCTAACCTCCAATAATATTTCTATACCTAATAAAATTTATAAGCAACTTGTGCATTGAAACAAAATCGGAAGTTAAAAGTCTCTACTTTGTATCCCAAAATAGTCTTGTCCTTAACTTGTCGCGATTAGCTTTAGAATATCCCAATGTTTAAAAATACGGGATATAACAGGGTATTATGAATCAAGTCATCTAAAGATATCAATAATCAAATCAACAGAAATAACAAACAAGAACAAGTCCACCAACCATAATCATAAACTCACTGTACACGCATGATAACTAATGTCATTGCTTAGTAGTTATGACCTACAGGGGACCCATAGTGTCCATGTACCACTAGTTTTGGATGCTCATCGAACCCGAGTCATAAATCCTCCGCTCCGGAAAGAACCTCGGACGCGGTCCATATCATGTATCACTTATTTTCGGAAAGAACCTCGTACCACGAGCCCATAATCTAGGTCACACTGGTGCCTTTTCACGTATATATACCTTAGTATTTGTTATCCTCTTGTTATCAATGCTCAATCATCATTTTGTATCAAAATTTCACCGAGAAGATCATATTAACTTCCCATCCCAACAAAGTCAAACTATAGGTTTAACACAATGAATAGTGGCAAGAAGCCCACACAGTCACTCAATCAATTGCATATAGGAGTTCAACCAAACACACATCATGCATGAAGACTAGACATGCTTTCTCCTATTGAATTCACAACACATACGATCAACTAATCAAAGTCTAACTCAAGTAGACCTTAACCTACCTCAAACTTAGAGCTGGAACAATGCAAATCACTCCGCTACAGCTTTTCCCTTCCGTAAAGCCTGGGAACGCACAAAGTCTAGAAATTAGAATGCTCAATGAGTCACAAGTACGCTAGTCACAAAATCAATGCAAGGCACCCTTCCCTTTAGCCCCATTCCAATGGGTGAGTGATTTCTAGGTGTAAAATAACCTAACAAGGGACTTAGTAACCAGTAATCATAAATCCCTAACAATATTTAATCAACACATCAATTACAATCAGTTTCCATGGTCAAGCTACTATTTTTATGAAACCTTAAGTCTCAATTCACGTAGTTCATGACTCTAAAGGTTCAATTCATGATTAAGAGGAGTTAACCCAAGCCATTAGATGATAAATAAGTGATAACAATCATAACCCATGAAGTATAGAAGGTTTATTAGGTTCTAGGGTTACTATTACTAATTCACCATTAAAGACCCATAAGAAGGATGATAATCATGAAGATGATAGGTAATGATTGGAAGGGATGGATGAGACTTACCTCTCAAGAATATTCTTGTCCTAGCTTGGAAATCTGCCCTAGGTGATTGTGGGGAACTATATTGGAGTTTTATGAATAAAGAATTCAGAACTAAGTGTTTAAAACCCGAAATTTTGTTCCCGTCGACCACTGCGGCAGTCAGACCACTGCTGCAGCGGTCTCACAATGTTATATCCCGCATTTTTGCGCACTCGGATAATTCGAGACAATCGCGGGAGGACGACAAGCAAGGCCACATTTTCATTTTGATAAGTATGTGAATGGCTTATGAAGAATTAGAAGCGGAATTATTGAGAAAGGTCGAGGGCATAAAAGGGAAATTCGCAATATGACTCGTGGAAATTTGGAGGAAGACGAAGGACAAATTTGGAAAGTTGGAAAATAATTTGTATGAAATGCATGACACACAAAAAAAATGGGCTTGGTCATTGGGCCATATTTGGCCGTCCACTTCTTGGTGGACTTAAGCCCACTTGGAATTTTAAGGAGCCAAATTAAAAAGATGACCAAGTCATCTTTTCATTCAACTCTCTAGAAAAATCAAGAAAAAGGAGGAGAATTCTAGGAAGGGAAGAAAGGAGGCATAAGGCAAAAAAATGAGGGACCTATGTAGCAATGAAGAAAAATTTGTGGAAGACTTATATATAAAGTCATCTTTATTCCATAATTCATTAGAGAGTTCAAGAACAAAAAAAAAAGAAAAGAAGGAGAAAATCTTGAAGGCCAATTCGGCCAAGAGGAATCCCACAAGAAAAATTGATAAAAATTCTCGCAAAAATTATTTCCTACTAAGAAGAGGGTGCTTGACAAGGTGGAGTTGTTGTTGAAGCAAGAAAAGATCATATTCATACAAGTAGAGAATTTTGGTTAAGTGAAGAATCTAAGGAAAGGTAAGGTTTAACTCCTCTTTTATATATTATGAGTGCTTATGCATGTTGTGGTATAGAAAAATGGATGAAATTCACATGTTATGGAAGTGTTTGTGTGTGGCCGTGCATTGCAAGGTTGAGCCGTGCATGTGTGTGTTGTGTGTTGCATGGAAGATTGAATTAGCCTTATGTTGTGTGTTGGTTGTTGTTGTTATGTGTGGAAATCATGGAATTTCATGGAAAATAGGCATGAGGGGTGTAGCCGTCCAAGTGTGTGTATGTGTAGAAGTTATGATTTAATTATTTTATTTAGTGTTTGGTGGTTATTATTGTGGATGATATGTGAAGAAAATGGAAGTTGAATGAATTTTGAGAAGTTGTAGTATGTATGTTGGTGTGGCCGTGAGGTTATGGTGAAAGGATGGAAGAGAATGAGTCAATTTTATTTAGTATTTTGCTTGTTGTGATGTTGTGAATTCTATGTTGCTAATGAAAGTCTAGGAACCTTAGTGAAGTTGTAGTAGTGAAGACTTGTTTTAGAAGTTATATGGATGGAATGTAATGTTCTTGCATGCATGAAAGATGATATGATTAGTATGATGTTGTTGGAATATAGATTATGAGGTTGTTATTATTTTCATTGAAGTTGGAAAGTTTTTGGAAGAAGTAGTAAATTGATTGAATATGAAGATCCTTAGTATAGTTGTTGAATTATGTTAATAGTTTGGCCGGGTTTGAATTCCGGATTGTAATTGATAAGAATTTGATTATGTTGAATGTCGAGGATGGTATATTTACAGAGGAAATGCTGCCGAAATTTCGGTAGCCAAGTGTTTCCCTAAGATTCCAACTCTAAGAATACTAATAAGAGTTTTGGTAAACATGACCAATTTGCAGATTTCGACGAGATTGCGACGTGAGTTCGGAGTAGCTAAAGGAGCAGAAAGAGGTATGTAAGGATTCCCCTTCCTTTCTTGGCATGTCATAGACGTATAGGCTTGATTTCGCGCCTCGGGGACTTTCCTAACTCTAGAAATCCGCGATTGAAAATAGTTACTATTCATTCAGTAAGATTGGACCAAAAGTGCATGAATTGTGAAAGAAATGTCTAAATATCCTAGAACTTGTAAGGATGAGACCCAACTACCCTAAGACCTTCACAAATAACGTCATGACACGTATTATATGTAAGTTGTGCACGCCACCTCATATGACTCAAGATGGTCCACGGTTCCCGGATTTTCTTTAGTGCCTTGATTATTAAGCGGTAAGTGTTGTAATTAATTTAATGAGAACACTTCTACGACGATAATGATAACAGAATCAGAGCACTATATAGGCGCTGATAATATACATGATATGAGTATAAGTATATGCTAGCAGAACCAGAGCGCTATAGACGCTGGTGTATATATATGTATATAATATAAGTATATACCTATGAGTATATACCTATAATGAAAAAGAAGCAGCGCGATGAATAGACGCCCGATATATGTATATGATATGAGTATATGCACATGATGAAAGAGCCAGGCGCTATAGACGCCGATGACTATACATGATATATATGCATATGTGTACGGGGGAAGATGGGGATAAGGTATTATCGAGTGTTATATACGCATATCCACCGATCGGTTGGACTTAAATACATACATGATATCGTCCGGACGCGGGATGTCCGGACGCGGGATATATACATGGTTAAATGGATGGGGTCATAGGACCGACGCCTCGGTAATAGGTATGATATATTTTATTTATATATGAGAAACAAATGTTTTCAAAGACACTTAGCAATATGATATATATTCTATTTCTATGTATATATGTATATGTATAAGTAAGGAAACTAAGAAAGCACGGTACCGCCCAAGGGCACTTATATATAGGGACATGTTTCTATCCCGGGACCAGTGATATAATTCTCTTATGTCATTATACATGATTTATGTTCTTCGCATATTATTATTCATGCCTTACATACTCGGTACACTATTTGTACCGACGTCCCTTCTTGTGGACATTGCGTTTCATGCGCGCGAGTCGGCGGGACAGCGGATTTGATCCTTAGAGCTCCACCGGCCCGTACTTGACAAAGCGCTCCAGGTTGTTCCGAGCCTCACTTCCTGGTAATGTTTTGTATGAGTATATTCGGGCATGACGAGCTTGGCCCTTCTTATGTATATGTATAGTACGTCTAGAGGCTCGTAGGACGCATTCGTTCCGATCGATTATGTACGATTCAATATGTGGTATTTTGGCATCTTAATGCCGTTGTATAAAGCGATAGCGAAGCTAACTAGTTTATGTTCAAAAATGACGCCGCTAATGTTAATGTTCAGTTCAAAAAAAAAAAACGCTTATACGACTTGCTAAGAGGTACAGGTAAAACGATAGATAAGGGGTGCTCGGTACAAGTATCGGGTACTCGTCACGGCCCCTAGTTGGGTCGTGACACACAATAGCGACCAAGTGCCCGCTATAACGGACCAAAAGAATTTCGACCACCGCTATGCGACCACAGAGGCTGTAAGTACGCAATTTTTCCCAATTTTTCACTCCATCACCTAACATTTCATCCGAGGCCTCACAAACACAAACAAAACATGCATGTATACATAAAAACACTATACGAATCCACCCATTGCCTCGGAATTCCCAACGGAGTTCTAATTTCCTATGTCACCCCCCGATGGACTCAACATAAGCAAGCAACAATCACAAACAAGAAAAGTTTTCAGTTTTTAGACTTATACAACCGAGTTTCTATTAAGTCGTTCTAGCCTTGGGAAGGTTCTATTTGGTAGGGTGATCCTACATTTTCCATAACGACCGGAAGGGTCGTTACACCAGATACCAATTAAAACACCGTTCATCCCCGAACGAAAAAGGATGAAGAATCTAGGAAAAGTTACCTGACTCGGCAAAAAACTGAGGATACATGCTGCGCATATCATATTCTGTTTCCCAAGTAGCTTCCTCCACCGGATGATTCTTCCACTGAACTTTCACGGAGGCTATTTCCTTGGACCTCAACTTGCGAACATTCCTATCTAAGATAGCAACAGGTTCTTCCTCATATGTCAAATTATCATCTAACAAAATCGAATCCCAATGGATTATGTACGAACCATCGCCGTGGTACCTCTTCAACATCAAAAAGTAGAATACCAGATGAACGCCTGATAGACCCAGAGGTAGAGCCAACTCTTAAGCTGCCTCCCCCACATGCTTGAGAATCTCAAACGGCCTAATGTACCTCGGGCTAAGCTTGCCCTTCTTCCCAAACCTTATCACACCCTTCATGGGTGAGACTTTTAACAACACTTGCTCGCCATCTCCAAACTTAAGATCTCTGACTTTACGATCCACATATTCGTTCTGGCTACTCTGTGCTGCCAAAAGCTAGCTTGAATCACTTTCACCTTCTCTAAGGACTCTCTCAGAAGGTCCGTACTCCGCGGTCTCACCTCAAACACATCAAACCACACAATCAGAGACCTACCGCTCCTCCCATATAACGCCTTAAACGAAGCCATATCAATACTCGAATGGTAGCTATTATTATATACAAATTCAGCCAATGGCAAAAATTGATCCCAATGACCACCAAAGTCTATCACACAAGCATAAAGCATATCTTCAAGGACCTGAACAGTCCGGTCGGACTACCCGTCAGTCTGAGGGTGGAAAGTTATACTAAGGTCCAACCTGGTACCCAATTCCTCATGCAAATGCTCACAAAATCTAGATGTGAACGTTGTGCCGCTGTCGGAAACAATGGAGATAGGAACCCTATGACGCCTACCAACCTCACAAATGTAGATTTTAGCCAATTTCTCTGCATCATAAGTTATCCGCACCGGAATGAAGTAGGTAGACTTTGTCAACCTGTCAACAATAACCCGGATAGAATCATACTTCCCTAACATCTTTGGAAGACCAACCACGAAATCCATGGCTATTCTTTCCCACTTCCACTCAGGAATGGGCATCCTCTGAAGGATACCCCTAGGTTTTTGATGTCCATACTTCACCTTTTGGCAGTTTAGACACTGAGAAACAAACTCTACTATATCACGCTTCATCCTAGTCCACCAGTAGTGTTGTCTCAAATCGTGATACATCTTAGTAGCGCCAGGACGAATCGAGTACCTCGAACTATGAGCCTCTGTCAGAATGGTCTTGATCAAATTGCCTACACATGGCATGCAAACTCGCCCTTTAATTCGCAGCACCCCATCTTCATCAATCACGGCCTCTTTGGCCTCATCACACAACACGTTGTCACACATTTTGCACAACTTAGCATCCTCAAACTGCTTAGCCTTAATCCGCTCCATAAATGATGATCGGACCTCAACACAAGCCAACACCCTGCCTATGTTAGAAATATTCAGCCTTATAAAACTGTTAACTAGAGTCTGAACCTCTCTAGCTAACAGACACTCCGAAGAAATCAAACGAGCGTACTTCCCATACTAGCCGACTTCCTGCTCAACGCATCAGCCATTACATTTGCTTTACCAGGATGATACAAGATAGTGATGTCATAATCCTTCAGCAGTTCCATCTATCTTCGCTGTCTAGAGTTTAGATCCCTCCGAGTGAACACATACTGTATGCTGTAATGGTCAGTGTACACCTCACAGTGAACACCAAACAAGTAGTGCCTCCAGATTTTCAATGCAAATAACATCGCTGCCAATTTTAAGTCATGAGTCTGATAGTTCTTCTCATGCACTTTCAACTGCCGAGAAGCATAGGCAATCACCTTTGTTTTCTGCATCAAAATAGCACCCAAACAAGAACGTGAATCATCACAATAAATAACAAAATCATTACCCTCCATAGGTAATGCCAGAATAGGTGTTGTAGTCAACAATGCCTTGACCTTTTGGAAGCTCTCCTCACACTCGTCGGACCACTGAAACGGTACCTCTTTCTGAGTCAAGCGAGTCAAATAAGAAGCATTAGAGGCAAACTGTTTCACAAATTGATGATAACAGCTAGCCAGACCCACGAAACTACGGTTCTCGATCATCAAAAGGGCCTAACCTATTCACTGACTGCCTGAATTTTCTGCGGATCCACCATGATATCCTTCTTTGAAGTTACATGCCCCAAGAAGGACACTGAAGACAACCAGAATTCACACTTGGAGAATTTAGCATACAGCTCCGTCTCCCGCAATACCCTAACAACAATCCTCAAATGTTTCTTATACTCCTCCTTACTTTTAGAATACACCAGGATGTCATCAATGAAAACTATCTCAAAAGAGTCTAGAAAGGGTTTAAACACATTGTTTATCAAATCCATGAACACAGCTGGGGCATTAGTAAACCCGAAAGACATAACCAAGAACTCATAGTGCCCATACCTGGTCCTGAAGTCTGTCTTAGGAACATCCTCTGCCCGAATCTTCAATTGGTGATACCCTGACCTTAAGTCAATTTTAGAGAATACAGAAGCTCCTTGTAACTGATCAAACAAGTCATTAATACGGGGGATAGGATACTTGTTTTAGATAGTCACCTTGTTCAACTGACGATAATCAATACACATACGCATGGACCCATCCTTCTTCTTAACAAACAACACAGGAGCACCCCAAGGAGAGGCACTCGGAAAAATAAGCCCCTTACTTAAAAGATCTTGCAACTGCTTTTTTAATTCCTTGAGTTCTGCTGGCACCATCCTATAAGGTGGAATAGATATAGGATGAGTCTCTGGATCTAAATTAATGTCACAGTCAGGTGGCATACCTGGCAAGTTCGCGGGGAACACATCCGCAAACTTGCTGTCACGACCCAACCCCGTAGGCCATGACTAGTGCCCGAGCTGGACGCTCGTATGCACCTGTTAACTGCAATCATCCACAACTAGCATAATAAGGAACTTATAAATGAAAAGGCAAGACGCCGTCTCAAAACTGTCGCATTATACAGACGTATCATAGCAACTCGTCTCGGGGAGTTACAACTTTCAACAAATATCATAGTACATAAGCTCGGCAAGGCTATCATAATATAAGGGAACATCCCCGCCGTACACGAGCCGACAAGGCTACCATAACACACGACTCCCAAAACATATATGTTTATATCTACGCAAGCCGACAAGGCTGCCACTACGAATGGGGACGTCCCAAAGCATAAATCATACGGATAATAACCGAACAAGAACTATACACAACCCACACATATGTCTACGTACCCTAGGAGTATCAACAAGAACATATGACGGACAGGCTCCGTCGTACCCCCGGATAAACATATACATATAATAATAGTATATATACCAAAAGTCTAGGCTCCGAACAACGGAGCACTCCAAGACAACTCGAGTAGAAGTCCTATGCCGAAGAATCACCAAATCGAGTATTCGTACTCCGGGTACGAAACACACCCCCCCTTCGAAGAAAGGAAGTCAAGACGAAATATGTACTGAGTATATAAAGCATGAAATACAGTAAACAAGATTATAACCGAGATAAGAAGTACAGAAAACGAAAACAATAACCATAATACCAAAATGCTTGCCTTTGAAACACAAATCATGCATATAAATATCATATATCATATCCGGCCCATTATAGGACTCGGTGAACATGGTCGCCACCCCGTCTTTGGCGCCATAACACAAAGATACCCGTAACACAAAGATAACTCCGTATCATAGCATAACTCCGTATCACAAAGATAACTCCGTATCACAAGATAGCACCATAACACAAAGATAACACCATAACACAAAGATAACACCATAATATATATATATATACCGTACCCGCCCCTCTAGTGAGGGACTCGGTGAAATATGTAATAACGAATGCACAAAACGTAGTAGTGAGTAATCATATGCATATAAATCATCTTTTGAGACTTAATAGATAAGTAGACTAATCAACGCTCGAGTATTAGGACGATAGTCGTGTTCAGTATGCTTGGAGTATCATTATGAACTATATCAAAATACGGCCTCAGGGATCATAGACATGTATTAAGTTAATCCGAGTCAATTTACAAAAGTTATGAACATTATTCATTATAGAATCCTTTAAGAATAGGAACCTTTATGCATCATTTACTATTCAATCATATCAAAGACTCGAGGGTAATGGCTCGATCATGCCGAGGGTTCTAACATCAAGAAGTGAATAAGAATCATAAATCAAGCTCGGAACTTGCGAATAGAATTTCCCCAAGGCTCATATCATATGATACTTACATCTAGGACATGCCAAAAGAAGGAAAGGGTAAGCTTTACATACCTTTAGCGTTTACTCGCAACGCAACACGTACACGCTGCCCAATAGTATCTCAACCTATATTAAGACGTCAAGACTACGATTAAACTTACGAAGAGATTCAAACGCACCCTAATGTTAGTAACTCCCTTCTAAACAATTTGATGCCATTTCCTTTACATTCAAATCAACTACATACAATCAAGCCAACACCAATGATCATGCGTTCAAGTGCTAACCCGAGACCATTCAAACAAGACTCGAGAACACTTCGGACAACCCGCACAATATTCCAAACAGCCCAACCAACATGCTATACAACCCGCAATCTCCCAAACTCAACAAGAACAACAACAACACATTCTTTTCTTCCAATTTCATGAATTATACCAATAACCACACGTTAACAACATCATTTACATAATTACAAAAAACTATATTAACATCATATTAACTTCTACAACAACCCACAAACAATTACAACTTCAACTTGAATCATTAAACCTTTATTTTCACCATACAATCCATAACAACAACAATCAAAATACCAAGTAAAATCAATCCACCATTTCATGCACAAACAGCCCCTACACGGCCTCAACATCAACATATATAATTCTATGATTTCTATTCATTTCTACACACTACACAAGTTCAAAACCACCCCTAATTCATGCTTAAGAAAATTAAACCTTACCTTTAACACTTGACTTTTCCAACTTGGTTCCAACTTGTGCTTGAATTTATACTTGTTCTTGTTGCCCTAGGATCAATTCCATGTTGTTATACACCTTCCAAAGAGTTGAAATACTTGAAGAAAATATTTTTTTGATCAACTTCTCACCACCTCAATCTCGGCCAGCCATGGCCGAGAGTCTCTCTCTCTAGCTCTTAGGTTTTCTTGTTTGTTGAAGATGAAAATATGATTTCCTTGTCATCATTTTTCTATTTATATGGCACACATGATGGTGACACATGTCCAACCTTGACATGTGTCCCATTATCCTCCATCAACCAATCCCATTCGGCCACATGTGTTGTGGGGCCCACTTTGTGGTCTAATTAAGCTAATTAATCATAATTAATCACTAATCCCCACTTAATAATTTAATCATGGTTAATTAATCCCTAATCTCCAATAATATTTCTATACCAAATAAAATTTGTAAGCAACTTGTGCATTGAAACAAAATCGGAAGATAAAAATCTCTACCCCGTATTCCTAAAATAGTCTTGCCCTTAACTTGTCGCAATTTGCTTTAGAATGTCCCAATGTTTAAAAATACGGGATATAACACTTGCGTACCACTGAAACCGAATAAATAGATGGAGTATCTGCACTGGTGTCACGGATATGTGCCAAATAGGCTATTCAACCCTTCTCCACTAGTTTCCTAGCACGGACGAAGGATATGACTTTCTTAGGGAGGGGACTAAAGTTATCCTTCCACTTAAGCCTAGGTGCCTCGGGCATAACTAAGCTAACAGGCTTAGATTGACAATCAAGAATGGCATAATGCAGAGACAACAAACTCATGCCCAAAATGACATTGAAATCTACCATATCTAGGACTATCAAATCCACCCAGGTATTATATCCCATAAATGTAATAGTGCAAGAAGGGTAGACTTTATGTATAACCACTAAATCCCTGACTAGGGTAGACACATAAATAGAGGCATCAAAAGTATCACACATCATATCCAAACCCACAGTAAAATATGAAGACACATATGAAAAAGTAGAACCCGGATCAAATAAAACAGAAGCCATCCAGTCATAAACTGAGATAGTACCTGTGATGACAGCATCGGAGGCCTCAGCCTCGGGTCTACCTGGGAAAGAGTACAAATGACTGCGCCCTCCTGTAGCCTATAAACCACTGCGATTACCCTGTCTAGTCTGAGTCCCGCCCTTTCCGAACGTCGTCCGCCCGTGCCTCGGCCGAGGACCACCCCCGCAAGGCCGGCCGGCCACCCCTACCCACCGCGTGGTCGCCCGCCCTACCGCGCGTGATCGCTCTCCTCTATTTGGTGCAACGGAGAGCCGGGGAGCCCGACACCGAGTCCCCCGTCCACCCCCGTCCGAGTCCTGGGTAATGCCTCTTAATATGCCCCACCTCACCACACTCGTGACATGCACGGTCCAGCATAGGTTGCTGAACAGAAGCTAATGAAGTAGTATAACCTCCATGCTGATCGAAAACCTGATAATTTTCCCCTGATGGGCCCTCAGCAGACACCTGCATAGCGGATTGAACTAGACGTGCTGAATATACCTACGAAATCTGACCCCTCGAGAAGCTGAGTGCCGTCGAAATTCTAATACCCTTCAAGCTTTTCTTCTCTATCCGTTTTGCATGACTCTCCTATCTAATCCTTAACAACACGGACGTGCTCCACTACCTCCCCGGAATGAAGCCGTTGGCTACAAGCCGAAGAGTCGCCGACAGTCGAAGTCCCGTGTTCAACCCTTTCATGAAATGCCTGATCCTATTATCCTCAGTAGGCAACAACTGAAGAGTATATCGGGACAAGGAATGGAAACAGGACTCGTACACAGCAACAGATGAGTTTCCCTGATCAATATTGGCAAACTCATACTTCTTTCGGTCCCTTGGAGTATGTAGGACATACTTATCTAAGAACACTGAATAGAACTGTACCCAAGTCAGCTGAGGTCACCCAGCTGGCCTGCACTCCACATATGCCCTCCACCATAACTTGGTATCACTCAAGAACTGCAAGGTCACAAACTCCACACCGTACTTCTTCACAACCCCTATCTTCTCTAGCCTCCCGTGACCGTCTACGATGAACTCGTACACATCCTCTGACTCAGTACCACAGAAAACTAGTGGCTTCATTTTAGTGAAACTCCAAAACAAATCTTGCTCCTCCCCAGTCATTACCGGCCCTGCAACTGGCCTCGAAAAAGCCTCAAAACTTCATCCAAGCGAGATGCCGCTGCTGCGGCAAACTGAACCCCTGGAGCCTGAACTCTATCTGGACCTGGGGCTGCTATCCTTACGCCCCTACCTACTGGAATGGCTGGTATAGCCCCAGGCTGTGCTAACCCATGCAACTAATTCAGCACTTGCGCCCACAAGATCCGGGTACACTCCGGGAGCACCAAGCAGCCCCGACAAACTAGTACTACCGTTGGCTGGGCTGGTGCGACTGCATATCCTGCGGCCTCATTCGGAGCCACTGGAGGCAAGGGTCAACTACTGGGACTCCGCCCCTAGCCGATGCCGCCGCCGCTACCGCCCTCCTCCGCCTCCACCCGTTCTTCCGGCGCCTGCGTCGCTTGTTCTCGCCATCTCCGCAAAAGAATGAAGACAGTCGCATACCAATTTGAGTCATCCGTACAATAATCGGAATCGTTAAAGATGAAAGAAAGAAAGAAAGATTTTTCCTAGTGTTCGGCAGCCCTCGAAGACAAGGCGTACGTCTCCTCGTACCGATCCGCAAGACTCTACTAGATATGTCCTTGCACGTACGCAGAGATCGTAAGGAACTCAAAGCTCGATGCTACCAACTCTATCACGACCCAACCCGCCACGCATCGGCACTCACACTAACCTTGTGCCGTGCTTAACCAACACGTAAGTTATCTATTATAGCGACCCTTCCAATCGTTATGGGAAATGTAGGATCACCCCACCAAATGCAACCTTTCCAAAGGTAGAACGAGCCAGTAGAAACTAAATCATGTGAGCTTATAAGATGAAATTTTACTTGTTTGTGGTTGTTACTTGATTGTCTTGAGCCCGTCGGGGGGTGACTTAGAAAAATAGAACTCCGTTAAAAATTCTGAGGCCACGGGTGGATTCATAGGGCGTCTTTATATATATATACATGTTTGTTTTGTGTTTTTGAGGCCTCGAATGAAATGTTGAGTGATAGGGGGAAAAACTAGACAAAAGTCGGGCTCACTACCCAAAATGGACCGTAGCGATTCGGGATGCTACTGGCCGCGGCGGTACGCCGTAGTAGTCGATTGGACCTTCCAGCCAAACCATTTTTTCGGGTGGCCGGCAGCACGATCGATTTATCAATTGCAGCACCACTATAGCGGTAAGTCGACCGCTATAGCGGTGAGCGGATTTCCTTTGGGACCGCTGTAGCTGCGTGATCACCGCTATAGAGGTCGACGAAAAACAGCTGCCGAAATTTTTATGCTTAGTCTTATATTCTCTATTCACAAAACACCAGCACACTTCCCAACAAGCACCTAGGGTGAATTTCTATGCTAGGGCAAGAAACCTTGAGAAGTAAGTTTCATTGATTTCTATTCAATCATTCCAGTCTCTTTCATTATTGTTATTGCCTTCATGGGTCTTTAATGGTGAAATTGAAATAGAAACCCTAGAATGTTGGTAAACCTTCTAAACTTTATGGCGTATGGGTATTATCGCTTAGTTATCATCTAAATGCTTTGGTTAGTTTATCTTATCTTGAATTAAACATTTAGGGTCATTAAACTAAGTAATTAGAGACCTAGGGTTCTATAAAAATAGTGTCTTGACCCGAAAAACTGCTTGTAATGGGAATATTGATAGAATGTTGTTATAATTTGATGATGAATGATTACTAAGGCCATTGATAAGTTTCTTAACACCTAGGAAATCATCCACCTCTTGGAATGGGGTAAGGGGAAAGGTATTCTTGTATTGGTACTTGTGATTTGCGTATTATGACTCATTGAGCCTTCTATTTCTAGACTTTGAGCGTTCTGAGGCGTTAAGGAAAGGAAAGGTTGTAGCAAGGTGACTTGCATTGTTCCAGCTCTACATTGAGGTAGGTTACGGTCTACTTGAGTTAGACTTTGGTTAGTTGATTGTATGTTTGTAAATTCTTTAGGAGAAAGCATGTCTAGTTTTTATGCATGAGATTGTCTGACTAAACTCCTATGTGATTGTGTAGGCTTCGTGCCACTATTCTCGTGTGTTGAATCAGTAGTGGTTGTATCGTGATGAGAAGCTAATATGATCTTCTCGACGGTATTGCGACATGGGACGATGATTTGAGCATTGATATTGAAAAGGTAAGAAATACTGTTTTGTAAA
This sequence comes from Lycium ferocissimum, assembly GCF_029784015.1. Lineage (NCBI taxonomy): Eukaryota > Viridiplantae > Streptophyta > Magnoliopsida > Solanales > Solanaceae > Lycium > Lycium ferocissimum. The sequence goes on from NC_081346.1 coordinate 55,063,733, forward strand.
AAAGTATGGAAAGATATGTGACCTAGATTTTTGGCTCGTGGTCCGAGGTTAGTTTCAAAAATGAGAGGTTCGTTGATATGTCCCGCGTCCGAGGTTCGTTTCGGAGCGGATGTTTGTGCTCTGGTCCAAGGAATATACCGGAACAAGTTACACATGGACACCATGGGCCCTCTATAGGTCAGGACTACTGAACATTGACATCAGTTAGCCTATGTGTATAGTGAGTATGGTCATTGTGGTAAACTTATTTCCATTATGGCTTACGTGATTGTGATTCTTGGCATTCTTTGTGATTTTATTTTGAAA